>NC_091287.1:343049631-343372131 GCF_032444005.1 Ranitomeya imitator
AGAAACTCTGCTGTAATCGCTCAGCTTAGAGCGCAGGATAAATGTGGGCCGAGCCTTACTGCAAACTTTGGGAGGCAGAATGAAAAAATCAGCAGCATGTGAATAATTGATTTTATTTAGTTTTTATGCTGTTCCTCGAGCAGTGTAAGTGATATGACGACTTTATTCTTCCGGTCGGTGCGATTACAGCGATACCAGATTTATATCGGGTTTTTATGTTTGGCTGCTGTCACACACACTGAAAGCTGCTTTTTATTGCGAAAACTAGTTTTTGCATCACTATATTTTGAGAGCTATAATTCTTCCATATTTCAACCGACAGAGTCATGTTATGGCTTATTTTTTGTGGGACGAGCTGACATTTTTATTGGTACCATTTTCAAGCATATGACATTTTTTGATCATTCTCTACTCCGATTTTTGGAAGACAGAATGAGCAAAAACCAGCAATTCGGGAATTTCTTTTGGGGTTTATTTTATACCGTTACACGTGTGGTAAAATTGGAAAGGCAGCTTTATTCTTCTGGTGAGTACGATTATAGTGATAACCAATTTATGTCTTTTTTATGTTTTTGCACTTTTACACAATAAAAACTATTTTATGGAAAAAAAATAATTATTTTTGCATTGCTTTATTCTGAGAGCTATAACTTTTTTTAATTTTTCTGCTAATGGAGCTGTATGGCAGCTTGTTTTTTGCGGCACAAGATGATGTTTTCAGCTGTACCATTTTTATTTACCGTATTTTCCGGCGTATAAGACAACTTTTTAACCCCTGAAAATCTTCTTAAAAGTCGGGGGTCGTCTTATACGCCGGGTATCTATGGTAGGTGGGGGGGGAGTGGTCCCGATAACGGAGGGGGCGTCTCACAGGGAAGTGTGAGTATGCCCCATTACCTCATATTGTAGCTGCAGCGTCAGCGTGGGGTGCTGGGGAGCGGTGGCGGCTGCTCCTTTGTGCCGCGTGGGTGCTGTGGGGCGGCGGTTCCTTTTGGTACAGCGCCGGGGCTCTGTGCTGTGGGGCGGCAGCGTATCTTCAGGGAGAGTCAGTCGGGGCTCCTCCGGCATCTCCCGAAATCCCAGAGGCGCCGGCAGCTCCATTGCTGCGATGCGGTGGCCTCCGGGAAAATGGCCGCTGGGGGCGGCGCAGGCTCAGATTCAGATCTCGTCCCGAGATCTCGGGAGACGAGATCTGAATCTGAGTCTGTGCCGCCCCCAGCGGCCATTTTCCCGGAGGCCACCGCATCGCAGCAATGGAGCTGCCGCCACCTCCGGGATTTCGGGAGATGCCGGAGGAGCCCCGACTGACTCTCCCTGAAGATACGCCGCCGCTGCCGCCCCACAGCACAGAGCCCCGGCGCTGTACCAAAAGGAACCGCCGTCCCACAGCACCCACGCGGCACAAAGGAGCAGCCGCCGCCGCTCCCCAGCACCCCACGCTGACGCTGCAGCTACAATATGAGGCAATGGGGCATACTCACACTTCCCTGTGAGACGCCCCTCCGTCATCGGGACCACTCCCCCCCCCAAAAAAAGGCACATTAGTCACCAGCCGTATAAGATGACATACGGCGTATAAGAAGACCCCCGATTTTTAAGATTTTATATTTTAACTGGAAAAGTTGGGGGGTCGTCTTATACGCCCAGTCGTCTTATACGCCGGAAAATTGATTGCGTTTTATCGAACTTTTTGTTCGGCGGTATGATGATAAATCATTGTTTTTATCATCGTTTTTTGTTTTTTACAGTGCTTACTGAAGGGGTTAACTAGTGGGACAGTTTTATAGAGCGGGTCATTACGGACGTGGCAATAACAAATATGTGTACTTTTATTGTTTGTTTTTTTATCCACTGTAGATATATGTATTTATTGGAAAAGTATTTGTTTCTTTTTTTTAACTTTATTTGGTGATTTAAAAAAAAATATTTTTACACTTGTTAATTTTCACTATATATCATCACATCGCTGCTCTTATTGCATCTGACAGGCAGGGAAGGAGGTGTCTCAGGTCCTCCTCGTAGCAAGCCCTCAGGCCGGCGTCACACACAGCGTAAAACAATACGGTCCGTATATTACGGCCGTAATACGCTGAAAAGTCCCCAAAATAGTGGTCCGTAGCTCCTCCGTAGGCAGGGTGTGTCAGCGTTTTTTTTGCGCATGGCATCCTCCGTATGTAAACCGTATGGCATCCGTACTGCGTGTTTTTCTCGCAGCCTTGCAAAACCAACATACCGCTATAGAAGGGATCCATGTGTCACCAAAAAAAAATATATATATATATATACTGTCTATATATATATATATATATATATATATATATATATATAAGGAGACAAAATGGAACAGCACAATGCTCACCAGGTGCGGGTGCCTAGCCCCCTGGATAGAATGGTCCAAACATTCATCCAAATTGAATACCAAATACGAAAAAGAAGGCAGCACTCCCAAAGTTTTCAGGTGAAAAAAGATGGAGATTTAATCGACCCACATCACTGTGCGACGTTTCGGCTCACTGAGCCTTTTTCAAGCCTGAAAAAGGCTCAGTGAGCCGAAACGTCGCACAGTGATGTGGGTCGATTAAATCTCCATCTTTTTTCACCTGAAAACTTTGGGAGTGCTGCCTTCTTTTTCGTATTTGGTATATATATATATATATATATATATATATATATATATATGTCAGTAGACACATATATATATTAATATTTCTTCCAGCGCGAGATAGCTTCAAAGCCGGTAATTCAATTACCGGCTTTTGCTCTCTCCTTCCTAAACCCGACATGATTTGAGACATGGTTTACATACAGTAAACCATCTCATATCCCCCTTTTTTTTTTGCATATTCCACACTACTAATGTTAGTAGTGTGTATATGCAAAATTTGGCCGTTCTATCTACTAAATTAAAGGGTTAAATGGCGGAAAAAATTGGCGTGGGCTCCCGCGCAATTTTCTCCGCCAGAGTAGTACAGCCAGTGACTGAGGGCAGATATTAATAGCCTGGAGAGGGTCCACGGTTATTGGCCCCCCCTGGCTAAAAACACCTGCCCCCAGCCACCCCAGAAAAGGCACATCTGGAAGATGCGCCTATTCTGGCACTTGGCCACTCTCTTCCCATTCTCGTGTAGCGGTGGGATATGGGGTAATGAAGGGTTAATGCCACCTTGCGATTGTAAGGTGACATTAAGCCAAATTAATAATTGAGAGGCGTCAATTATGACACCTATCCATTATTAATCCAATACTAGTAAAGGGTTGAAAAAATACACAAACACATTATTAAAAATTATTTTAATGAAATAAAAACAAAGGTTGTTGTAATATTTTATTCAACGCCCAATCCAATCACTGAAGACCCTCGTTCTGTAACAAAAAAAACATAATAAACCAACAATATCCTTACCTTCCGCAGATCTGTAAAGTCCAACGATGTAAATCCATCTTAAGAGGTTAAAATATTTTGCAGCCACGAGCTTTGCTAATGCAACGTTGTTCGTGGCTGCAAAACCCCGGGGAATGAAGGTAAAGTAGGTCAATGACCTATATTTACCTTCATTTGCGGTGAGGCGCCCTCTGCTGGTTGTTCCTAAATCGTGGGAATGTTCCTAGAAAGCTCCCAGGCTCGACTTCATAAGAGGCGCCCTCTGCTGGTTGTCCTCATATGAACTCGAGCCTGGGAGCTTTCTAGGAAAGTTCCCACGATCTAGGTACAACCAGCAGAGGGCGCCTCACCGCAAATCGCTATCTAGCGCTGGAAGAAATATTAATATATATATATATATATGTGTTTCACTGACATATATATATATATATATATATACCTATTCTATGTGTACACATTTATTCTACCTATTCTTCTGTAAGCTGTCAGTGTGATTTTACTGTACACCGCAATGAATTACCGGCCTTTCTCTCTAACACCGCTGCGTATTTCTCGCAAGTCACACTGCTGGTCCGTGTGTGATCCGTATTTTTCAGGCTTCCATAGACTTTCATTGGCGTATTTCTTGCGCAGTACGGTGACAAATGCAGCATGCTGCGATTTTCTACGGCCGTAGAAAGCCGTATAATATGGATCAGTAAAATACGGCAGATAGGAGCATAGAGAATAATTGTGCCGTTTGTTTTGCGAGTTTTACAGATGTATTTTCTGCGCTCATACGTCCGTAAAACTCGCAAGTGTGACGGCGGCCTCACATGCCACCTTCCCTGCCCTGCTCTATGTAGTACAAGGGATCAGATGATTGCAGCTTCTAGTCTCCCATGGGGACTATTTAAGCAAGTGTAAAGTGAAAAAAAAGTTTCAAAGATATATATATAAAAAAAATCTTAACGTTCAAATCACCCTCCCATTTGCCCCATTCAAAATAAAACAAGCAAAAAAAGTTAAAAATACACATATTTGGTATCGCCACTTTCCAAATTGCCCAATATATCAATATATAAAAATAATTAATCCGATCAGTAAATGGCGTAACGCGAGAAAAAAAATCATATGCCCGAATTACTGTACGTTTTTTCGGTCTCCACAACAATGTATTAACTAGTTAATCCCCGGGCCATTTTCTGTTTTTATGTTTCCATTTTTTGCTCCCCTTCTTCCCAGAGCCATAACCTTTTTACTTTTTGGTCAAAATGGCCTTGTTTTGGCTTGTTTTTTGCGTGATGAGTTGTACTTTTGAACGACACCATTGGTTTTAATATGTCCTGTATTGGAAAACGGGAAAATAATTCCAAGCGTGGTGAAATTGCAAAAAACGTGCAATCCCAGTTTTTTTGTTTGTTCTTTATTTACCATGTTCACTAAATGCTAAAACTGACATGCCATTAGGATTCTCCAGGTCAAAAATGTCAAAGTTTGTGTAAAAAAAAACCAAACAAACATTTTCCAATAACCATTTTTCATGATCTCGGGTTGGGTAAGGGCCCTTTTTGACAAGTGTGACCAACTTTTTACTATTGATGCTGCCTATACAACATCGATAGTAAAAAGATATAATGTTAAAAATAATTTTTTTTAAATCATGCTGTTCTCACCTTCTGGCGGCCCCCGCAGCCTTCCCGATCCTCGAAATCCTCCCGGCAGCTCCCGTTCACAGTGATGCTGTCATGGTCAGGACATGGTTAATGTCCTGTCAGGGTTAATTTTTGCTAGCCTCTTTTCTATATTGGGAGGGGTATTTATACTCGCTCCTAGCCTGGTTTCTCTGTCAGCTATAGATTCTGTTTCTGTCTGTATGCGTGACTCCTGGATTGTGTGCCTGGTTTGCATAGCGTTGTCTTGCTTTCTGTGCTTTACCCTGTTTGTGTTCCTGGCTACTGAACTCTGGCTTTGCTTCTGACGATCCTCTGTCTCTCTGTTTTGGTACCTCGTAATCTCCTGGCTACGACTTCTGCTTGTTTGATAATTCTTTAGTGCTTGTCCCTTCTCTGTTTCCCTGGCGTCTGGCTCCGCCCCCTTTTCCTCCTCCCACTCTGTCACATGGTCTAGGTCCTGTTCGTTACCTGTACACTCTGTTTCATGTCAAAGGTCCTGTGGGTTCAGGTTAGTAACTTGGCATTTTGCTCAGCTGCTGTGTGCAGCTTCCCCTGCAGCATAGATATCCAGGCACCGTGACATTATAGCTGACCTTACAGTCTTTTTCCCTGGTGGGGGGTTCTTGGTATGCCATGGATCCTGTACAGGTTCTCACGGGGCAGATTAATGAGCTCTCCCAGTTGTTGCAGAAGCTGTCTGTGGAACAGCAAGCCCTGGTCCACTCGCACCAGCAGGTGCAGAGAGATGTGGCAGGTGCTTTACAGATGTCTGCTTCCTTGCGGTCCCGGGAGGGGGGCACCACTGATGTATCCCTGGTGGACCCCGAACCACCTGTAAAGTTACCCGATTCTTTTTCTGGGGATAAAAAGTTATTCAGGGTCTTTAGGGAGGGATGCAGGTTGTTTTTTGAGTTGCGTCCCCGGGCCTCGGGAAATGAAAGACAGAGGGTGGGGGTAGTTATGTCTTTATTAAGGGGGTCCCCTCAAGCATGGGCCTTCTCCCTCTCTCCCTCTGCTCCTGAACGCATGTCTGTGAACCTGTTTTTTGAGTCCCTGGAGCTCATTTATGATGAACCAGATAGAGTACATCTGGCGGAGGAAATGGTGATGAGTTTGACACAAGGGAAGCACTCTGCTGAATGGTTCTGCTCAGAGTTTAGGCGCTGGGCAGCTGAAATTTCTTGGAATGATGCAGCCCTGAGGGGGTTGTTCCGCATGGGTCTGTCTGACCGTCTGAAGGATGCTCTGGCACTTCATCCTCCTCCTAATACCCTGGAGGATGCCATGACACAGGCAGTTCGAATGGACCGGAGACTCCGTGCTCGAGGAGTGATGCAGCAAGAGACTTCCTTGCGTGACGCTGCTCCTGTATCTGAACCCATGGAGATTGGGTCAGTTTCGGTTATGGAGAAAGAAAGGAGGCGCCGGAGAGACAATCAATTGTGCTTTTACTGTGGAGCCTCTGGACATTGGAAAAGCAACTGTCCACTCTGACCTTCTTCTGTGAAACGGTCTGAGAAACGACTGAGTCTGGGCAACAATCGAGGAGGTTGTCCAGACTCCCAGGTACATGTTTTTTCACTTGCCAAAATATTGCTTCAAGTGGAATTGGAACTTGCTGGCTGTCCTGTGGTGACCACCGCCTTTGTTGACTGTGGCTCTTCTATTAACTTGATTGATGCCCAAGTTGTGACTCGTCATAAGATAGGGACAGTCAGGCTGAAAAACCCTGTTAAAGTTGTGGCTGTTGATTCATCCCCTCTTACCCGGGATGGAATTTGTTTCGGGACTGATGTTTTTTCTCTGAAGGTGGGTTTCACTCATGTGGAAAAATTAAGTTGCTTTGTAATGAATAATCTACCTGCAGGACTGGTACTGGGTATGCCTTGGCTGCTACGCCACAATCCTGTCATTGATTGGGTGGCAGGGGAAATCACTCAATGGAGATGTAAGGGTAATGGTCCGTGTTGTAACCTGGGACCTCTTGTTAACCCTATTAAGTCTGTATCTGTGTCGTCTGTCGATCTGGAGGGTATTCCGGAGTACCTGAAGGACTTCGAAGACGTGTTTTCCGAAAGTGAGGCTGAGGCGCTTCCACCACATCGACCAGGTGATTGTGCAATTGATTTGATCCCGGGAGCCAAATTACCCAAGGCTCGTCTGTACAATTTGTCTGGGCCTGAGCGCCAATCTATGAAAGAGTACATCACAGAGAGTCTCCGCAAGGGGCATATTCGGCCCTCTGTCTCACCCGTTGCTGCGGGGTTTTTCTGTGTCAAGAAAAAAGATGGTGGTTTGCGACCGTGCCTCAACTTTCGAGAACTAAATAAGATTACTGTTAAAAACACGTATCCTCTTCCTCTGATTCCTGATTTATGTAATCAACTCACTGGGGCCAAGTGGTTTTCCAAGCTTGACTTATGAGGGGCTTATTGTTATGAAAGGCAATTCAGAATCACAATGGACATGGAGGTCAGAGCACATACAGTGAACTGACAATAACCCAAAATAATAGAACGAGCTCTGAGACGTGGGAACTCTGCAGACCGCAATCCCTAAGCCTACCAAACCACACTAAAGGTAGCCGTGGAGCGCTCCTGACCAGAACCTAGGCGCCTCGTCACAACCTGAGAAACTAGCTAGTCCTGAAGATAGAAAAATAAGCCTACCTTGCCTCAGAGAAATTCCCCAAAGGAAAAGGCAGCCCCCCACATATAATGACTGTGAGTAAGATGAAAACACAAACATAGAGATGAAACAGATTTAGCAAAGTGAGGCCCGACTAGCTGAACAGAACGAGGATAGAGAAGATAACTTTGCGGTCAGCACAAAAACCTATAAAAAACCACGCAGAGGGGACAAAAAGACCCTCCGCAAAGACTAACGGTACGGAGGTGGTCCCTCTGCGTCTCAGAGCTTCCAGCAGGCGAGAAAAACCAATAAAGCAAGCTGGACAGAAAAATAGCAACAAAATAACATAAGCAAAACTTAGCTTTGCAGAGCAGCAGGCCACAGGAACGATCCAGGGAAAAAACAAGTCCCACACTGAAACATTGACAGGAAGCATAGATCAAAGCATCAGGTGGAGTTAAGTAGAGAAGAAGCTAACGAGCTCACCAGATCACCTGAGGGAGGAAACTCAGAAGCTGCAGTACCACTTTCCTCCACAAACGGAAGATCCCAGAGAGAATCAGCCGAAGTACCACTTGTGACCACAGGAGTGAACTCTGCCACAGAATTCACAACAGTACCCCCCCTTGAGGAGGGGTCACCGAACCCTCACCAGAGCCCCCAGGCCGACCAGGATGAGCCACATGAAAGGCACGAACAAGATCGGGAGCATGGACATCAGAGGCAAAAACCCAGGAATTATCCTCCTGAGCATAACCCTTCCATTTAACCAGATACTGGAGTTTCCGTCTTGAAACCCGAGAATCCAAAATCTTCTCCACAATATACTCCAATTCCCCCTCCACCAAAACCGGGGCAGGAGGCTCAACAGATGGAACCATAGGTGCCACGTATCTCCGCAACAATGACCTATGGAATACGTTATGTATGGAAAAAGAATCTGGAAGGGTCAGACGAAAAGACACAGGATTAAGAACCTCAGAAATCCTATACGGACCAATGAAACGAGGTTTAAACTTAGGAGAGGAAACCTTCATAGGAATATGTCGAGAAGATAACCAAACCAAATCCCCAACACGAAGTCGGGGACCCACACGGCATCTGCGATTAGCGAAAAGTTGAGCCTTCTCCTGGGACAAGGTCAAATTGTCCACTACCTGAGTCCAAATCTGCTGCAACCTGTCCACCACAGTATCCACACCAGGACAGTCCGAAGACTCAACCTGTCCAGAAGAGAAACGAGGATGGAACCCAGAATTGCAGAAAAACGGTGAAACCAAGGTAGCCGAGCTGGCCCGATTATTAAGGGCGAACTCAGCCAAAGGCAAAAAGGACACCCAGTCATCCTGATCAGCAGAAACAAAGCACCTCAGATATGTTTCCAAGGTCTGATTGGTTCGCTCGGTCTGGCCATTAGTCTGAGGATGGAAAGCCGAGGAAAAAGACAAGTCAATGCCCATCCTACCACAAAAGGCTCGCCAAAACCTCGAAACAAACTGGGAACCTCTGTCAGAAACGATATTCTCTGGAATGCCATGTAAACGAACCACATGCTGGAAGAACAATGGCACCAAATCAGAGGAGGAAGGTAATTTAGACAAGGGTACCAAATGGACCATCTTAGAGAAGCGATCACAAACTACCCAAATGACTGACAATTTTTGAGAGACGGGAAGATCTGAAATAAAATCCATAGAGATATGTGTCCAAGGCCTCTTCGGGACCGGCAAGGGCAAAAGCAACCCACTGGCACGAGAACAGCAGGGCTTAGCCCGAGCACAAATCCCACAGGATTGCACAAAAGCACGCACATCCCGCGACAGAGAGGGCCACCAAAAGGATCTAGCCACTAACTCTCTGGTACCAAAGATTCCAGGATGACCAGCCAACACCGAACAATGAAGTTCAGAGATAACTCTATTCGTCCACCTATCAGGGACAAACAGTTTCTCCGCTGGGCAACGATCAGGTTTATTAGCCTGAAATTTTTGCAGCACCCGCCGCAAATCAGGGGAGATGGCAGACATAATTACTCCTTCCTTGAGGATACCCGCCGACTCAGATAAACCCGGAGAGTCGGGTACAAAACTCCTAGACAGAGCATCCGCCTTCACATTTTTAGAGCCCGGAAGGTACGAAATCACAAAGTCAAAACGGGCAAAAAACAACGACCAACGAGCTTGTCTAGGATTCAAGCGCTTGGCAGACTCGAGATAAGTCAAGTTCTTATGATCAGTCAATACCACAACGCGATGCTTAGCTCCTTCAAGCCAATGACGCCACTCCTCGAATGCCCACTTCATGGCCAGCAACTCTCGGTTGCCCACATCATAATTACGCTCAGCAGGCGAAAACTTCCTGGAAAAGAAAGCGCATGGTTTCATCACTGAACAACCAGAACCTCTCTGTGACAAAACAGCCCCTGCTCCAATCTCAGAAGCATCAACCTCGACCTGGAACGGAAGAGAAACATCTGGTTGACACAACACAGGGGCAGAAGAAAAACGACGCTTCAACTCTTGAAAAGCTTCCACAGCAGCAGAAGACCAATTGACCACATCAGCACCCTTCTTGGTCAAATCGGTCAATGGTTTAGCAATACTAGAAAAATTGCAGATGAAGCGACGATAAAAATTAGCAAAGCCCAGGAACTTTTGCAGACTTTTCAGAGATGTCGGCTGAGTCCAATCATGGATGGCTTGGACCTTAACAGGATCCATCTCGATAGTAGAAGGGGAAAAGATGAACCCCAAAAATGAAACATTCTGCACACCAAAGAGACACTTTGATCCCTTCACAAACAAAGAATTAGCACGCAGGACCTGAAAAACCGTTCTGACCTGCTTCACATGAGACTCCCAATCATCCGAGAAGATCAAAATGTCATCCAAGTACACAATCAGGAATTTATCCAGGTACTCTCGGAAGATGTCATGCATAAAGGACTGAAACACTGATCGAGCATTGGCAAGTCCGAACGGCATCACGAGATACTCAAAATGACCCTCGGGCGTATTAAATGCAGTTTTCCATTCATCACCTTGCTTAATTCGCACCAGATTATACGCACCACGAAGATCTATCTTTGTGAACCAACTAGCCCCCTTAATCCGAGCAAACAGATCAGATAACAATGGCAAGGGGTACTGAAATTTAACCGTGATCTTATTAAGAAGGCGGTAATCTATACAAGGTCTCAGCGAACCATCCTTCTTGGCTACAAAAAAGAACCCTGCTCCTAATGGCGACGATGACGGGCGAATATGCCCCTTCTCCAGGGATTCCTTCACATAACTGCGCATAGCGGTGTGCTCAGGCACGGACAAATTAAACAATCGACCTTTTGGGAATTAACTACCAGGAATCAAATTGATAGCACAATCACAATCCCTATGCGGAGGCAGGGTACTGGACTTGGGCTCATCAAATACATCCCGGTAATCAGACAAGAACTCTGGGACCTCAGAAGGAGTGGATGACGAAATTGACAGAAATGGAACATCACCATGTACCCCCTGACAACCCCAGCTGGACACCGACATGGATTTCCAATCTAATACTGGATTATGGGCTTGTAGCCATGGCAACCCCAACACGACCACATCATGCAGATTATGCAACACCAGAAAGCGAATAACCTCCTGATGTGCAGGAGCCATGCACATGGTCAGCTGGGTCCAGTATTGAGGCTTATTCTTGGCCAAAGGCGTAGCATCAATTCCTCTCAATGGAATAGGACACTGCAAGGGCTCCAAGAAAAACCCACAACGCTTAGCATATTCCAAGTCCATCAAATTCAGGGCAGCGCCTGAATCCACAAATGCCATGACAGAATATGATGACAAAGAGCAGATCAAGGTAACGGACAGAAGAAATTTTGACTGTACAGTACCAATGGTGGCAGACCTAGCGAACCGCTTAGTGCGCTTAGGACAATCAGAGATAGCATGAGTGGAATCACCACAGTAGAAACACAGACCATTCAGACGTCTATGTTCTTGCCGTTCAACTCTGGTCAAGGTCCTATCACACTGCATAGGCTCAGGTTTAAGCTCAGGTAATACCGCCCAGGTTTACGCTCACGCAAGCGTCGACCGATCTGAATGGCCAAAGACATAGACTCATTCAAACCAGCAGGCATAGGAAATCCCACCATGACATCCTTAAGGGCTTCAGAAAGACCCTTTCTGAATATTGCTGCCAGCGCAGATTCATTCCATTGAGTGAGCACTGACCACTTTCTAAATTTCTGACAATATACCTCTATCTCATCCTGAGCCTGACAAAGAGCCAGCAAATTTTTTTCTGCCTGATCCACTGAATTAGGCTCATCGTACAGCAACCCAAGCGCCAGGAAAAACGCATCGATATTACTCAATGCAGGATCTCCTGACGCAAGAGAAAACGCCCAGTCCTGAGGGTCGCCGCGCAAAAAAGAAATGACGATCCTAACCTGTTGAATTGGGTCACCAGAAGAGCGAGGTTTCAAAGCCAGAAATAGTTTACAATTATTTTTGAAACTCAGAAATTTAGTTCTATCTCCAAAAAACAAATCTGGAATAGGAATTCTCGGTTCAAGCAAAGAATTCTGGACCACAAAATCTTGAATATTTTGAACTCTTGCCGTGAGCTGATCCACACATGAAGACAGACCTTTAATGTCCATTGCTACACCTGTGTCCTGAACCACCCAAATGTCTAGGGGAAAAAAAAGACAAAACACAGTGCAAAGAAAAAAAAATGGTCTCAGAACTTCTTTTTTCCCTCTATTGAGAATCATTAGCACTTTTGGCTTCCTGTACTGTTATGAAAGGCAATTCAGAATCACAATGGACATGGAGGTCAGAGCACATACAGTAAACTGACAATAACCCAAAATAATAGAACGAGCTCTGAGACGTGGGAACTCTGCAGACCGCAATCCCTAAGCCTACCAAACCACACTAAAGGTAGCCGTGGAGCGCTCCTGACCAGAACCTAGGCGCCTCGTCACAGCCTGAGAAACTAGCTAATCCTGAAGATAGAAAAATAAGCCTACCTTGCCTCAGAGAAATTCCCCAAAGGAAAAGGCAGCCCCCCACATATAATGACTGTGAGTAAGATGAAAACACAAACAGAGATGAAACAGATTTAGCAAAGTGAGGCCCGACTAGCTGAACAGAACGAGGATAGGGAAGATAACTTTGCGGTCAGCACAAAAACCTATAAAAAACCACGCAGAGGGGACAAAAAGACCCTCCGCACCGACTATCGGTACGGAGGTGGTCCCTCTGCGTCTCAGAGCTTCCAGCAGGCGAGAAAAACCAATAAAGCAAGCTGGACAGAAAAATAGCAACAAAATAACATAAGCAAAACTTAGCTTTGCAGAGCAGCAGGCCACAGGAATGATCCAGGGAAAAAACAAGTCCCACACTGAAACATTGACAGGAAGCATAGATCAAAGCATCAGGTGGAGTTAAGTAGAGAAGAAGCTAACGAGCTCACCAGATCACCTGAGGGAGGAAACTCAGAAGCTGCAGTACCACTTTCCTCCACAAACGGAAGATCCCAGAGAGAATCAGCCGAAGTACCACTTGTGACCACAGGAGTGAACTCTGCCACAGAATTCACAACAGCTTATAATCTGATAAGGATCCGAGAGGGGGATGAATGGAAAACAGCATTTCTGACGACCGAGGGCTTGTTTGAAAATTTGGTCATGCCCTTCGGTCTCACCAACGCTCCTGCTGTTTTCCAGAGTTTTATTAATGTTGTGTTTTCTGACCTGATTGGGCGTTATGTTGTCATTTACCTGGATGACATCTTGATATACTCAGAGGACAGTCAGTCACACTTACACCATCTTCACTCGGTTCTTGTAAGACTCAGGGAGAACCATTTATATGCTAAGCTGGAGAAGTGTTCATTCTTTGTGCAAGAACTGTCTTTTCTGGGGTTAATTGTATCTGGGGAGGGATTCCGCATGGATCCTGGGAAGGTTCAGGCCATTTCTGATTGGGTGCAACCTCAGGACCTGAAGGGGTTGCAACGATTTCTGGGCTTCGCTAATTATTATAGGAAGTTCATTAAAGGGTTTTCGCAGGTAGTGAAACCCTTGACGGACCTCACACTCAAAGGGGCGGATGTAAAAAATTGGTCCATGGCGCAAAAAAGTCCTTTCTGACACTGAAGAAATGTTTCACTTCAGCACCCGTGTTGATACAACCCGATCCATCGAAACCTTTTATCGTGGAGGTTGACGCCTCGGAGGTGGGGGTGGGGGCAGTGTTGTCTCAGGGTCCGTCCACCCTTACTAACCTTAAACCCTGTGCCTTTTTCTCTAAAAAATTCTCTTCGGCCGAGAGAAATTATGATGTCGGCAACAGAGAATTGTTGGCAATTAAATTGGCCTTCGAAGAATGGAGGCATTTTCTGGAGAGGGCTGTTTTTCCCGTTACGGTCATCACTGATCATAAAAATTTGGCCTATATCGAGTCCGCTAAGAGATTAACCCCCAGACAGGCTCGGTGGGCACTTTTTTTTTCTCAGTTTCATTTTACCATTACATTCCGACCAGGGTCTAAAAATGTGAAGGCGGATGCCTTATCCCGTAGTTTTGATTCTGTGTCCCCTCCAGAACCTCCTTCCTCCATTCTTCAACCTGGAGTGGTTGTGGCTGAAGTCTCATCTGAGTTACAGAGGGAGATTTTGAATGCACAAGCTCCCAGGAATAAACCCCAAGGTAAACTGTTTGTATCCGATCACTTCCGTTTCACACTTCTGCAAGAATTTCATGATTCTGTGTTGAGTGCACACCCTGGGATTGCAGCTACCCGGGGGGCAGTAGCTAGGAACTTTTGGTGGCCTTCTATGGGTTCGGATATCAAAAAGTTTGTGAATTCTTGTGGGGTGTGTGCTCATTCAAAGAGCTCTCTGGTCCGGCCGGCCGGGGAATTGGTACCTTTGCCAATTCCGGATAAACCCTGGACACACCTCTCCATGGATTTTATCACTAATCTTCCGTCTTCCAAGGGCAACTCTGTAGTTTGGGTTGTGGTTGATAGGTTTTCTAAGCAAGCCCATTTTGTGCCGCTACCTGCGTTGCCTTCTGCTGAAACCTTGGCTCGCTTGTTTATTCAGCATATAGTTCGGTTGCATGGGGTCCCTGTGAATGTGGTGTCTGACAGGGGTGTGCAGTTTGTGGCCAGGTTTTGGAGAGCTTTTTGTAAGAAGTTGGGGGTTACGTTGTCATTTTCCTCTGCTTATCACCCGGAATCCAACGGAGAGACTGAACGCACCAACCAGTCGTTGGAACAGATTTTGAGATGCCTGGCCTCTTCCAGACAGGAGGACTGGTGTGAGGTTTTACCCATGGCTGAGTTTGCGTTCAATTGTCGTATTAATCAGTCTACTGGCAAATCTCCCTTTGAAGTCAATTGTGGATTTGTTCCACAGTTTGGAGAATTTTCCCGCATGGATTCTGGTTGCCCTGGTGCTGAGGGTCTGGTGCAACAGTTAAGAACCCTTTGGAGGGAGGTTCAGGCGAACATCTCCAAAGCCCAAAAGAGGTACAAACATTTTGCAGACAGGAGGAGGGGGTCAGCTCCTACACTGACGGTGGGGGAGAAGGTATGGTTGTCTACTCGTAACATCAAACTTAAGATTCCCTCCATGAAGTTGGGCCCCAGGTTTATAGGTCCATACAAGATTATTGAGGTGATCAACCCGGTGGCCTATAGGTTACAGTTGCCCACCTCTTTCAAAATTTCTAATGTCTTCCACAGGTCCCTATTAAAACCTGTGGGGACGGTTAGAGAAGATTCTTCATTTGTTCCGCCAGTGTTGGTAGAGGGTCAGCTGGAGTACGAGGTAAGGCGCATCATTGATTCACGGTGGGTGCGTCGTAGGCTTCAGTACCTTGTACATTGGAAGGGGTTTTCTATTGAGGATAGGTCATGGGTTCCGGCCAGTTCTGTGCATGCTGATCGACTGGTGCGGGCTTTTCATGTAAGATACCCTGAGAAGCCTGGGGGTCCAGTGGCCCCCCGTTAAGGGGGGGTACTGTCATGGTCAGGACATGGTTAATGTCCTGTCAGGGTTAATTTTTGCTAGCCTCTTTTCTATATTGGGAGGGGTATTTATACTTGCTCCTAGCCTGGTTTCTCTGTCAGCTATAGATTCTGTTTCTGTCTGTATGCGTGACTCCTGGATTGTGTGCCTGGTTTGCATAGCGTTGTCTTGCTTTCTGTGCTTTACCCTGTTTGTGTTCCTGGCTACTGAACTCTGGCTTTGCTTCTGACGATCCTCTGTCTCTCTGTTTTGGTACTTCGTAATCTCCTGGCTACGACTTCTGCTTGTTTGATAATTCTTTAGTGCTTGTCCCTTCTCTGTTTCCCTGGCGTCTGGCTCCGCCCCCTTTTCCTCCTCCCACTCTGTCACATGGTCTAGGTCCTGTTCGTTACCTGTACACTCTGTTTCATGTCAAAGGTCCTGTGGGTTCAGGTTAGTAACTTGGCATTTTGCTCAGCTGCTGTGTGCAGCTTCCCCTGCAGCATAGATATCCAGGCACCGTGACAGATGCCTTGCGAAATGACCCCAGATGATGTAGGATCATGCAAGACTGCTATGTCATCACAGGTCATTGTTGCAAAGCATCACTGGGAATGGGATCTGGCGTGAGCATCACTAAGGCCTGGGCTGGATCCGGGGGCCACCAGAAGGTTTTTTTAACAGGGATATGGTGCCTACACTGCTATATACTGTGTGGCTGTGCTATATTCTACGTGGCTGTGTTATATACTATGTGGGCTGTGTTATATACTACGTGGCTGGGCTATATGCTACGTGGCTGTGCTATATGCTACGTGGCTGTACTATATACTATGTGGGCTGTGTTATATACTATGTGAACTGTTATATGCTACATGGCCATGCTATATACTACATGGCTGTGCTATATGCTATGTGGGCTGTGTTATATACTATGTGACTGTGCTATATACTATGTGGGCTGTGCTATATGCTACATGGTTGTGTTATATACTATGTGACTGTGCTATATACTATGTGGTTGTGCTATATACTATGTGGCTGTGCTATATACTACGTAGGCTGTGTTATATACTATGGCTGTGTTATATACTACGTGGCTGGGCTATATGCTACGTGGCTGTGCTATATGCTACGTGGCTGTGCTATATACTATGTGGGCTGTGTTATATACTATGCGAACTGTTATATGCTACATGGCCTGTTATGATTTGGTAATTCAGTACCACAATGGACATAGAAGTCAGAGCACATACAGTGACCTGACAATAACCCAAAAACATAGAACGAGCTCTGAGACGTGGGAACTCTGCTGACCGCAATCCCTAATCCTCTCCAACCACACTAGAGGCAGCCGTGGATTGCGCCTAACGCTCCCTATGCAACTCGGCACAGCCTGAGAAACTAGCTAGCCTGAAGATAGAAAATAAGCCTACCTTGCCTCAGAGAAATACCCCAAAGGAAAAGGCAGCCCCCCACATATAATGACTGTGAGTTAAGATGAAAAGACAAACGTAGAGATGAAATAGATTTAGCAAAGTGAGGCCCGACTTTCTGAACAGAGCGAGGATGGGAAAGGTAACCTTGCGGTCAACACAAAACCCTACAAACAACCACGCAAAGGGGGCAAAAAGACCCTCCGTACCGACTAACGGCACGGAGGTACACCCTCTGCGTCCCAGAGCTTCCAGCAAGCAAGAAAAACCAAATTAACAAGCTGGACAGAAAAAACAGCAAACAAAAATAACACGAGCAACTTAGCTATGCAGAGCAGCAGGCCACAGGAACGATCCAGGAGGAAGCTAGTCCAATACTAGAACATTGACTGGAGGCCAGGATCAAAGCACTAGGTGGAGTTAAATAGAGCAGCACCTAACGACTTCACCACATCACCTGAGGAAGGAAACTCAGAAGCCGCAGTACCACTTTCCTCCACCAACGGAAGCTCATAGAGAGAATCAGCCGAAGTACCACTCGTGACCACAGGAGGGAGCTCTGCCACAGAATTCACAACAGTACCCCCCCCTTAAGGAGGGGTCACCGAACCCTCACCAGAGCCCCCAGGACGACCAGGATGAGCCATATGAAAGGCACGAACAAGATCGGGAGCATGGACATCAGAGGCAAAGACCCAGGAATTATCTTCCTGAGCATAACCCTTCCACTTAACCAGATACTGGAGTTTCCGTCTTGAAACACGAGAATCCAAAATCTTCTCCACAATATACTCCAACTCCCCCTCCACCAAAACCGGGGCAGGAGGATCAACAGATGGAACCATAGGTGCCACGTATCTCCGCAACAACGACCTATGGAATACGTTATGGATGGAAAAAGAATCTGGAAGGGTCAAACGAAAAGACACAGGATTAAGAACCTCAGAAATCCTATACGGACCAATGAAACGAGGTTTAAACTTAGGAGAGGAAACCTTCATAGGAATATGACGAGAAGACAACCAAACCAAATCCCCAACACGAAGTCGGGGACCCACACAGCGTCTGCGATTAGCAAAACGTTGAGCCTTCTCCTGGGACAAAGTCAAATTGTCCACTACATGAGTCCAAATCTGCTGCAACCTGTCCACCACAGTATCCACACCAGGACAGTCCGAAGACTCAACCTGCCCTGAAGAGAAACGAGGATGGAACCCAGAGTTGCAGAAAAACGGCGAAACCAAGGTAGCCGAGCTGGCCCGATTATTAAGGGCGAACTCAGCCAAAGGCAAAAAGGACACCCAGTCATCCTGATCAGCAGAAACAAAGCATCTCAGATATGTTTCCAAGGTCTGATTGGTTCGTTCGGTCTGGCCATTAGTCTGAGGATGGAAAGCCGAGGAAAAAGACAAATCAATGCCCATCCTAGCACAAAAGGCTCGCCAAAACCTCGAAACAAACTGGGAACCTCTGTCAGAAACGATATTCTCTGGAATGCCATGTAAACGAACCACATGCTGGAAGAACAATGGCACCAAATCAGAGGAGGAAGGTAATTTAGACAAGGGTACCAAATGGACCATCTTAGAGAAGCGATCACAAACTACCCAAATGACTGACATTTTTTGAGAGACAGGAAGATCTGAAATAAAATCCATAGAGATATGTGTCCAAGGCCTCTTCGGGACCGACAAGGGCAAAAGCAACCCACTGGCACGAGAACAGCAGGGCTTAGCCCGAGCACAAATCCCACAGGACTGCACAAAAGAACGCACATCCCGCGACAGAGATGGCCACCAAAAGGATCTAGCCACTAACTCTCTGGTACCAAAGATTCCAGGATGACCAGCCAACACCGAACAATGAACCTCAGAGATAACTTTATTCGTCCACCTATCAGGGACAAAGTTTCTCCGCTGGGCAACGATCAGGCTTATTAGCCTGAAATTTTTGCAGCACCCGCCGCAAATCAGGGGAGATGGCAGACACAATTACTCCCTCTTTGAGAATACCCGCCGGCTCAGACAAACCCGGAGAGTCGGGCACAAAACTCCTAGACAGGGCATCCGCCTTCACATTTTTAGAGCCCGGAAGGTACGAAATCACAAAGTCAAAACGGGCGAAAAACAGCGACCAACGAGCCTGTCTAGGATTCAACCACTTGGCAGACTCGAGATAAGTCAAGTTCTTATGATCAGTCAAGACCACCACGCGATGCTTAGCTCCCTCAAGCCAATGACGCCACTCCTCGAATGCCCACTTCATGGCCAGCAACTCTCGATTGCCAACATCATAATTTTGCTCAGCAGGCGAAAACTTCCTGGAAAAGAAGGCGCATGGTTTCATCACCGAGCAATCAGAACTTCTCTGCGACAAAACAGCCCCCGCTCCAATCTCAGAAGCATCAACCTTGACCTGGAACGGAAGCGAAACATCTGGCTGACACAACACAGGGGCAGAAGAAAAACGACGCTTCAACTCTTGAAAAGCTTCCACAGCAGCAGAAGACCAATTGACCACATCAGCACCCTTCTTGGTCAAATCGGTCAAAGGTTTAGCAATACTAGAAAAATTGCAGATGAAGCGACGATAAAAATTAGCAAAGCCCAGGAACTTTTGCAGACTTTTCAGAGATGTTGGCTGAGTCCAATCATGGATGGCCTGGACCTTAACAGGGTCCATCTCGATAGTAGAAGGGGAAAAAATGAACCCCAAAAATGAAACCTTCTGAACACCAAAGAGACACTTTGATCCCTTCACAAACAAAGAATTAGCACGCAGGACCTGAAACACCGTTCTGACCTGCTTCACATGAGACTCCCAATCATCCGAGAAGACCAAAATGTCATCCAAGTATATAATCAGGAATTTATCCAGGTACTCTTGGAAGATGTCATGCATAAAGGACTGAAACACTGATGGAGCATTGGCAAGTCCGAATGGCATTACTAGGTACTCAAAATGGCCCTCAGGCGTATTAAATGCAGTTTTCCATTCATCGCCTCGCTTAATACGCACAAGATTATATGCACCACGAAGATCTATCTTGGTGAACCAACTAGCCCCCTTAATCCGAGCAAACAAATCAGATAACAGCGGCAAGGGGTACTGAAATTTAACCGTGATCTTATTTAGAAGGCGGTAATCTATACAAGGTCTCAGCGAACCATCCTTCTTGGCCACAAAAAAGAAATAATGATCCTAACTTGTTGAACTGGGTCACCAGAGGAGCGAGGTTTCAAAGCCAGAAATAGTTTACAATTATTTTTGAAACTCAGAAATTTAGTTCTATCTCCAAAAAACAAATCAGGGATAGGAATTCTTGGTTCTAACATAGAATTCTGAACCACAAAGTCTTGAATATTTTGTACTCTTGCCGTGAGCTGATCCACACATGAAGACATACCTTTAATGTCCATCGCTACACCTATGTCCTGAACCACCCAAATGTCTAGGGGAAAAAAAAGGCAAAACACAGTGCAGAGAAAAAAAAATGGTCTCAGAACTTCTTTTTTCCCTCTATTGAGAATCATTAGTACTTTCGGCCTCCAGTACTGTTATGATTTGGTAATTCAGTACCACAATGGACATAGAAGTCAGAGCACATACAGTGACCTGACAATAACCCAAAAACATAGAACGAGCTCTGAGACATGGGAACTCTGCTGACCGCAATCCCTAATCCTCTCCAACCACACTAGAGGCAGCCGTGGATTGCGCCTAACGCTCCCTATGCAACTCGGCACAGCCTGAGAAACTAGCTAGCCTGAAGATAGAAAATAAGCCTACCTTGCCTCAGAGAAATACCCCAAAGGAAAAGGCAGCCCCCCACATATAATGACTGTGAGTTAAGATGAAAAGACAAACGTAGAGATGAAATAGATTTAGCAAAGTGAGGCCCGACTTTCTGAACAGAGCGAGGATAGGAAAGGTAACCTTGCGGTCAACACACAACCCTACAAACAACCACAAAAATAACACAAGAGCAACTTAGCTATGCAGAGCAGCAGGCCACAGGAACGATCCAGGAGGAAGCTAGTCCAATACTAGAACATTGACTGGAGGCCAGGATCAAAGCACTAGGTGGAGTTAAATAGAGCAGCACCTAACGACTTCACCACATCACCTGAGGAAGGAAACTCAGAAGCCGCAGTACCACTTTCCTCCACCAACGGAAGCTCATAGAGAGAATCAGCCGAAGTACCACTTGTGACCACAGGAGGGAGCTCTGCCACAGAATTCACAACAATGGCCGTGCTATATACTACATGGCTGTGCTATTTGCTATGTGGGCTGTGTTATATACTAGGTGGCTGTGCTATATACTATGTGGGCTGTGCTATATGCTACATGGTTGTGTTATATACTATGTGACTGTGCTATATACTATGTGGTTGTGCTATATACTATGTGGCTGTGCTATATACTACATGGCTGTGCTATATACTACGTAGGCTGTGTTATACTATGTGGGCTGTGTTATATACTATGTAGCTGTGCTATATACTACATGGGCTGTGCTATATACTACTTGGTTTTGCTATATGCTGCCCATTTTGCACTTTTACAAATTTTCTAGTTTAATACTTTCTAATGTTTACGTTAAAAAGTTTTCCATTAAAAAATTGTCATATTCAATGTATGCAGTTTTTTCTTTGCAGCAAGCTTAGCTAACAATAAAATGCCTACTGGTAACTGAGGAAGAGGGAGTGGGTCACGAAAATTGGCATATAAGGGGTTGACTTATATAAAGCCCCTCTGCTGTATGGTATTGTAAAACTTACAATAGTTATCACTCATTTAAGAAGTGAAATCTGGCACACGCCCCCAGGTGGAAGCTGTCGCGAAACGCGCATCGGGGTTTGGCAGAGAGTGGCGTGCCATGTGCGGCTGGAAGCGGGGAGCACCGTACAATTAGGTAATACGTATATTTATGGGTTTTTACTCACCCAGTGTTTAGGCATGTATAGATGCATGCGGGCAATTGTTTGTATGGCACGTAGGTTTAATCCGCATAGAGGTATAGAATAGGACGGCACTAGAGCGATACTTCATACAGCAGCCAGGACTATAGATAGGATCCAGAGCGTTAGGCATCACACTAACTACGGGGTATTCGGTGCTCAGCAATTGAAAACCAATAGTTCATGTGTGCTCATAGGTAAGAAAATATGCGGCACTCACCCCAAATTCTGCAGTGGAAAGCGTGAATTTTAATGGAAAACTTCAACAGATGAACATCCGTTACAACATGAGGTAAGCAGGAGGGTGCGGTGTTGGAGCTCCAACACCGCACCCTCCTGCTTACCTCATGTTGTAACGGATGTTCATCTGTTGAAGTATTCCATTAAAATTCACGCTTTCCACTGCAGAATTTGGGGTGAGTGCCGCATATTTTCTTACCTATGGCACTTAGGTTTGTTTCAGACCAACTATTGGGCGCATTTTATTCCCTTATATATGCATAGCCATCTGCTATATTGAATTTAGTTGGAAATCTGAGTATTGCTTGATGGTGTTATTGTAGCACTGTATAGAGCTGTGGCACAGAGTGTACTTACCAGTCGCTCTGTTTAGTAAGTCTGTTTAGCGTCTCTGCATGCTGGCTGAATAGATTGATTTTTCGGTACTTGGCATGGGTTAATTAAATCCATGTAATACACTTGCATGCCTTACTTGCCAAATTTGTTTAATATATATTTTATTTTCTTACATGGCAGTAAGGGTTGAATCACAATAAGTTGTACCGAATATATAATCACGTGTATAACCGCTGCGGCACTAATTATAGCTGTGGTTTTGAGCAATTGGTTTTTCAACAGCGCATTTGAACTACAATCTAGCAGTTTTGATTAAACTACACATTCAGATATCAATTGTGGATTGACTGCTTTTGGTATTGGGATCTTCGTATAATTATACTGTGATCATGGTATTTTGATCAGTTAGTGTGGCCAGCACTTATGTGCAGTGCCAGTGACTCTTTATAG
The DNA here is from genome assembly GCF_032444005.1 of Ranitomeya imitator. Classification (NCBI taxonomy): domain Eukaryota; kingdom Metazoa; phylum Chordata; class Amphibia; order Anura; family Dendrobatidae; genus Ranitomeya; species Ranitomeya imitator. Next base: position 343,072,754 of record NC_091287.1, read on the forward strand.
TGTTTTCATGTACCCAGGTGGGTTATTATATTTATATAAAGTATTGTAATTTTTTACATGTTTCATCAAGTTAATACTTTGATGCATAATAATATTTTTTAGGCTACTAATATTGTGCAATAACAAATAGGTGTCAAAACCAAATGTTTATTTGAGGAATTTTCTCAGCATGCTCTATTGCCAAACTTAACAAGTTAATGAATGTGTGTGTTACCTAGTGCTTTCTTGTTACTATGAGAATTCTATCTACGCCTATCTGCCACTATATAATTGATGTGTATGGTTTTGAGGCATTGTTTTATTATTTGTATTGTTTTGTGTTAATAAAGTTATAACTTTTTATATAAAAAAAAAAGCATAACACTCTTTGATTTAGCATGCAGCCTAATATCTGTTTAGCGGATCAGTATGTTCAGTGATTGAATTGAGTGTTACCCATCCCTAATGTGTGGTAATGGGTCTGGGTATATGTTTACACATTGTACTATACCTATATTTCTCTGCTGTATCTGTGTATCATGAATTGTGGTATGTGTTAAAGAGGGGGGGCCCACTGAGACTCTTACATCCAGGGCCCTCAAAAACCTAAAGCCGGCCCTGGGAGAGGGAGAGTCACATGACGCTCTCTCCTTCATCACTGCTTTCATGTTGAATGCGCAATGCGGGTGGGAGGGGGTGGTGAGGGGGTGGTGCCGGGCTTCACTTACTCAGGGGCCCCATAGCAACTGTGTGGTGTACCGCTATAAGCAGCACTTTATATATATTGCAAGTGTTGTTTTACATATATTATAGGATTAACTTCCTCCGCAACTGTATTTGTTTACCTGTATCTTGGCAACTGCCGCTATCCTGCTGACGTACTGGCACTTGCACTATACATAGCCGTCCCTGACTGGCTCCAAGGTAGGGAGCCTGGGATTGGCTAATGTGCATGCGTGTCAGAGGTGGGAAGCTAGGCATTGATTTTAAATGCCGGGCGTCCGTGCCACCCCGTGCAGCTCACATCGTGGTTGGGAGTATAATGCTCCTGTGTGATTGTACTCAGCACACAAATATGAAAAATAGACTCCTGATGTGCACATCAATACAGTAAAGGGCGAAACGCATCAAGGCGACAAAGCACAGGTGCAAGGGACTGTATCATCGTGGTCCAGCACCTATGTCATGCTTTAGATTCATCAGTCCCCCAATTATGTAAAGGGGTAGTTTGTGCTTATAGTGAGGGGTGTTAATGAATAAATTTGCACAGGGGTGATTCCTCCAATACCTATACATCATTCCGCTGCTTCTATTTGTCCTAAGGGGCTTTTTTTATTAGTTTTACAGTGATGCTAGTGACATTTTTGTACTAGGTGGCGGTTTTTATCTGGCCACGGCACTTTATATGGAAAATTTCCTTTTCCAATTGAGGATAATGTGCAATAGGTGATGCACTTTATTAGGCTTTGTTTTTTTTTTTAGTTAGAGTCTTATATCAGGGCTCTCTCTGGAATTAATGGTACATGGTCAATAATTACAGTAATGTTTCCTCAGAAAGGGCAAAGTGCAATCATCGGTCGATCCCTATGCGCATGATATATTTTTATGGGATATACTGAGTCCTATATTACACAGTTTGGAAGATCCATTTCTCGTATTTGCATCCCCTATAGCAGGGGTGGGGAATCTCTGGCCTGCAGGCCGCATGCAGCCCATGGTGGCTTTTCATGTGGCCCGCGGGAAGGTCCCTGGAGTCGGCAATGCCCGGGTGGCAGCAGTGTCCTGCCAGCTGCCAGCCCTTTAACCCCCAAGTGCACGGTATGCAGCGTTCATTATAGAATGCTGCCTGCCCTGCGCGTGAATGATGACGTCATCGGGGTGGGCGAGGTTAGCGCAGGGGTGGGCAGGGTTAGCACCAGAGTGGGCGGTGTTAGCGCCCAATGCTCTCCCACCCTCCTGTCCCGGAAGAGGAGCTGCTGCTAGAGAGTCCAGAGCAATCTCTGTGCTGGCAGCTCTGTGTCTATCTGCAGGTTATCTGTGCCCCTCAGCTATGTGCTCCATGTGATCTCTGTGCCCCCCAACTATGTGCATCCCTGTGATCTCTGTGGCTCCCGCTTTTGTCCCCCCTGTGATCCCTGTGCCCCCCTTGCTATGTACCCCCTGTGATATTTGTGCTCCCATGTGATCTGTGCCCCCTGTGATCTCTGTCCTCTCCAGCTATGTGCCCCTCCGTGATCTCTGTGCCCCCCAGCTATGTGCCCTCCTTTGATCTTTGTGACTCCCCTGTGATTTCTGTGCCCCCTGTGATCTTTGTGCCACCCCTGGAAAAGCAGCTGTGAGAAGCTACGTGATCAGTATCCCCTAACATCACAGCTGTACCAAAGAGAAGCAGCTCCAGTCGTCACATTAAGGGTGAGATACCATAATTTATTGTTTGACTAAATATACCAGGGTAATTTTCAAGGTGATCAAGTTTATGTGGCCCCCGAATGATGCTAGAAATTTCCAAATGGCCCCCGGTTAGAAAAAGGTTCCTCCCCCTGCCCTATAGGGTAGAATATTTGCTTCTCCCATTTCACTATCCCTGATATTCCCTGTGACCTACTTTTCATTTTATTAGTGTCCATCATACTACCCTCGTTTTGTCGTGTTTAGTGAACAGATTTCACACAGGGATTCAAGCTTCAGGAGGCTAATTTGCATATTCCAGGTGCCTTCTGGGAGAAGCGAAGTCTCCCTAAGCTAGAAGATCGTTGGGTACAGCCGGGACCAGCTGCTTCGAAAGCATCACCAAACCAGGGATTCAAGCTTCAGGAGGCTAATTTGCATATTACAGGTGCCTTCTGGGAGAAGCGAAGTCTCCCTAAGCTAGAAGATCGTTGGGTACAGCCGGGACCAGCTGCTTCGAAAGCATCACCAAACCAGGGATTCAAGCTTCAGGAGGCTAATTTGCATATTCCAGGTGCCTTCTGGGAGAAGCGAAGTCTCCCTAAGCTAGAAGATCGTTGGGTACAGCCGGGACCAGCTGCTTCGAAAGCATCACCAAACCTGCCTGTAGGACATTATTGCAAGAGAGCTTGGCTGAGTAGATTACACAAGAAGGAAAACACACAGCAAGTCAGCAGGATCTAGGAGCAACATGGCAGATGTGACAACCTACATGGTGAGCTGCAGCATGTGCTACATGTTCACAGATCGACCAGAAGAAGAATTAAATTTCACCTGTCAGAAGTGTAGACTAGTGGCTCTTTTAGAAGAAAAGGTGCGGGGTCTGGAAGAAAGAATAGCAACTTTGAAACTCATCAAAGAGAATGAAGACTTTCTAGACAGAACAGAAGCATCTCTACTGGTCACAGAAGGTGCAAAAAGTGTCAGAGAACCTCCAAAAGCAGATGAGTGGAAGCATGTGACCAAAAGAAGCAAGAAGACCATGGAGAAATCACCAACCACACAACTGAAGAACCGATATCAAATCTTTGTAGAGGATGAAGATGGCACACCTAAGAATGAAGCAATACCAGCAAGCAAAAAAGAAAAGGGCACACAGCAACAAGTGACAGCAAAAAGTACAGCCAAGAAGCAACGAAGAGTGGTGGTGGTGGGAGACTCACTACTGAGAGGCACCGAAGCAGCCATCTGCAGACCGGACATAACTGCAAGAGAAGTATGCTGCCTTCCAGGTGCGATGATCAAGGATGTGACCGATAGGATACCAAAGCTCTTCAGCTCCAAGGACGTCCACCCATTTCTTCTGATACATGTTGGCACCAATGACACGGCAAGGAAGGACCTACCGACAATCTGCAAGGACTTTGAAGAGTTGGGGAAGAAAGTAAAGGAACTGGATGCACAGGTAGTTTTTTCTTCTATCCTTCCAGTAGACGGGCATGGCACCAGGAGATGGAACAGGATCCTTGATGCAAACAACTGGCTAAGACGATGGTGCAGACAACAAGGATTTGGATTCCTGGACCACGGTGTGAATTACTGGTATGATGGACTCCTCGCCAGAGACGGACTACACCTCAACAAACCTGGGAAACACACATTCGCCAGAAGACTTGCTACACTCATCAGGAGGGCGTTAAACTAGAAGAAGAGGGGACGGGAAGAAAAACATTAGACTCGAACAAAGACGACCCAGGAAAACATACTCAGAAGGGAGGTAAGAACATTTCTAAAACAATCCACAGTGAGGAGATTGGAACAAAACAAAATCCTCTAAACTGCATGCTCGCAAATGCCAGAAGCCTGACAAACAAGATGGAAGAACTAGAAGCAGAAATATCTACAGGTAACTTTGACATAGTGGGAATAACCGAGACATGGTTAGATGAAAGCTATGACTGGGCAGTTAACTTACAGGGTTACAGTCTGTTTAGAAAGGATCGTAAAAATCGGAGAGGAGGAGGGGTTTGTCTCTATGTAAAGTCTTGTCTAAAGTCCACTTTAAGGGAGGATATTAGCGAAGGGAATGAGGATGTCGAGTCCATATGGGTTGAAATTCATGGAGGGAAAAATGGTAACAAAATTCTCATTGGGGTCTGTTACAAACCCCCAAATATAACAGAAAGCATGGAAAGTCTACTTCTAAAGCAGATAGATGAAGCTGCAACCCATAATGAGGTCCTGGTTATGGGGGACTTTAACTACCCGGATATTAACTGGGAAACAGAAACCTGTGAAACCCATAAAGGCAACAGGTTTCTGCTAATAACCAAGAAAAATTATCTTTCACAATTGGTGCAGAATCCAACCAGAGGAGCAGCACTTTTAGACCTAATACTATCTAATAGACCTGACAGAATAACAAATCTGCAGGTGGTTGGGCATTTAGGAAATAGCGACCACAATATTGTGCAGTTTCACCTGTCTTTCACTAGGGGGACTTGTCAGGGAGTCACAAAAACATTGAACTTTAGGAAGGCAAAGTTTGAACAGCTTAGAGATGCCCTTAATCTGGTAGACTGGGACAATATCCTCAGAAATGAGAATACAGATAATAAATGGGAAATGTTTAAGAACATCCTAAATAGGCAGTGTAAGCGGTTTATACCTTGTGGGAATAAAAGGACTAGAAATAGGAAAAACCCAATGTGGCTAAACAAAGAAGTAAGACAGGCAATTAACAGTAAAAAGAAAGCATTTGCACTACTAAAGCAGGATGGCACCATTGAAGCTCTAAAAAACTATAGGGAGAAAAATACTTTATCTAAAAAACTAATTAAAGCTGCCAAAAAGGAAACAGAGAAGCACATTGCTAAGGAGAGTAAAACTAATCCCAAACTGTTCTTCAACTATATCAATAGTAAAAGAATAAAAACTGAAAATGTAGGCCCCTTAAAAAATAGTGAGGAAAGAATGGTTGTAGATGACGAGGAAAAAGCTAACATATTAAACACCTTCTTCTCCACGGTATTCACGGTGGAAAATGAAATGCTAGGTGAAATCCCAAGAAACAATGAAAACCCTATATTAAGGGTCACCAATCTAACCCAAGAAGAGGTGCGAAACCGGCTAAATAAGATTAAAATAGATAAATCTCCGGGTCCGGATGGCATACACCCACGAGTACTAAGAGAACTAAGTAATGTAATAGATAAACCATTATTTCTTATTTTTAGTGACTCTATAGCGACAGGGTCTGTTCCGCAGGACTGGCGCATAGCAAATGTGGTGCCAATATTCAAAAAGGGCTCTAAAAGTGAACCTGGAAATTATAGGCCAGTAAGTCTAACCTCTATTGTTGGTAAAATATTTGAAGGGTTTCTGAGGGATGTTATTCTGGATTATCTCAATGAGAATAACTGTTTAACTCCATATCAGCATGGGTTTATGAGAAATCGCTCCTGTCAAACCAATCTAATCAGTTTTTATGAAGAGGTAAGCTATAGACTGGACCACGGTGAGTCATTGGACGTGGTATATCTCGATTTTTCCAAAGCGTTTGATACCGTGCCGCACAAGAGGTTGGTACACAAAATGAGAATGCTTGGTCTGGGGGAAAATGTGTGTAAATGGGTTAGTAACTGGCTTAGTGATAGAAAGCAGAGGGTGGTTATAAATGGTATAGTCTCTAACTGGGTCGCTGTGACCAGTGGGGTACCGCAGGGGTCAGTATTGGGACCTGTTCTCTTCAACATATTCATTAATGATCTGGTAGAAGGTTTACACAGTAAAATATCGATATTTGCAGATGATACAAAACTATGTAAAGCAGTTAATACAAGAGAAGATAGTATTCTGCTACAGATGGATCTGGATAAGTTGGAAACTTGGGCTGAAAGGTGGCAGATGAGGTTTAACAATGATAAATGTAAGGTTATACACATGGGAAGAGGGAATCAATATCACCATTACACACTGAACGGGAAACCACTGGGTAAATCTGACAGGGAGAAGGACTTGGGGATCCTAGTTAATGATAAACTTACCTGGAGCAGCCAGTGCCAGGCAGCAGCTGCCAAGGCAAACAGGATCATGGGGTGCATTAAAAGAGGTCTGGATACACATGATGAGAGCATTATACTGCCTCTGTACAAATCCCTAGTTAGACCGCACATGGAGTACTGTGTCCAGTTTTGGGCACCGGTGCTCAGGAAGGATATAATGGAACTAGAGAGAGTACAAAGGAGGGCAACAAAATTAATAAAGGGGATGGGAGAACTACAATACCCAGATAGATTAGCGAAATTAGGATTATTTAGTCTAGAAAAAAGACGACTGAGGGGCGATCTAATAACCATGTATAAGTATATAAGGGGACAATACAAATATCTCGCTGAGGATCTGTTTATACCAAGGAAGGTGACAGGCACAAGGGGGCATTCTTTGCGTCTGGAGGAGAGAAGGTTTTTCCACCAACATAGAAGAGGATTCTTTACTGTTAGGGCAGTGAGAATCTGGAATTGCTTGCCTGAGGAGGTGGTGATGGCGAACTCAGTCGAGGGGTTCAAGAGAGGCCTGGATGTCTTCCTGGAGCAGAACAATATTGTATCATACAATTATTAGGTTCTGTAGAAGGACGTAGATCTGGGTATTTATTATGATGGAATATAGGCTGAACTGGATGGACAAATGTCTTTTTTCGGCCTTACTAACTATGTTACTATGTTACAGTGGACCAATTATCAATATTTTATTTAGTCACTATCATTAAAAGTTATATTTTATTTTGTTATTCCACCCCAGTCAGTGATTTTGTTTAATTGGTGGTATTGTTTATTTGAGCCTATAGGGACCTCAATCAGTGATACTTTTTCATTTAAATCCTTAAAATACCAACTTCTGTAAGCGTTTAGACTTAGGTTGAATTGAAAACCCTCAAGTCTCTCATTTATTGTACATTAGTACTGTAGAAGATTTTAATAGGATGTCTGTCAATAGAATAATAATAAGGTGTATGGTTGTCACTCATGGAGCTGTTATGGTGTTCAGTGGTAGGATGTCAATCCATAAGTTCATTAGAAGGAAAATGTCCTGGTTTCCTGTCATTAGAATAGTGACAGGTATGACAGATAAATTGTGCTACATAAGTATTGCAATATACTATGTAAGATAGTGGTCCCCAACATTTCTTATCTTGAGAGCCACATTCAGCAGTGAGAGTGTGTAATGAGACGCATCCAAAACCCCCTCACCCAAGTAGTGACATCCAGCTCTCACTTCCCTCACAATAGTGACAAGGTATCATTTGAATCAGTATAACAGCGCAAACCTGACACTGTGTGTAGGTTACTGTGCACAATCCCACTGACAGGTTCCCTTTAAATACAAACTCTGTTAAAAAAGATGAGTCACTTAAAGGGATCCTGTCACCAGAAAAAACGCTATTAACCTGCAGATATGGGGTTAATCTGCAGGTTAAGAGCATTATCATGCTGTCCAGCACCTGCACATAGCCTAGCGCTAAGGGGAAAAAATGAACTTTTTTCTCACCTGCAGTGTTTCCGTTTCAGTCAAAAGCAGCACCGGCACTGGTTCAGTCATCGCTCGGAGTTTATAGAGCAGCAGCCCCGGCTCTGACTGACAGTGGCTCTACATTGGGGCTCATCTGTCAGTCAGGGTCGGGAGCACAGTTTCAGTCAGGGGGTCAGTCAGCGATCTAAGAATACAGAGTGACGGCTGTAACTGCGCCCCTGGCCCTGACTGACACTGGGTCTGCATTGGGGCTTAGCTGTCAGTCAGGGACTTAACCAGTGCCGGTGCCGCCCCTGTGACTGAAACGGGAGTGCTGCCTGGGAGAATAAAGTTAATAATTTTATAATAATTTTTATTTATATAACGCCAACATATTCCGCAGCACTTTACAATTAAGCGGGGGACATGTACACACAATAAATTCGGTACCAGTTAAGACAATTTAAACAGTGACATTAGGAGTGAGGTCCCTGCTCGCAAGCTTACAATCTACAAGGAAATGGGGGGACACAATAGGTGAAAAGTAATTGTTATTTCAGGTCTGGCAATTATAATAAATAGGGATTTTCATACAAAGCTGCATTTTCTCCTCGCAGTGTGAGGCTACGTGCAGGCTCTGGCCAGCATAATTACACTTTTAACCTGCAAATTAACCCCATATATGCAGGTTAATGGTGGTTTTTCTGGTGACAGGTTACCTTTAATCCCGTGGATTACTTAGAAAAAGCTATTTGACAGAAAACCCCTTTACATGTGTCACCATATGAATATTTTAGCATATCTTGGAAGACTGGCTCATTACATGAAAGTAGAGTAAAATGTCCTTTCTCGTAAGGTCAAATAAACATGTAGTATAAGAATTTACCAAAAAAATAATATCACTGAAACACTACGTAATACTGCATGCATGAAATACTATTGTCTAGAGAAATACAAGGCTGCATTCTATCAACAATATTCCCAACATATTAATCACTCTGTGTCTTGTGACTTCATATAAAAATGTGAAAATGCAATAAAAATGTATCATATTGTGATAGGGTCACTGGCACGGTATATGAGGGGAGATATGTGTCACTGCGCATAATGGCATCAGTGATGTGAAATCAGAATATTTTCTTCCGGTACACTATGCGTTGTAAGGGTTAAAGTATCCCTGCATACATGGGCTAGTTTTAGTGGACACCTAAAGAGTGGGTGGGAGTTGTTCCACCCTATCTCCACCTACAGAGTCGGCACAGCCATGTGCTAACAGGATCTGTGTGACATCACAGTCACGTAGTTGGATCGCCCCCAGACACAGGGCCACGCGTTTCGGTACCGGGCCTCTCTGGTTCGGTTCTGAGGTTGTCACGGTGGCTAGACCCGGTCTGCGACCCTGCTAAGGGGTGTCCAATGAAGGTGGTGGTACAGTCTGTGAGGGGTTCGTGACGTCACCTGTGGTGTTCGGTCAGGGTGACCGACGCTGCTATGGGGTCCGCTGGGGTGATGGAATTGCAGCTGGATGGTATACCTTCCCACAGGTGAAGTAGGTCCCCAGGGCTTCCCAGTGGTGTAGGTAGCAATGGTGTGAGGTGCAGGCAATAACGAGGACACAAGGTTGCAGTCTCTTCACATCTCTCTTGGATTTCCCTGATATCCTGACCAGTTCAGCAAAGTTAAGTCCTTGCTTTGCTCTTTTCTATCCACATGTTGTGGACTTATTCGATCTGTGCATTCTATGTTTTGTCCAGCTTGTTAGTATGGATTTATTCAGTTAAGCTGGAAGCTCTGGGAAGCAGATTTACCCTCCACACCTTTAGTCAGGTGTGGAGATTTTTGTAAACTCTGTGTGGATTTTTGTAGTTTTTATACTGACCGCACAGTATTCTATCCTGTCTTATCTATCTAGCTAGACTGGCCTCCTGTGCTACATCCTGGTTTCATTCTGTGTATGTCTTTTCCCTCTCCACTCACAGTCATTACTTGTGGGGGGCTATCTATCCTTTGGGGATTTTCTCTGAGGCAAGATAGTTTTCCTGTTTCTATCTTTAGGGGTAGTTAGTTCTCAGGCTGTGACGAGGTGCCTAGGGAGTGACAGGAGCATCCCACGGCTACTTCTAGTGTTGCGTTGAGCTTAGGGACTGCGGTCAGTACAGGTACCACCTCCTTCAGAGCTCATCACATGTTGCTCCTAAACCACTAGTTCATAACATTTCTCGTCCCCCAGGTATGTTTTGGCTAGGACGCACCCGTATGACGGGAAGGCTTGGAGGTCTTCCAGGACCCTAGAGAAGCCCCTCTCCCAATGTTGCCCCCTATGTCTTCCTAGGAAATTTATGGTAGACAGCCAACCTATAATTAACTGTCCTGCGGAGTTCGAAGTAAGGCCTGAAGTCAGTTACTCCCGCGGTGTTCCGGCCACCGGCTACACGCCTCAGTAGGATGTTGCCTCGGTGTTGTGAATTCTGCTCTTGGGTTCCCTCCAGTGGTTGTAGGTGGGAATGCAGTTGTCTCTGAGTCACAGACCTGGCCAGGTGTATCGGATGATTACAATTCTGACTGGGATATTTAAGTGGGCTGGATACTTTAGCCCTTGCCAGTATCAATGTTCCTTGTGAAGTGTTGGATCACTTTCTGGCTTCTCCTGCTCGCTGCCTATTTCAGCAAAGATAAGTGTTTGGTTTTTGTTTCTGTGGCACACTGCCAGTGTGCTTGTTTCAGTTTTATTCCTGCTCTGATTGTAGGATTCACTGGAGTTGCAGATTTACGCTCCTACATCTTTTAGTAAAGATGTAGGAAGTTTTTGTATATTCTGCTGTGGATGTTTTGAAGGGTTTTTATACTGACCGCACAGAACTCTGTCCTTTCCTGTCCTATCTAGCTAGAGTGGCCTCCTGTGCTTATCCTGTTTTTCTGCCTGTGTATGTTTTTTCCTCTCCGACTCACCGCCAATATTTGTGGGGGGCTGTCTATCCTTTGGGGATTTTCTCTGAGGCTAGATAGTATTCCTATTTCCATCTTTAGGGGTATTTAGTTCTCCGGCTGTGACGAGGTGTCTAGGTGTGTTAGGTACACTCCACGGCTACTTCTAGTTGCGGTGTTAAGTTCAGGATTGCGGTCAGTACAGTGGCCACTTTCTCCAGTGAAAGTTCTCATGCAGCTCTAAGGTCACCGGATTATAACAGTACTACTGGCCAACAATGAGTTAAATGCATCTCAGAAGAAGGGAAGGAAGCTCTTGAGCCATTTTTTTTTTCTCCAGTCTGTTTTGTCTTCTCCTTTCTCTTTATCTCTGGGTGCCTGAGGAGCCTGGTGCAAGCATGAATGTTCAGGAATTAGTTTCTCGTGTAGACCAGCTTGCTGCTAGGGTGCAAGGTATTTCTGATTATATTGTTCAGACTCCTGCTTTAGAACCGAAGATTCCGATTCCTGATTTGTTTTCTGGTGACAGGTCTAAATTTTTGAGTTTTAAAAACAACTGTAAACTGTTTTTTGACCTGAGACCTCGATCCTCTGGTGATTCCATTCAGCAGGTAAAGAGCGTAATCTCCCTGCTGCGTGGGACCCGCAGGATTGGGCGTTTTCCCTGGAATCTGGGAATCTGGCTTTGCTTAATATTGACTCCTTTTTTCAGGCTTTAGGACTATTATATGATGAACCTAATTCTGTGGATCAAGCTGAGAAAATCTTGTTGGCCCTGTCTCAGGGCCAAGAGGCGGCAGAATTGTATTGTCAGAAATTCAGAAAATGGTCTGTGTTGACTAAATGTAATAATGATGCTTTGGCGGCAATTTTCAGAAGGGGGCTTTCTGAATCCGTTAAAGATGTTATGGTGGGGTTTCCCACACCTTCCGGTCTGAGTGATTCTATGTCTCTGGCCATTCAGATTGACCGACGCCTGCGGGAGCGCAGAACTGTGCTCAGAGCAAATTTCTGAGCCTATGCAATGTGATAGAATTCTGTCTAGAACGGAATGACAAGGTTTCAGACGTAAAAATAGGTTGTGTTATATGTGGCGACGCTTCTCATGTCATTTCTGTCTGCCCTAAGCGGACAAAGAGGATCGCCAGTTCAATTACCATCAGTACTGTACAACCTAAATTTCTGTTATCTGTGTCCTTGATCTGCTCATTGTCATCATTCTCTGTCATGGCGTTTGTGGATTCAGGCGCTACCTTGAATTTAATGGACTTTGAGTTTGCCAAGCGTTGTGGTTTTCCCTTGCAGCCTTTGCAGAACCCTATTCCTTTAAGAGGCATTGATGCTACACCCTTGGCTAAAAATAAGCCCCAGTTTTGGACACAGGTGACCATGCTCATGCCGCCAGCCCATCAGGAAGATTGTTGATTCCTGGTGTTGCATAACTTGCATGATGCAATCGTGCTGGGTTTTCCATGGTTGCAGGTACATAATCCTGTGTTGGACTGGAAGTCCATGTCTGTGACTAGTTGGGGTTGTCAGGGGGTTCATAATGATGTTCCTTTGATGTCAATCTCCTCTTCTTCACCTTCTGAAATTCCAGAGTTTTTGTCTGATTTTCAGGATGTATTCGATTAGCCCAAGTCCAGTTTCCTTCCACCGCACAGGGACTGCGATTGTGCTATTGACTTGATTCCAGGCTGTAAGTTTCCTAAGGGTCGACTTTTTAATCTATCTGTGCCTGAACATACCGCCATGTGTAGCTATATTAAGGAGTCTTTGGAGAAAGGGCATATTCGGCCATCTTCTTCACCGTTGGGAGCGGGGTTCTTTTTTGTTGCTAAAAAAGATAGTTCCTTGAGACCCTGTATAGATTATCGCCTCTTGAATAAAATCACGGTCAAGTTTCAATACCCTTTACCTTTGCTTTCTGATTTGTTTGCTAGGATTAAGGGAGCTAGTTGGTTTACGAAGATTGACCTTCGGGGGGCATATAATCTTGTTCGTATTAAGCAGGGTGATGAATGGAAAACTGCGTTTAATATGCCCGAAGGCCATTTTGAATACCTTGTGATGCCATTCGGACTCTCTAATGCTCCATCTGTTTTTCAGTCCTTCATGCATGATATCTTCCGGACTTATCTTGATAAATTCTTGATTGTATATTTGGACGATATTTTGATTTTTTCCGATGTTTGGGAGTCTCATGTGCAACAGGTCAGGATGGTATTTCAGATCCTTCGTGACAATGCCCTGTTTGTGAAAGGGTCTAAGTGTCTCTTTGGGGTGCAGAAAGTCTCTTTTTTGGGCTTCATTTTTTCTCCTTCGTCTATAGAGATGGATCCGGTTAAGGTTCAGGCCATTCATGATTGGATTCAGCCCACATCTGTGAAGTGCCTTCAGAAATTTTTGGGTTTTGCAAATTTTTATTGCCGTTTCATTGCTAATTTTTCCACCGTGGTTAAACCCTTGACCGATTTGACGAAGAAAGGTGCTGATGTGGCGAGTTGGTCCTCTGCGGCTGTCTCTGCCTTTCAGGAGCTTAAACGTCGATTTACTTCTGCCCCAGTGTTGCGCCAACTGGATGTTTCTCTTCCGTTTCAGGTTGAGGTTGACGCTTCTGAGATTGGGGCAGGGGCCGTTTTGTCTCAGAGGGATCCTGTTGGTCCCTTAATGAAACCGTGTGCCTTCTTTTCCCGTAAGTTTTCGCCTGCTGAACGCAATTATGATGTCGGCAATCGGGAGTTGTTGGCTATGAAGTGGGCGTTTGAGGAGTGGCAACATTGGCTTCAGGGAGCTAAGCACCGTATTGTGGTCTTGACCGATGATAAGAATTTGATTTACCTCGAGTCTGTTAAACGGCTGAATCCTAGACAGGCTCGATGGTCCCTGTTTTTCTCCCGTTTTGATTTTGTGGTCTCGTACATTCCTGGTACTAAGAATGTTAAGGCGGATGCCCTCTCTAGGAGTTTTTCGCCTGATTTTCCTGAGGTCTTAGAACCGGTCGGTATTCTGAAAGAAGGGGTGGTCCTTTCTGCCATTTCCCCTGATTTACGACGGGTTCTTCAGGAATTTCAGGCTGACAAACCTGACCACTGTCCTGTGGGGAAAGTGTTTGTTCCTGACAGATGGACTAGTAGAGTGATTTCTGAGGTTCACTGTTCCGTGTTGGCCGGTCATCCTGGCATTTTTGGTACCAGAGATTTGCTTGGTAGGTCCTTTTGGTGGCCTTCATTGTCACGTGTCATGTGCGTTCTTTTGTGCAGTCCTGTGGGACTTGTGCGCGGGTCAAGCCTTGTTGTTCCCGTGCTAGTGCATTGCTTTTGCCATTGCCAGTCCCTGAGAGGCCCTGGACGCATATTTCGATGGATTTTATTTCTGATCTTTCGGTCTCCCAGAAGATGTCTGTTATCTGGGTCAATGCTTTTATTGATCCCCTTCAGTTTGCTTACCGACATAGATTGGGGGTGGATGATGCTATCCTTTCTCTGTTACATAGGGTACATTCATTTCTGGAGACTGACGGAACCACGGTGCGAGCGATGTTCTTCGATTTCTCGAGTGCATTTAACTCCCTGCAGCCACTTTTACTACACAAAAAGATGACTGATATGAAGGTTGAGGAGGGGATGAGAAATTGGATAACTGACTACCTATCAGATCGGCCACAGTTTGTACAGATGGGAGCAGTGGTGTTAAGCAGATTATTGAGCAGTGTAGGTGCCCCCCAGGGAACGGTGCTTGCGCCCTTTCTATTCACACTGTATACTTCAGACTTTCAGTATAAATCTGAACTTTGCCACCTTCAAAAATTTTCGGATGACTCTGTGGTTGTGGGATGCATTAGGGGAGATCGGGGGGATGAGGAATATAGAAGGGTGGTGTCGAATTTCGTGGATTGGTGCAATGGTAACTATCTGCAACTAAATGTTAAGAAAACTAAGGAGTTGGTGGCCAACTATAGCAGGATAAAGATGGAATGCTTACCGATCACTATTGCTGGTCAGGAGGTAGAGCAGGTGGAGAATTACAAATATTTGGGGGTCCATTTGGATAGCAAACTGGACTGGAGATGCCACTCAGAGTTTGTCTTCAAGAAGGGGATGGGCAGACTGTATTTCCTAAGGAAACTGAGGTCTTTTAATGTGTGTAGCAAAATGTTAGAAATGTTCTACCAATCTGTGGTGGCAAGTGCCATCTTTTTTGCAATCACGTGCTGGGGTAGTAGTGTGCAGGCCTCTGATGCTAATAAGCTGAATAAGATTATTAAGAAGGCAAGTTCTGCTGTGGGCTGCAAGCTGGACTCTTTTGGGGAGGTAGTGGAGAAAAGAACTCTGAAAAAGTGTATGACAATTATGAACAATAATGCACATCCACTATATGAGCTATTCATGAGACAGAAGAGTACCTTCAGTAACCGGCTTATACTCCTGAGGTGTAAGAAGGAAAAATATAGGAAATCGTTCGTGCCAACTGCCATGGGAATGTACAACAATAACATTAGGGTTAAACCACCAAGGTGAATGTCTACTTATTTCTCTACATTTCAGTTCACTCGTTGTGTATGTCCTATTTTAATGTACAATGTTCTTCTGTCAACAAACTGTCATGTCAACTATGTAATTCCTTTATGATTTTTATGTTTTAAGTCGTGCTGCTGTGATACCATAATTTCCCACGGGATCAATAAAGTGTATCGTATCGTATCGTATCGTTGTTTGTGACCGGTTCTCTAAGACGGTTCATTTGGTGCCCTTACCTAAATTGCCTTCCTCTTCAGATTTGGTTTCGTTGTTCTTTCAGCATGTGCTTCGTTTGCATGGTATTCCGGAGAATATTGTGTTCGACAGAGGTTTCCAGTTTGTTTCTAGGTTTTGGCGGGCCTTTTGTGCTAGGCTGGGCATTGATTTGTCTTTTTCTCTTTTTCTTCTGCGTTTCATCCTTAGACAAATGGCCAGACCGAGCGAACTAATCAGACCTTGGAGACTTATTTGAGATGCTTTGTGTCTGCTGATCAGGATGATTGGGTGGTCTTCTTGCCATTGGCCGAGTTTGTCCTTAATAATCGGGCTAGTTCTGCTACCTTGGTTTCGCCTTTCTTTTGTAATTTTGGTTTTCATCCTCGTTTTTCTTCTGGGCAGGTTGAGCCTTCTGACTGTCCTGGTATGGATTCTGTGGTGGACAAGTTGCAGCAGATTTGGGCTCATGTGGTGGACAAGTTGGTGTTGTCTCAGGAGGAGGCTCAACGTTTTGCTAATCGTCGTCGGTGTGTTAGTTCCCGGCTTCGGGTTGGGGATCTGGTCTGGTTGTCTTCCCGTCATATTCCTATGAAGGTTTCTTCTCCTAAGTTTAAGCCTCGGTTTATTGGTCCTTATAGGATTTCTGAGATTATTAATCCGGTGTCTTTTCGACTGGCGCTTCCGGCCTTTTTTGCTATCCATAATGTCTTCCATTGATCTTTATTGCGGAAATATGTGGAACCCGTTGTTCCCTCTGTTGATCCTCCGGCCCCTGTGTTGGTTGATGGGGAGTTGGAATATGTTGTTGAGAAGATTTTGGATTCCCGTTTTTCAAGGCGGAAGCTCCAGTACCTGGTCAAATGGAAGGGTTATGGTCAGGAGGATAATTCTTGGGTTTTTGCCTCTGATGTCCATGCTGCTGATTTGGTCCGTGCCTTTCATCTGGCTCGTCCTGATCGTCCTGGGGGCCCTGGTGAGGGTTCGGTGACCCCTCCTCAAGGGGGGGTACTGTTGTGAATTCTGCTCTTGGGTTCCCTCCAGTGGTTGTAGGTGGGAATGCAGTTGTCTCTGAGTCACAGACCTGGCCAGGTGTATCGGATGATTACAATTCTGACTGGGATATTTAAGTGGGCTGGATTCTTTAGCCCTTGCCAGTATCAATGTTCCTTGTGAAGTGTTGGATCACTTTCTGGCTTCTCCTGCTCGCTGCCTATTTCAGCAAAGATAAGTGTTTGGTTTTTGTTTCTGTGGCACACTGCCAGTGTGCTTGTTTCAGTTTTATTCCTGCTCTGATTGTAGGATTCACTGGAGTTGCAGATTTACGCTCCTATATCTTTTAGTAAAGATGTAGGAAGTTTTTGTATATTCTGCTGTGGATGTTTTGAAGGGTTTTTATACTGACTGCACAGAACTCTGTCCTTTCCTGTCCTATCTAGCTAGAGTGGCCTCCTGTGCTTATCCTGTTTTTCTGCCTGTGTATGTTTTTTCCTCTCCGACTAACCGCCAATATTTGTGGGGGGCTGTCTATCCTTTGGGGATTTTCTCTGAGGCTAGATAGTATTCCTATTTCCATCTTTAAGGGTATTTAGTTCTCCGGCTGTGACGAGGTGTCTAGGTGTGTTAGGTACACTCCACGGCTACTTCTAGTTGCGGTGTTAAGTTCAGGATTGCGGTCAGTACAGTGGCCACTTTCTCCAGTGAAAGTTCTCGTGCAGCTCCTAGGTCACCGGATCATAACACCTCGGTCTCACGGCACGACTCCTACTGGTACTCCTTTTTGCTTGATCTCGTTTACACTGTTCCACAATATCCTTCCCTTCTTATCTCTTTCTTAGGATGCCGCCGCGGGAGGTGCAGGCGCGGCTCCGTAACGTTCTGTTCTGTTCACTAGGCACCTGCCAGGCTCCCACGCCTGACAGGGACCCCCCTGTGTCTTTTCCCCGCAACACCCCCTGCCACGGGATGTTGCCTGAATCCAACCCAGTCAGCTTCTGACTAACTTCCTATCCAACCCCTAGTTTTACCAGTGTGAGGAGTGGCCCAATAAATAAAGCCTTTTTCTCCCCCTAGTGGCCGGAGTGTGAAGTGTAATGTGTTCTGGTGATACCTGGTCAGGAGAATTCCTTCAGTGCCATCAGACATACCATCACTCCCCTTAGTGGCAGAGTGTCATACTGCAACTACCAGATCTCTGGGTATCAGTCTCATGGTCTGGGTTTAAATGGCTGACCTTGAGAGGCAGTCTGGGTGTTGTTTTTGGAGAGGAAAGACTCCAAAGCGGTGGCTCCAGGTGTAGCTGAAGACACATGAGGGTCTGAAAGGGCGGAACCCCTCAGAAAACTGGACTTTGGAATACGTTATCTTTATGTTTTCCCGTTATGCCAGAAAGGCTCTGTTTACTTTGCTGTACCCTGTGGTAGTTTATGCTGTTCCACAATAAACCAGCAGGTGTCTTACCATGAGAAGCGTCCCTGTGTCAACCCCTCACAATATGTATAGTAGATTGTAAGCTTTTGCGGACAGAGTTGTCATTATCTTTGCTTTAATTATGGTATTATCTTTAACATTGTTACTTATGACATGTATATGAACTGTTGAATTGTAAAGCGCTGCAAAATATGTTGGCGCTATATAAATAAAGATTTATTATTATTAGTAGTAGTAGTAGTATTGTTATTATTATTATGCTAGCTAACTGAATCATATAATAATGTAGCATGCAAATTATACTACTAAGCAGATTCAATAACGAAAAAAACACTGTGTTTACAAGGAATCGGGCATGTCTGGGGGGCATAGCAAGAGGCGAATCTAGGGTAGCCTAGAGGGGCATTTATTTGCCCAGGATCAGCCAGCAGGGGGATGCAGCTGTATCTCCTAATGCGGTGGTCCAACATGTCTTCCCGATATTAGTCAGCCGCACTCTATGCAGCTGTCAAACGCAAGTACAATTGAAGCCCTGAACACATCCACTTCCGGGTCAGGCTGACATTGACAGCATGACCAAGTCATCTGATCATGCAGCTGACAACTCTCTCTGGTGCCGCAGAGGCACAGTAAACACTAGTCTGATAAGTACTCCCCTGGAGCGGAGAGCACAGAATATTTATTGTAATTTGGGGGAGGAATTACGGAGACTTGAGGAGAAAGACGGACACAGCATTAATGTAGACACAGTCTATGGAGTGGGGATGTGGAGATCAGTGTTGATACAGTATGATGAATTAGGGGGATTTGTGCGGACACACCATAAGGAGCAGGGTAGATTGGTGCATGCTTACTAACAAAGGGGATTTGGACGCAGTATGAGGAGGGGGCTGGATGGGGTGGATTGGTGCAGACACAATATGAGGAGTAAGGAGGGATGTTTGTGGAAACACTATAAGGAGCAGGAGGAATTTTTGCAGACACATTATGAGGAGTGGGAGTATTAGTGTAGATCCAGTATGAGGAGTTGGGCGGATGCAGAATAAGGAGTGAGGGATTTGTGTGGACACAGTATGAGGATCAGGGGGATTGGTGCAGACACACTATGACCAGTGGGGGAGATTATTGCAGACACAGTATGAGGAGTGGGGAGATTAGTGCAGACACAGTATTAGGAGTGGGGGAATTAGTGTGGACATAATATGAGTGGTGGGGTTTGTGCAGACACAGAGGGGGATTGGTGCATATGTAAGATAATAGCAGGAACGCGGGATGCAGTGATGAGCAGGTGGCAGAGCAAGAGTTAGCAAATTTTATATCAGAATATGTCCCAACAGTAAATACTCCACACAGGGAATAAGTGGGTGTAAGCAAATGAGCCCACAAAATATATTCATCAACACCTGTTCTAGCCGTCAGAGATGTTCCTCAAATGAAGTTGCGTAAACTGTTGTGAATTCTGTGGCAGAGCTCCCTCCTGTGGTCACAAGTGGTACTTCGGCTGGTTCTCTCTCTGAGCTTCCGTTGGTGGAGGAAAGTGGTACTGCGGCTTCTGAGTTTCCTTCCTCAGGTGATGTGGTGAAGTCGTTAGGTGCTTCTCTATTTAACTCCACCTAGTGCTTTGATCCTGGCCTCCAGTCAATGTTCTAGTATTGGACCTGTTTCCTCCTGGATCGTTCCTGTGGCCTGCTGCTCTGCATAGCTAAGTTCCTCTTTGCTATTTGTTTGCTGTTTTTTTCTGTCCAGCTTGTCAATTTGTTTTTTACTGCTTGCTGGAAGCTCTGGGACGCAGAGGGTGTACCTCCGTGCCGTTAGTTCGGTACGGAGGGTCTTTTTGCCCCCTTTGCGTGGTTTTTGTAGGGTTTTGTGTTGACCGCAAAGTTACCTTTCCTATCCTCGCTCTGTTCAGAAAGTTGGGCCTCACTTTGCTAAATCTATTTCATCTCTACGTTTGTCTTTTCATCTTTACTCACAGTCATTATATGTGGGGGCTGCCTTTTCCTTTGGGGAATTTCTCTGAGGCAAAGTAGGCTTAATTTCTATCTTCAGGCTAGCTAGTTTCTCAGGCCGTGCCGAGTTGCATAGGCAGCGTTAGGCGCAATCCACGGCTGCCTTTAGTGTGGTTGGAGAGGATTAGGGATTGCGGTCAACAGAGTTCCCACGTCTCAGAGCTCGTTCTTGTTTTTTGGGTTATTGCCAGGTCACTGTATGTGCGCTGACCTCTATGTCCATTGTGGTACTGAATTACCTTTCATAACAGTACTGGAGGCCGAAAGTACTAATGATTCTCAATAGAGGGAAAAAAGAAGTTCTGAGACCATTTTTTTTTCTTTGCACTGTGTTTTGCCTTTTTTTTCCCCTAGACATTTGGGTGGTTCAGGACACAGGTGTAGCAATGGACATTAAAGGTCTGTCTTCATGTGTAGATCAGCTCACGGCAAGAGTACAAAGTATTCAAGACTTTGTGGTTCAGAATTCTATGTTAGAACCGAGAATCCCTATTCCTGATTTGTTTTTTGGAGATAGAACTAAATTTCTGAGTTTCAAAAATAATTGTAAACTATTTCTGGCTTTGAAACCTCGCTCCTCTGGTGACCCAGTTCAACAAGTTAGGATCGTTATTTCTTTTTTGCGTGGCGATCCTCAGGACTGGGCATTTTCCCTTGCGCCAGGGGATCCTGCATTAAGTAATATCGATGCATTTTTCCTGGCGCTCGGATTGCTATACGATGAGCCTAATTCTGTGGATCAGGCAGAGAAGAATTTGCTGGCTCTGTGTCAGGGTCAGGATGAAATAGAGGTATATTGTCAGAAATTTATAAAGTGGTCCGTACTCACTCAGTGGAATGAAGGTGCGCTCGCAGCTATTTTCAGAAAAGGTCTCTCTGAAGCCCTTAAGGATGTCATGGTGGGATTTCCTATGCCTGCTTGTCTGAATGAGTCTATGTCTTTGGCCATTCAGATCGGTCGACGCTTGCACGAGCGTAAATCTGTGCACCATTTGGCGGTATTACCTGAGCTTAAACCTGAGCCTATGCAGTGCGATAGGACTTTGACCAGAGTTGAACGGCAAGAACACAGACGTCTGAATGGGCTGTGTTTCTACTGTGGTGATTCCACTCATGCTATCTCTGATTGTCCTAAGCGCACTAAGCGGTTCGCTAGATCTGCCACCATTGGTATGGTACAGTCAAAATTTCTTCTGTCTGTTACCTTGATCTGCTCTTTGTCATCGTATTCTGTCATGGCATTTGTGGACTCAGGGGCTGCTCTGAATTTGATGGACTTGGAGTATGCTAGGCGTTGTGGGTTTTTCTTGGAGCCCTTGCAGTGTCCTATTCCATTGAGAGGAATTGATGCTACGCCTTTGGCCAAGAATAAGCCTCAGTACTGGACCCAGCTGACCATGTGCATGGCTCCTGCACATCAGGAGGTTATTCGCTTTCTGGTGTTGCATAATCTGCATGATGTGGTCGTGTTGGGGTTGCCATGGCTACAAGTCCATAATCCAGTTTTAGATTGGAAATCCATGTCTGTGTCCAGCTGGGGTTGTCAGGGGGTACATGGTGATGTCCCATTTCTGACTATTTCGTCATCCACCCCTTCTGAGGTTCCTGAGTTCTTGTCTGATTACCGGGATTTATTTGATGAGCCCAAGTCCGATACCCTACCTCCGCATAGGGATTGTGATTGTGCTATCGATTTGATTCCTGGTAGTAAATTCCCTAAAGGTCGACTGTTTAATTTATCTGTGCCTGAGCACGCCGCTATGCGGAGTTATGTGAAGGAGTCTTTGGAGAAGGGGCATATTCGCCCGTCATCGTCGCCATTGGGAGCAGGGTTCTTTTTTGTAGCCAAGAAGGATGGTTCACTGAGACCTTGTATAGATTACCGCCTTTCTTGGTGGAATTCAGTCTATGTTTTTTATCTTTTTGATCGGACCTCTTCAACATTACTCCGTTGACATGCATTCGCCCAAATGTGTATATACTTTTGTTATTTGTATATATGTATATTTATATTTGTATATTGTCTGATTTTTGCTTCTCTTTTTTGTTTAACCGCAGCGATATTGTGAACAAGGCCACGAGTTGGCCGAAACGTTATTTTGCCTATCGCTTCAACATGAACTTTCACTTGTGAATAAAACTTTACACTTGTTCAAGCAACTTCAATATACGAGTGCAGTGATTTCTTCATTCTATGGTTTATGGGACTTTATGACCCGTTCACTAGCACCGTGACTCACTACCGTCGAGTGCTAGCTTTCGTCATTTACAGTATTGCTATCTAAGCTTCAAGCACCGACCGAGTTCATGTCAAACGAAACCTATGTCTATGATGAAGCCACTGAATCCAACCATCCTATCAAGGATAAAGACAAAGACGGACTTCCTCCACCTACCAAGTAAGGACGTAAAATCAAGGGACTGGGAGAAGGAGAGAAAGAAACTCATTGGATACGATCTACACTGTGCGACTTTAGGAGAGTATCATCGACAAGCCAAAATACCGCGAGGCCTCCGTTGCAATCTACGTCCAACTCTGTTCTCTGACAATTCAAAATATTGTGACACGTTTCAAAAAATTTTGAACAAATGTTCATTTGATATTATGCTATTGACTATAGAATATCTACAAGAAGCTATCAAAACCACTGAAGAGAAAATTGAAAGCATCGAGACTCAGCTTACATCCGCCTTAAGTAATACAGAATTCACCTCTCTCAAAAGTAAAGTAGACTCCATATTGATTACTCATCAGAGGACTCTAGAAGAAAGGAAGCGTACGAAATTTCAGAGGGACATTGAGGACTACCAGACCAATAGAGTTTACAAATGGGAAGACCCATTTCCCCGCCGATCAAGATCAAAGTACCGATACACACCCGGGGGAAATTACCCCTCAGGAGGCTCCTCGCCAGCCGGAGGCTCCTCAGGTGGATCCGGAAGCGAAACGGGGGGAGCACCAACAACTGGACCGCGTTTTTTAGGGCAAACCGCGCGCCCACGAGGAGGGCAAGGAAGAAGAGACGTGGATCGACACATGACGTTGAGGTCACAGGTAGGGGTCCAAACTCTGTCATAAATATCTCTAACTATACCCTTTCTCCCCTTGAACTGAAGGTCTTAAACATGGGCTTATCCTTTTGCCCAACCCCCAAATGGGATTCCTTCCAACTAGAGAAGGACCTCCAACGTTTCTACAGAAACGTGAGACTGAAAGTACATTTTGAGGATAACACTAACCCGGTAATCAATAGACTAGGCACATCATCTGACCAGGGCTACGAACCCAGGATTACTTTAGGAGCATTGGGCCTCAGGAACCCTAGCACATTTGTCCCACCCAAAACCAACCATGCAGTTGAAACCTTTGTGAACCTACTTGACAGGGACATCAAGAAAGTCATTCATGAGCAGCGCCTTGGCTTCCTCCCTGTCCGCCATAACCTAAATTCTCTAGAGAAACAAGCCCTCGACTCATTGAGTGAGAACAAAAATATTGTAATTAAACCGGCGGACAAGGGAGGGGCCATCGTGGTTATGAATAAACACCAATACATTACTGAGGTTAGAAGACAACTCTCTGATACCAACACATATAAGAAACTGCAAGGGGATCCCACATTTGCCATACGCCAAAAAATTAACACTGTGGTCAACAAGTACGTTGACTCCAAAACCATCGATGCCAAAACCAGAACTTACCTTATCAATCACCACCCAGTAACCCTAGTACTGTACATTTTACCCAAAATCCATAAGAATCTTCAAAACCCACCAGGCCGCCCTATTGTGGCGTCCACAGACTCTATACTCAATCCTCTTTCTGTATTTCTGGAAAAGTTACTCACACCGTATACTAAGACTACAAAATCGTTCATATTGGACACGAGCGATTTCCTTACCAAGATCCATAACATCTCCAATATCTCACCTGATAGTTTACTTTGCACATTGGATGTAAATAGTCTATATACCTCTATTACACATGATAAGGGTATTGAAGCTGTCTCACTCACATTACAAGAAGCCAACATTAATAAGGAATCCCAGGGTCTCTGCTTAGACCTACTCAACCTAGTACTTAGAGAAAATTTCTTTCTCTTTGTTGATGACTTTTTTGTACAGACTTGCGGTACTGCCATGGGGTCGAATGTGGCCCCGGCATACGCTAATTTGTACATGGACAGGTTCGAACAAGAGCACATATACCCTAATCTTCAATTTCAGGAACACGCTAAAACCTGGTACAGATATATCCATGACATTTTTTGTATTTGGCAGGGTGACTACACCAGCCTACAGGAATTCCACAAGACCATTAATACTGTCAGACCCGAGTTATCATTTACACTGCTGTACCATAGCCGTGAGATTACATTTCTAGACACCAAAGTACTCAAAGATTCCCTGGGTAATCTTAACACTGACATCTACACCAAGCCGACGGACTGTAACAGCCTCCTACTTTACAGTAGTTGTCACCCTAAATCCACTAAGAATAGCCTGCCCAGATCTCAATTCAAAAGAGTATCCAGAATTGTTTCCAATCCAGTAGTCAGGACAAACAGGATCCAGGAGATGACCAACAAATTCAAAGCTCGGAATTATCCCACTAACCTCCTTGACACCGAGTCCTCTCGGGTGCTCAATGAGACAGAAAATGCTATTATTACTCCACACAAAAGTCCTAGACTCCCCTTCGTACATAGCCACCACCCTACCATGCAGAAAATACACAACCTCATCCGGGGACATTGGCCACTATTGAACAAGGCCTATCCCAATATCCCAATTTTTAAGGATCCCCCACTTATGTGTACTAGAAGATCCAGAAACATTCGTGATAGGGTAGTACGAGCCGATCTGGGCACCTCTAAGACATCGATTACTATGACTCTCACGGGACAAAAACGTACAGGAACCTTCCCCTGCCTCAATTGCACATGCTGTTCAAATATAATAAAGGGCAACGAAATAGTGCATCCCCGAACAGGTAAATCATACCACATCAAGGATTATTACACGTGTAACACTAATTTCGTTGTCTATATTATCAAATGTCCCTGTGGACTATTATATGTAGGGGAAACAACACAAACAATTAGAGAACGCATATCTAGCCACAAATCCACAATTCGTTGTGAGAAACTGTGGCTCCCCCTCCCCCTTCACTTCAAGGAAGCTAAACACAGTGTGGCCCAATTGCGCTTTCAGGTTGTAGAAAAGGTTCCTCGCCCCAGAAGAGGGGGCAACCACGTGAAATTATTGAAACAACGTGAAACATTCTGGATCTACACTCTCGATACCCTATACCCACACCGTCTGAACCGAGAAATGGATTGGCTAACTTGATTTCATTTTTTATGTAGATCAACTGACCTTTCGCACTTGCAATACCCGCAACTTGTACGTCTATGACGGTAAGACGCATACCCTTCCAATTTTAATTTTCATCATTTTATTTTTCATTTTCTATTTTTATTTTTATTATTATTTTTTTATTATTTTTATTTTCCCCAAAAATATTCCTTTTCATAAAATCCCCTATTTTTTTATCTTTTTTTCTTTTTTTTCCTTTTTTTCAACTTTTCTTTTTTTTTCATTAATTTTGATGTTTCATCATTATTTTTCATCATTTTTCATTATTTTCATTAGTTGCATTATTCCCATTAGTTTCATCATTTATTTCACTCTTTTACTATCTTTATTTTCTTGTTCTTAGACCTATACCCCATATTGTTCTCACTAGGTTTAATTATTTTCCTCCCTTCCTCTTCTGTTTGGACTCCTACCATTGAAGAAAAAAATGTATACACATATTTGTTGGTGATTTATTATTTATAAATTTACAGTTGTGTACTCCAGGGATCATGCTCACAATACTCACTATATGGTGACTATTTGTG
This sequence comes from Ranitomeya imitator, assembly GCF_032444005.1. Lineage (NCBI taxonomy): Eukaryota > Metazoa > Chordata > Amphibia > Anura > Dendrobatidae > Ranitomeya > Ranitomeya imitator. The sequence continues at coordinate 343,098,635 of NC_091287.1, forward strand.
CTTTCATACATGTCACCCCCATGTTAGGGACACACCAATACCACACGTGACTACGCAAACCTTGCCTACTACCCTGTAAGTCCCTGCCTCCGTCATTCATTTGACACCCCTCTCTGCGCAGGCGCTGACTACCATTATCTCCATGGAGGCGCCGCCATCAAAGCACAACGCACAGGCGCCGTTCTGAATTAGGCAACACTAGCTGTGTGATTCCCACTGCGCAGGCGCCGCCACCGATGCGTTACACGCAGGCGCTGTCCTGCATTAAGGCAACACAAGCTGGGTGATTCCCACTGCGCAGGCGCCGCCACTGATGCGTCACACGCAGGCGCAGCTTCTCCCTCCTTGTTACAGCGTTCAGCCTCCCACTAGTGCGCTCTGCGCAGGCGCCCGTGTACCATCGCATATCCGGTCACATGACCGGCGGGAGCCTTATTTAAGCAGTGAGACAGATAGGATTAGCAGCCTCCCCTCTGCCTAGACACGGACGGTGTCGGCACACCACACCTACGCTGGCTCTGCTTCCCAGGATCTGCTACCCAAGGATGTATGACAGCATTGTCCCTTCAGATAAGTAGTGGCTCTATTTACTCTGATTCTCAAACCATCTTCCCTTTTCACAGCGCTATTATCTGCTGATCTCCTCGGGACACCTTATAGTACACAGGGACCTTGTTACCTGACACATTCATAGATTTAAACAGGTACTATCCTCTTTTTTTTTCCTGTATACATGTGGATATCTGGCGACACCTCATTCCTGGTGTCTTACACTCTACTTTCCTCTACAGCCGCATGCAATTTTCATTCCCAAGCTGGGACAACGTTCGCAGTACCTTGACAGGTATAACGTTTAGACCATGCCTCTTTATGACGATCATTCCACCATGTCTGTAGTTTCCTATGTTACATAATCTAACACATGAGATAGCTTCCTGCCCTAAGGTCCATTGAGTGTGTTTAGTCCTTCCAGGTTCCACCACATAGTACCATACTGCCCCTATACAGCTTTTGGTCGTACCTTACATTATATTGTTCCTTGCAGGCACCTCTGACTGGGTCCCCCACCAAAATTATCCTAGCCGTCCAGTACTCTAAATAATTCACCACAAGTATATTCTCTGGGTATGTTCATTGTTCTTATCCGTCAGCATACTTTGTTTTGTTTTCTACCTCCGCCCTACCTGCCTTACTTGTTTTTACCTTTGCCCAATATGCCTCATTGGGACCACAGGGTACAGTTACCCTCCTCTTGCTTTCTTGGTGGAATTCAGTCTATGTTTTATATCTTTTTGATCGGACCTCTTCAACATTACTCCGTTGACATGCATTCGCCCAAATGTGTATATACTTTTGTTATTTGTATATATGTATATTTATATTTGTATATTGTCTGATTTTTGCTTCTCTTTTTTGTTTAACCGCAGCGATATTGTGAACAAGGCCACGAGTTGGCCGAAACGTTATTTTGCCTATCGCTTCAACATGAACTTTCACTTGTGAATAAAACTTTACACTTGTTCAAGCAACTTCAATATACGAGTGCAGTGATTTCTTCATTCTACGCCTTCTAAATAAGATCACGGTTAAATTTCAGTACCCATTGCCATTGTTATCTGATTTGTTTGCTCGGATTAAGGGGGCTAGTTGGTTCACTAAGATAGATCTTCGTGGTGCGTATAATCTTGTGCGTATTAAGCGAGGCGATGAGTGGAAAACTGCATTTAATACGCCCGAGGGCCATTTTGAGTATCTAGTAATGCCATTCGGACTAGCCAATGCTCCATCAGTGTTTCAGTCCTTTATGCATGACATCTTCCGAGAGTACCTGGATAAATTCCTGATTGTGTACTTAGATGACATTTTGATCTTCTCGGATGATTGGGAGTCTCATGTGAAGCAGGTCAGAACGGTGTTTCAGGTCCTGCGTGCTAATTCTTTGTTTGTGATGGGATCAAAGTGTCTCTTCGGTGTTCAGAAGGTTTCATTTTTGGGGTTCATCTTTTCCCCTTCTACTATCGAGATGGATCCTCTTAAGGTCCAAGCCATCCATAATTGGACTCAGCCGACATCTCTGAAGAGTCTGCAAAAGTTCCTGGGCTTTGCTAATTTTTATCGTCGCTTCATCTGCAATTTTTCTAGTATTGCTAAACCATTGACCGATTTGACCAAGAAAGGTGCTGATTTGGTCAATTGGTCTTCTGCTGCGGTGGAAGCTTTTCAAGAGTTGAAGCGTCGTTTTTCTTCTGCCCCTGTGTTGTGTCAACCAGATGTTTCGCTTCCGTTCCAGGTCGAGGTTGATGCTTCTGAGATTGGAGCAGGGGCTGTTTTGTCGCAGAGAAGTTCTGATTGCTCGGTGATGAAACCATGCGCCTTCTTTTCCAGGAAGTTTTCGCCTGCTGAGCATAATTATGATGTGGGCAATCGAGAGTTGCTGGCCATGAAGTGGGCATTCGAGGAGTGGCGTCATTGGCTTGAAGGAGCTAAGCATCGCGTGGTGGTCTTGACTGATCATAAGAACTTGACTTATCTCGAGTCCGCCAAGCGGTTGAATCCTAGACAAGCTCGTTGGTCGTTGTTTTTTGCCCGTTTTGACTTTGTGATTTCATACCTTCCGGGCTCTAAAAATGTGAAGGCGGATGCTCTGTCTAGGAGTTTTGTGCCCGACTCTCCGGGTGTATCTGAGCCGGCGGGTATCCTCAAAGAGGGAGTAATTGTGTCTGCCATCTCCCCTGATTTGCGGCGGGTGCTGCAAAAATTTCAGGCTAATAAACCTGATCGCTGCCCAGCGGAGAAACTGTTTGTCCCTGATAGGTGGACGAATAAAGTTATCTCTGAGGTTCATTGTTCAGTGTTGGCTGGTCATCCTGGAATCTTTGGTACCAGAGAGTTAGTGGCTAGATCCTTCTGGTGGCCATCTCTGTCGCGGGATGTGCGTACTTTTGTGCAGTCCTGTGGGATTTGTGCTCGGGCTAAGACCTGCTGTTCTCGTACCAGTGGGTTGCTTTTGCCCTTGCCGGTCCCGAAGAGGCCTTGGACACATATCTCTATGGGTTTTATTTCAGATCTTCCCATTTCTCAAAAGATGTCAGTCATTTGGGTGGTCTGTAATCGCTTCTCTAAGATGGTCCATTTGGTACCCTTGTCTAAATTGCCTTCCTCCTCTGATTTGGTGCCATTGTTTTCCAGCATGTGGTTCGTTTACATGGCATTCCAGAGAATATTGTTTCTGACAGAGGTTCCCAGTTTGTTTCGAGGTTTTGGCGAGCCTTTTGTGGTAGGATGGGCATTGACTTGTCTTTTTCCTCGGCTTTCCATCCTCAGACTAATGGCCAGCCCGAACGAACCAATCAGACCTTGGAAACATATCTGAGATGCTTTGTTTCTGCTGATCAGGATGACTGGGTGTCCTTTTTGCCTTTGGCTGAGTTCGCCCTTAATAATCGGGCCAGCTCGGCTACCTTGGTTTCACCGTTTTTCTGCAACTCTGGGTTCCATCCTCATTTCTCTTCAGGGCTGGTTGAGTCTTCGGACTGTCCTGGTGTGGATACTGTGGTGGACAGGTTGCAGCAGATTTGGACTCATGTAGTGGACAATTTGACTTTGTCCCAGGAGAAGGCTCAACGTTTCGCTAATCGCAGACGCTGTGTGGGTCCCCGACTTCGGGTTGGGGACTTGGTTTGGTTATCTTCTCGTCATATTCCTATGAAGGTTTCCTCTCCTAAGTTTAAACCTCGTTTTATTGGTCCGTATAGGATTTCTGAGGTTCTTAATCCTGTGTCTTTTCGTCTGACCCTTCCAGATTCATTTTCCATACATAACGTATTCCATAGGCCATTGTTGCGGAGATACGTGGCACCTATGGTTCCATCTGTTGACCCTCCTGCCCTGGTTTTGGTGGAGGGGGAGTTGGAGTATATTGTGGAGAAGATTTTGGATTCTCGTGTTTCAAGGCGGAAACTCCAGTATCTGGTTAAGTGGAAGGGTTATGCTCAGGAAGATAATTCCTGGGTCTTTGCCTCTGATGTCCATGCTCCCGATCTTGTTCGTGCCTTTCATGTGGCTCATCCTGGTCGTCCTGGGAGCTCTGGTGAGGGTTCGGTGACCCCTCCTCAAGGGGGGGGGTACTGTTGTGAATTTTGTGGCAGAGCTCCCTCCTGTGGTCACAAGTGGTACTTCGGCTGGTTCTCTCTGTGAGCTTCCGTTGGTGGAGGAAAGTGGTATTGCGGCTTCTGAGTTTCCTTCCTCAGGTGATGTGGTGAAGTCGTTAAGTGCTTCTCTATTTAACTCCACCTAGTGCTTTGATCCTGGCCTCCAGTCAATGTTCTAGTATTGGACCTGTTTCCTCCTGGATCGTTCCTGTGGCCTGCTGCTCTGCATAGCTAAGTTCCTCTTTGCTATTTGTTTGCTGTTTTTTTCTGTCCAGCTTGTCAATTTGTTTTTTACTGCTTGCTGGAAGCTCTGGGACGCAGAGGGTGTACCTCCGTGCCGTTAGTTCGGTACGGAGGGTCTTTTTGCCCCCTTTGCGTGGTTTTTGTAGGGTTTTGTGTTGACCGCAAAGTTACCTTTCCTATCCTCGCTCTGTTCAGAAAGTTGGGCCTCACTTTGCTAAATCTATTTCATCTCTACGTTTGTCTTTTCATCTTTACTCACAGTCATTATATGTGGGGGCTGCCTTTTCCTTTGGGGAATTTCTCTGAGGCAAAGTAGGCTTATTTTCTATCTTCAGGCTAGCTAGTTTCTCAGGCCGTGCCGAGTTGCATAGGCAGCGTTAGGCGCAATCCACGGCTGCCTTTAGTGTGGTTGGAGAGGATTAGGGATTGCGGTCAACAGAGTTCCCACGTCTCAGAGCTCATTCTTGTTTTTTGGGTTATTGCCAGGTCACTGTATGTGCGCTGACCTCTATGTCCATTGTGGTACTGAATTACCTTTCATAACAGTAAACTATAATGTCATCTAGGTAGATAAGGGTGGCCTCAAAATTCAAGTCACTCAGACACCTTTCCATGAGACATTGAAAAGTTCCAGAGGTGTTGTCCAGGCTGAACGGCATTCGTTTGACTTCGAAAAGGCCCATGGGTAGGATGAAAGTGGTCTTTGCTCGATCCTGTTCAGACACTGACACTTACCAATAACTGCTGGTGAGGTCCATTGTAGAAAAGAATTTGGCTTTTCCTAGTGCAGGCAGAGATTCCTCAATCCTAAGTAAATGTTATGAGTCTCACACGATACATGCATTGAGTTTCTGGTAATCCACAGAAAATCGCAAAGTCCCGTCCTTCTTCTGCACCAGCACTATCGGAGCAGCCCAGGGACTCTGACTCTTTCTGATGGCATCTTTTAGCAGTATCTGTCCCAACATGCCCTTCACCTCCTGGTACAGCTGTGGTGGAATTTGCCAATGGCATTCTCTTATGGGTGTGGTATTTCCAGTAGGTATTTCGTGGGTGATGGCCATGGTGCAGTCAAAATCGTCTTCATGGCAAGCGAACATATCCCTATATCACCCTATCAGAGCTTTCACCTGTTGCACCTGAGCCTGAATGAGTCCAGCCAATTTGGCCCACATTTGTTTCAGGATAAGGCGTCCATCCTGAATATGTCGGGGCTCTGGTGATGAAGAGGAGTTCACCGTCACAGTCCAGTGGTCTCCTTGTTGCACCTCCAGCTACACAGACTGAGTTGGTACTATCTCTTCAGGTATACTTACAAACTTGGGAAGAACCGTGATGTCCTGATCCACTGAATTGACGCAATGTACAGGAACAGTTCCATTGCGCACAATGGCTAACGTACAAGCTGCCAAGGATCCAAAAGGAAGTTGCTCCGAGGAAGAAGGCTCAATTTGAATCTCAACTCTTTCCAATGGGATGCGAGCTCGGATGGGCAGAGTAAGTACTGTTTGGGTGGTAGAATGAGCTTAGAAGAAGCAGGAACAATAATGTTGCCTAACACTACTCCTTCATGGCAAGTTTCTTGAGCTTGAGTTGCTCACACTGTTGGAATACTTTTCTTTGAAGGGTATGTGGACTCCATTGCTTCAGAGTCACATTGAAGGGTTCATGAATGAGGAAACTCCCAAATTCCTTTAAAACGTTCATCCCTGTGACTGTATGTCCTCTATTTACTTCTCCCTGGGTTAGTACCACACCCTTTCATCCCAGATCTTTTCACAAATGGAAACTTGCATCCACGCCACCCCTATGACTGGGATGGGCAGTTGGTTGGCAGCCGATAACTTTATCACTGGGTTCCACTCAGGCCACCTTGCTTCAGGAAAATGCCACCGGAAGTAAATTTCTGGCATCGTTGTCACTTGTGAACCCGTGTCCACCAGGCAGCTCACTGCACAACCGTCAAACTCGACCCAGATTAGAGGGCACACTGATGCTAAACTTGTGGGACTTCCACTATTCTTCTGCATCTGTTCTGGCTCCGGGTGGCGTCCCCCAGGCTTGGAGCCTATTAGTTTAATTGATAATATGGTGGAACTCATCCCCGGTGTGCACACTCCCGCGCTATATGTCTACTCTCGCCACAAATTAAAGCAAGTGAGAGGCCTCTGTCGATCAAGCATTCTATTATCACGGTGGGACTTTGGACTTTGCCTGTTCCCACAAGCATTTGTGGCAATCTCTGACTTCTTTTTAACGTCAGCCAATTCTCCTTTAAAATTCAGAAGTTCTCTCCTTAATTCTTCCACCCATTGGGGTTCGGTGATTGCACTCACGGTCACCTCCCCGCTCCGGACCTTCCCCACCGGGACTGTCACCCACTGCTCCTGTTCATGCATGTGCGCTTCACTCCCTATTTCAGCAAAAGTCACCCGAGTGTTTATCCGCACACGCTCTCGCAGGGTCTGATTCGCCATTGTGTCCCTCAAACCCGTCACTACAAGGTCTCGCAGCATTATGTCCGTAGGGCCTATACCAACCCCATCTTTCTTGACAATTGCAGTATGTAATTCCTGCAGTGTGTTCATATACTGATTCACGGTCTCCCCCTCCCTCTGCATGCGACTTAGGAGACATGTACTCAGTTCCCCTACATCTGTGGGGTCCCTATGGGTCTCTTCCAGAATATGCAGCACTTTATTAAATGTGTCTTGGTCCCTGGGGGTCCTCAACATAACTGAGTCTGAGGCTTCTCCATCCAAAGCCATAATAGCCACTTCTGCTTCCAATGCAGGGGTCATGGGATGCATCCTCATCATACCCCTTATGCCCTCAGTCCAGCTCCACAACATGGTGTTACTCCCCGTAAACTTTGGTAAATTATTCAACATTGCCCCAGATAGATACTAGACCTAGGGCCTCCCCCAACTGCTTGATCTGCCGCCTCCGTGCTGTTAGACTGCATCTGCCGACTACGCCAAATGTAAGGTAATAGCAGGAACACAGGATGCAGTGACGAGCAGGAGGCAGAGCAAGTGTTAGCAAATTTTACATCAGAATATGTCCCAACAGTAAATACTCCATCAGGGAGTAAGGGGGTGTAAGCATACGGGCCCACAAAATATATTTATCAATAAAGGAATTATAACAGGTGAAAAACAATGGGTTAACTTATCAGTCTCTGGTTCCTGGATGATGGTGGGGGGAAGATCCCACAATGGCGCCATAGGTGGCGCGTGAGGTCTCAGAGCCAGTCCTGGAGAAAGGTGAAGCACTGTCTCTGTATGGCGGCGGAGTATCCTGATCTTCGTATATGTGGTCTGGTGATCCTGGAATGAGGTGCAGTATGGGGGAAGGATTTCTGCACAGCCAAAGAAGTACAAAGTCTCGGAGTGAAGACTGCAGTCTCAAAGCTGCGGACCGCATAAAATAAAATAAAATAAATAAATCTTTATTTTTATATAGCGCTAACATATTCCGCAGCGCTTTACAGTTTGAACACATTATCATCGCTGTCCCCAATGGGGCTCACAATCTAAATTCCCTATCAGTATGTCTTTGGAATGTGGGAGGAAACCGGAGTACCCGGAGGAAACCCACGCAAACACGGAGAGAACATACAAACTCTTTGCAGATGTTGTCCTGGGTGGGATTAGAACCCATGACTCCAGCGCTGCAAGGCTGCGGTGCTAACCACTGCGCCACCGTGCTGCCCATGTGTCGCTGGATCAGCGTTATGAAAAGAGTCAGCAGGTGTAAGTTGCACAGACCGGTTAATGCTGTCAGGGTCGGGGTTAACGGGGGATTAGTCTCTGGAATTGCACAGTCTGTGTGCGCAGGGGATGTAATGCTGTAAAGCAGGCCTGTTAGCTGGCGTCGGTCTGCAGAGAGGGAGTGAACCTTCTCTTGTTGCACACACTGGGTCCCTGCCAAAACCCCTGTTTTCATTCAGTCCCCTTTATATCACACCCACCCCAGAAGTCAGGTGCAAAGGTCTATCCCTGTCAGAAAGTGCTTTCCCCGGCAACAAGAGTGACAGACCCGATAGTTCTGGCCCAGACACGTCGGAGAAACTACTATTCTGGTCCATCTTCCTACACAGACGCACAGCGTCTGCACCATCCCCCCCACAACAACGCAATGTGAATTTATTTGTGCTACTGCCTGGATTTCATGGTTCCTGAATGGTCCACTGTTGATGGCTGTTAATAACAACTCCCTGTACCATCTTATCATTATAAAGGACATATTGGGAGTTGTAGGTTCGTGTGATACAATTGTAAATGGGGCTGACCAATTGGTTTCTGAACTAAGCTTGGTAATGTATTCATGCAATGATGGTGGTTCTGGTGATGTATTTTACATTCCTCCAGGTTTATCTCCCATCCACTAGATGAGCCACAGTCACCTTACATACCTTGCCCCCTGCCTAAAGCCATGAGCTTGGAATCTTCTACCAATAGACATGAGATTCTAGAGAGGGCATTGGCATTACTATGCAACTCCTGGCTCTGTGTTCCACGTGGGAGCGGAAATCCTACAGGGCTAGAAAGCAGGAGGTAATGCAAGCATTTTTTCTTTTTTTTCTCCCTTATCTACCTGAGAGCGCATGGTCTGACTCTAATTTAAATTTTCACCCTAAGAGATAGTATCTCAATGTGTTCATCGCCTACTTTATAGCCAAGCATTCTCTTCCTACAATGGAATAATTATTCTCACATGCCAACAGTTTCCTACACCAGTAGAGAAGAGGATGCTCTTCTCTGTGTATCTCCAGCGAAAGGACTACTCCTAATCCAACTTCTAAGTCATTTGTTTGAAGTACAAATTCCTTCTTAAAGTCAGGGGTAATCAGGACTGGCTGCTTACATAGAGCTTCTTTCAGTTCTTGAAGGCTGTCTCTGCCTCAGACGTTCATTTCATCATGACTGATTTTGTCTCCTTCAGGAGGTGGGTCAAGGGTATATCCACCATGGCAAAGTTTGGAATGAACCTCCTGTACTACCTCACAATTCCCAGAAAGGACATAACTTGCTTTTTTGAGAGTGGTTTTGGCCAGTTCTGGATTGGGTCCACTGAAAATTGCTGGTTGAAAATTACGATATTGTCCAGATATGCCGCAGCGTAATTCCTATGGAGTGCAAAAATTGGAAAATTGCCCTAAGGGAGGTAGCCGGAGCTCCCTGCAGTCCAAACGGCATCCGGACATATTGTAGGAAACTATCGGGCATAGAGAAAGCCGTCTTCTCCTTGGCTTCTTTTGACATGTGATCTGCCAATATCCTTTTTCAATGTGGTTTTCAGCCCAAGGCTCTCGACCAGCTCATCGACATGTGACATTGGATATGCATCGAATTTGGAGATTTCATTCATCTTCTGATAATCATTACAGAATCTCCATTCTCCAACTGGTTTTGGAACAAGGATAATCGAGTTAGACCACCTGCTCTTAGATTCCTTAATTACTCCAAGATTCAGCATGTTTCACTTCCTTCAAGATCTGTTCTCGGTGGGCCTCTGGAATTGTGTAGGGCTTCGAGTTCACCCACACATGGGGTTCTGTCAGAACCTCATGTTCTATGACATCAGTCAACCCTGGTAAATCTGAGAACAGGTCGTGGTTCTGCTGCAGCAATTCCCGACATAGCTGTTTTTGGGCCTTTGACATCATCTCAGCTATTGTGATGTCTTCAATATGCCCTTCTGGCTTAACCAACAAACATGGAGTTTCAATGGGGTCCTGGTCTTGCCATGCCTTGATGGGTAGCAGTACGAGAAGATTTCGGAAGTGAGAGTTGGGATCAGTTAACTGGCAGGTAGTACAAGTCTTGCAATATCTTAGGACTTCCCGGTGACATCCAGGCCAATAGAACCTACATCTGACACATTCTTCGGTTTTATAGACACTCAGATAGCCACCCAAGACCTGTGAATGGGCTTTCATAGTTGAATGTGGCTTTTAAGGTCAAAAACGTTGGGGACCACTGGACTATAGGGTCTGAGCACCAAGAATAGCTCCACTATTTCCTCTCTGACCTTAGTTACCCAGTACAATAAGTCCCCACTCATCAGAATATAAGGAAATCTGGTGGCAATCCCTGGCTCCTGTGCTATGCTGTTTATAACAATTACATTATTGAATGATTCTTTTAAAGTTAGGCCTCCATGTTGTGTGGACCCAAATTTTTTTCCAGTCATCACTATCTCAGGAATGTCGGCCACAGGGAATATTACCTCCTCATCTCCCACCATTACACAGAGAAGAGAATCCTGTCAGTCTCTGGTGTTGGTGAGATTTCTTTAGAGTCAACTATTGATAGGCGAACCTCTGGATGTACTGGTCCGGCAGGTGGACATTTAAAAAAAAGTTCTGTTTGGATACAAGAACAGTCCTTGAACCCCCTTCAGATGAATTGACGGCATGAAACATCCTTTGCTTCCCACACAGTCATCTGCATGACAGCGCGACAAACACTACCTCTGATCGAGGGTAAGATTATTACTGGTGGTCAGAGAGCTGTGGTTCCTATGCTGTCAGATGACAGCGTGAGCCAGCAGTAGTGGCTGGCGTTAAAAGTTTACCTCTGGTCATCGAGTTGTCAGTAGATGAGAGAGTACTATTCCCTTCAGCCTATGTCTGCAAATGCTAATAAGGAGAGTAGGCTCCACTGATGAGAGTATTCATCAGCTGGCACCTGCACTATAAATTAATATTTAAAAAAAATGACATGGGATATGTTCTATTTTTGATGACCAGCATGGCAAAACGGAAAGCTGTGGGCTGCAACCCTCAACTGTCAGCTTTATCATGGCTGGTTATCTAGAATAGAGGGCTCCCCATGCTGTTTTTTTTTAATTATTTAAATAAATAATTTCAAAAAATGGTGTGGGGTCCCCCTCATTTTTTACAACCAACCAAGCAAAAGCAGATAGCAGCCTGAGAATACCTGCCCCCAACTAAGTGGCCATGGATATTGACCCCCCAGCCGGGAAATAGCAGCTCACAGCCACTCCAGAAAAGGAGCATCTACTAGATGCACCAATTCTGGCGCTTTGCACAGCTTTTCTTACTTGGCTTGTGGCAGTGGCAAGTGGGGTTAGTATTTATGGGGTTGATGTCACCTTTGTATTATCAGGTGACATCAAGAGCACAGATTAGTAATGGATAGGTGTCTAAAAGACGCTTATTAGTGATGAGCAAATATACTCGTTGCTCAGGTTTTCCCAAGCACACTTGGGTGGTCTCCGAGTATTTATGACTGCTCAGATTTAGTCTTCCTTGATGCAACTGCATGATTTGCCGCTATTAGCCAGCTTGATTACATGTGGGGATTCCCTTCCCACAGGCAACACCCACTTGAACTCAGGCTGGTTGGCAGCTGTAAATCATGCAGCTGAGGCAAGGAAAACTAAATCTTCGAGCAGTCATAAATACTCGGACACCACCCGAGCAACGAGTGTATTCGCTCATCAATAACCCTTATCCATTACTAACCCCATGGTCATATTGTAAATAAAAAATACCCTGTTTTACAATCATCTGAATTATCGTGCGACAGTATGGATTAGCTGAACTTCGGACAGGTAAGGAATATTGTTCTTTATTATTTTTATTTTTTTACAGGGGACATGGGCATTGGTGGATTGCTGTTTATTATTTTCTGTTTTTTTACACATAACAATGGCTTCAACAGAATGGGCGCAAGGTGAGTATAAATTTTCTTTTTCTTTTTATTCCAAATAAAAGGTGTCTGTGTCATTAATTTCAATTAAACTACCTTATTCTGGCTGTGTGTTTGTATAGAAAATTACTATGGAGTTGGAATGGATAGGCGCTAGTGATGAGCGAATATACTCATTACTCGAGATTTCTCGAGCATGCTTGGGGGTCCTCCGAGTATTTTTTAGTGCTCAGAGTTTTAGTTTTTCTTGCCGCAGCTGAATGATTTACATCTGTTAGCCAGCATAAGTACATGTGGGGGTTGCCTGGTTGCTAGAGAATACCCACATGTATTTATGCTAGCTATCAGATGTAAATCATTCAGCTGCGGCAAGAAAAACTAAAACTCCGAGCACTAAAAAATATTCGGAGGACCCCCGAGCATGCTCGAGAAATCTTGAGTAACGAGTATATTTGCTCATCACTAATAGGTGCCTCTCCATTACTAACCTATGAGCTTGATGTCACCTGAAGATACAAAGGTGACATCAACCCAACAAATATTAACCGCACTTGCCACCACCATAGGGCAAGTGGGCTGGCACATTCAGTGAAGACAGACTTTCCCATTACTGAGATAAGAGATGACATCTGGTACTGATGAGATTCTATGTACATGTGAGGGGGAGGAGAATGGAGAAATTCTGTATTTAGCTCCTTCCCCTACTTTCTTCATAGAATCTTATCTGTAGCACTTGCCATTTCCTATCTCGTAATGGAACAGTCTGTCTTAACTGAATACAAATTTTACCTCAGAATGGATACTTTTCATAATGACTTATGAATTTTAGCCGAGGAAGAAGCACATTTGTCTGATAAGATATATTGCAAAGTTGCTTATTTTCATGTGTATTATTGATTTAAGAAATACAAATTAAAATGATGGTTACTCTTTAGGCTACTTTCACACTAGCGTCAGAATCTCCCCGTCGCAATGCGTCAGGCCGAGATTCCGACGTTAGCGTTTGATGCGCCGCACAACGGGTGCAGCGGATGCATTTCTCCAGCGCATCCGCTGCCCCATTGGGAGGTGCGGGGAGATGGGGGCGGAGTTCCGGCCTCGCATGCGCGGTCGGAAAAAGCGGTCCGTCGGCAGCAAAAAATGTTACATTTAACGTTTTTTGCTCCCGGCGGTCCAGCACAACACGGCGCAACCATCACACGACGGTTGCAACGTGTGGCAATGCGTCGTTAATGTTAATCTATGGGGCAAAAACGCATCCTGCAAACAACTTTGCAGGATGCGTTTTTTGCCATAAACGACGCATTGCGACATATTGCAAAAAACGCTAGTGTGAAAGTAGCCTTAAATACTAAGTTATTGATAACCACATAACAAAAACTTATTTAAAGGGAACCTGTCACCCCGAAATTCGCGGGTGAGGTAAGCCCACCGGCATCAGGGGCTTATCTACAGCATTCTGTAATGCTAAATAAATAAGAAGGCAACATAGGGCAGCATGGTTTTAGGACAATTGTAAAGGTAAAGCAATATCAAAAGTTAATAGATACTTGTCCAAAAAAGTACTTTAGCCATGGATATCAAATATAGTGATAGACTAGCTATCAAACAATACATATAGCAGGGGGGGAGAATAAACTCCAGGGGACAGCCAAAGTCCATAAAAATGCTTTATTGTGCAGGGCATAGAGATGGTGACAGCAACAGGTGATCACCAGACAGAGTATAAAAGCAGGGGCACTGGGAGCCCACAGATGCCGTTAAAGTATATAGAACATAGTCATAATAAACATTGCTGGGCGAAACATATATACAGCGGCTTCTTTAGAATACAACATAGGTAAATGTCATACAGAAAAAACACATAGATGTAAATCATCCCAGCTCAGCAGAATAAGAGCTGGATGTATAACCAGATACAATTAGTATGACATACAGCACACCAAGAATAATAGATACATCACCCAAGCAATATCGGCAGGTGCAGGCAGATAGAGGGATCCCAGCGCCCGCCCCAACGCGCGTTTCGGGAAACCTTCGTCAGGGGGCACGCTGAATAATGATTAAGCAGAGGTTTAAAAGGCCGTGTACCGGAAGTGCGGGGGCTCTGGGCGCCGGAACTGCTAGAACGCTCCCTAGCAACCAAATAAAGCGTGCTCCATGCTATGTATGCGGTAAGCGGTGTACCGGAAGTACTGAAGCTGTGAGCACAGGAAGCACTCAGGCGTCACCTAGCAACCAGGCAGAGCGTCATCCAGGCTGTGTGTGCGGAAATCACGCTGGGCCCCACGTGATCCGCAAACAACAAAACCCAGGACGGCGCCATCCACCAAGGCCGGTAGGTAAGGACATGCGCACTAGTGTGGAGAACGGTACAGTCCGCCATGGAGACTAGGGGCAGCAGAGTGATGGAATGGCAGAGAGCAGCACCCACAGAGCGATATAGACAGATGGATATCAGGAAAAGGGGGGACACATGGGAATAAGTATGGGAGCACAAGAAAACGCATGATAATAATTTGAACAAGGGTACATCCAGAATAATCAAGTGGCATACCGTGAATAAATCACACAATTATGGATAATACACTAAAAAAATTCAATACAGATATGGCACAGGATCTGGGAAAATACAGTAATGCATGATTAATATACAGTTACTCTGGAGTCTGGACATAAATAAATATAGAAGTATACAATAATACACAGTTAATAGGTCACACTCCAGAGTATATATACACACACATATGCCTCATGAATCCGAGAATAATGCAGAATAAACGGATCTTGTTCCAAGGTATATAGTCCCAACTGATGAATATATCCCAGAATCCATATTCCATAGTCCACAGACAGAGCAACATTCCATTCGCACGACCAAAATAGAGAAATAGAAATCTAAAAATATTTTTAAAAAAAGGAATTAAAACAGGTCCAGCGAAAACCCGCAGCCAGCAGAGCCACACAGCCAGATGATCACAAGAAGGGGGCAAAACTAAGGTTCTCATTTAGTCCAAGGGGGTGCACAGTCCGCAGTGTCCAAATCCACCTTGCCTCGAGGCGAGCCAATTTGGAGGTAAGTTTACCGCCCCGTATACCTACATTCAAGGCATCAATCCCACGAAAACGGATGAGTCTCCCATTACTCCCATGAAAAGCATTCTGTAATGCTGTAGATAAGCCCCCGATGTTACCTGAAAGAGGAGAAAAAGACGTTATATTATACTCACCCAGGGGTGGTCCTGCTGCTGGTCAGGTCAAACGGGCGTCTCCGGTCCGCTGCGGCGCCTCCCATCTTCATTACAAGACGTCCTCTTCTGATCTTCAGCCACGGCTCCGGCGCAGGCATACTTTGCTCTGCCCTGTTGAGGGCAGACAAAGTACTGCAGTGCGCAGGCGCCGGGCCTCTGACCTTTCCGGCGCCTGTGCACTGCAGTACTATCCTCTGCCCTCAACAGGGCAGAGCAAAGTACACCTGCGCTGGAGTGTTATTATATTTATGAATATTTTCAGGCTTACACTAAATTGCCTATGTATGCAGCATAATCTGCAGTTTATCTGATAGACATGGCCCGATAAATCTAGTGAATATAAATAGTACATACAGAGGTTTTACCCAGTGCCATCTTAAAAGTCAGATTATAAACTTGACAAATCCATAAATGTAACATAGTAACATAGTAACATAGTTAGTAAGGCCGAAAAAAGACATTTGTCCATCCAGTTCAGCCTATATTCCATCATAATAAATCCCCAGATCTACGTTCTTCTACAGAACCTATGTATGGTGTTGTCTACTTTGTAGAATTCCTTTCCTTTCTATTAGACATTTGCCCATTCGTTTCAGAAACCAAACTTCCCATGCTCCCTGATGAAGGTTTGGTTTCCGAAACGCGCGTTGGGGCGGACGCACAGGCAGTGTGAGCCCCTGCTTTATTGGTGTCGGTCTGCAGGTACAATAACTCTTTATATATCAGTTTTATATCTCCCTGCGACCATGATGTTACCTTGGATACAATATTTATATTGCTATTCTAGTGCCATTTTCTTTATATCTGCCTTCCATTGGTAACCATTACTCATGCCTATATATAAGGTCTGACACCACACCACTTGGTTTTCAGTGCAAGGTTAACTATAATTCTTTATGTTGCATATCTCGCCATATATATTCCACTTGATATACCCTCTTACGGAGGTATGTTTTAGCTCTTTGCCCTCTGTGTCCATGCGTGTACTCTGTATATGTATTGTGTATCCACGTTTTTCGCTAGCCTGTTTTTTTACCAATGTTTAATATAGATTTGTCATACGTTTACTCTACATGGGACTCTTCGATCATCCTTTTCTCCTTCCCTTCTCATTGTTTAGATCCTATAAAGATATATGTGTTATCTCCCCCATTAAAAAATGCTACAGATAAAATACATAACTGATCATTTTCTAAGTAATCATAAAGTTACCAAATAATACCGTATTTTTCGGACTATAACACGCACCGGACCATAAGACGCACCCCAAATTTGGGGTGAAAATTGCAGAAAAAAAGATTTTTTATAAGATGGGGTCTGGCGGTGGCAGAGCAGAGTCACAGGAGGCATGGTGCGGTGATGCGGTGGGCGATATGGCATGCACCTGAGCAGGGTCCCTTCCTGTTTAGGTGGGCGACGCCACAGCCTGGTGTCCATGGTGGGGTTGCAGCAGTGCTGTGGCAGCGGCAGAGGTGCAGAGATGATGAGGTGCAGTGAGTGGTATGGCGTGAGCAGGGTCCTTTCCAAAGGTGAGGTGACGCAGTGGCCCGGTATCCAAGGTAAGCAGCAGAGCCGGGTGAATTATGGCTTTATCGGTAGCGGCAGCCATCTTCCTGAGGCCGCGCATGCGCAGATGAAGTGCTCTGCTTCCCGAGGCTTCAGCAAAATGGCCGCGGGAGGCCGCGTGTGTGCAGATGGAAATCGCGGCAGCCATTTTCCTGAAGCCGAGTTCACAGATTTAGATCTCGGCTTCAGGAAAATGTCCGCCGTGATCTCCATCTGCGCACACGCAGCCTCCCGTGGCCATTTTCCTGAAGCCCCGGGAAGCAGAGCATTCCATTTGCTCACGCGCGACCGTAGGAAGATGGCCACCACCACTGATAAAGCCATGGTTCACCCGGCTCTGCTGCTTACCTTGGATACCGGGCCACTGCATCACCTCACCTGTGGAAGGGACCCCGCTCACACCATACCGCTTACTGTGCCTCATCATCCCCGCACCTCTGCCACCGCCGCACTTCTGCTGCCGCCGCACTTCTGCCGCTGCCACACCACTGCCGGTAAGCCTGCATTCCAACTATAAGATGCACTCCCCATTTTCCTCACATTTTTTTGGGGGGAAAATGCATCTTATAGTCTGAAAAACACGGTAATTATCACTATATTGTTTCTACCCAATGTTCACTGTAAGAAGACTAATATACAAAAAATAAAACACAAAAAGGATACACATGGTGTCTTCATATAATCATCATCCTGTTACTAAACAAAACCCACTATACATAGTCTAATATACCAATAATATCACATAGAATGGTACATAAAGCCGCACCATGATCAGACCACATATTACCACCTCATAGTGACTGAATAATACCACCATGCTGATCCTTATCAAAAACCACAATACTAGCACTAATATCACCAGTGACATTTTATACAGGAACTGTGTAGATAATATATAGTAGAGGTAAATCCAGTGACTTACCGGTAACACTTCCAATTGAGGTAATTCATTTTCACTTTTCTTTTTTATCTGGTACAGACTTTTATGACTTCTTCCAGCCAGGACTCATCTCTGCAAAATCAATTGTCCCCAATTTGTTTTATATAGTAATTATGTCCCCCACTTGCTTCCACAACCTAATACTGTATATTTCTCAGTTTAGCCCTCAAATAATAATTATGTCATCGATCCAGCAATAATATCCCTCCACCCTGGCCTCCATTATTTAGTAATGCCCCCTATCCTGGCCCTTATGCTGAAATAATATCCCCATCCTGTAATAATATCCCCCATTCTTGGCCCCCATACTTTACTAATATTCCCTGTCCTGGCCTCTATTCTTCAATAATGTCCCAAGTCCTGTACCCCATCCACTAACAATATCTACTCTCCTCGCGCTCTTCTTGAACACATTTGGGAAAAAAAAGAGATTCTTCTTGCTTTTTTCCCGCTGCCACAATAAGCAGGTTCTCTACCTGCTGTGTAGTCAGCACAGGGGGATGGTTGGCGCATGGCAGTGATATCATGCACCACCTGTGACTGGCTTCCGGCCTCTGATAGGCCAATAGCTTATGTAGCTTTCACGGTGCAGGAAGCTGGTGACTCTCTGTGCCACAGTACATCTCAACTGAATGTGTATCCAACGATGCCAATACAGCTGAAATAGGCATAATTGGACCTCCCTCCTCTGCGGGTTCGGTTACGGTCCCTCCTCCATGGGCCAAGGCAAGGTCAAAGCCTCTGCCAAGTCCTCTAGAATTAGAGAAGCTTTTTGCAGCTTCTTTCTATTTTTGACCACTTTTATGCACTCAGAAACCTCTAATTATAGTATTTGAATAATTTTTTTACTAAACCAGTCTAACTCTTGATAATAACTTACAAATGTCTTAAAATTGCTTTACACCTAATTTGTATAAATATGCTTTTTTGTTGATTACTAACAAGCTGCAGTTATTGTAACATCTGATTGTTTTCCACGTCTCATTTATTATTACCACAATGAACCACATATTTAGCATAAGAAATCACTAACAGAGAATTTCATAATTACTGCTTTGCACTGAGGGGTATCAATCAACCATTGTAATATTTATGATAGTGTGGGATCCCGATGAATGTTTTAATTGAATACAGTTGAAACAAGAAGTTTAGATACACTATTTAAAAAGACGCATATGCATGTTTTTCTCAATATCTGGCTTGAAATCAGAATAAACCTTTCCCATTTTAAGTCAATTAGGATTGCCATAATAATTATTTGCCAAATGCCAGAATAATGAGAGAGAGAGAATGTTTTAAGGCATTAGTTTTTCCAACAAATTTTTATTGGTTTTCCAAATTTAACAAAGGTAAGGGTAAAGGGTGCGGGAAAAATAGGATACATGGGATAATAAGGAAAGGAAGGGGAAAGAAAATACAGGACTTCCATACTTTAACATACTGTAGCTTACTCAAATAGAACCAGGACAACTGTCGCTTACTCAAAAGTCAAATATGGGCGTTCAAATAATAGAGTCATTATGTTCAATAAGGAGTTGCTTGTTTGTAGTATTTCTTCATTTGGTACGAAGATCAGATTTGGACTTAGAGAGGAGTGCGTGGGAGTCCATAGATATTATGCCTGCACCTATCAGGAAGTCAGCTCCCTCCACCGGAGATGAAATATCGATCAATTTGGATGCAAATTTAATTTTTAGCGTTGAGATCTGAGACCAATTTTTGCTTTTGTAATGTTTCTTTAGACAGGTCTTTGTAAAAGACCAAGTGGTTATATGGAGAAGAAAGGAATTTCGGCTCCTTTGGTATATTTAGTAAAGCATTTCTAACCCAATTGGGGTAGAAGGAGACAATGACATCTGTTTCGACATCAGGTGGAAGAGCAGATGGTCTGCGTACTCTAAAGGCCTTTTCCATTAAACTTTGCTCTTTGGCGTTAGGAAGTAGATAAGAAATTAATGAAGAGAAGTAAGCTTTTAGTTGGGAGTTCTGGACAGACTTTGAAATCCCTAAAACATTTTTACATTATTTTTCTTTTTAAAGTCTTCAAGATTGTTTAGATTTTTTCTAAAAGAGTTGATATTTTTCAATGAATCAGAGAGTGTAGCAAGATTTTGGTCCTCATTAAGATATGAGGACCTTTGATTTTTGACTGAAGAGATTTTTTTTTTTTGAGTTATAGAAGGAGTTATCAGAAACTCCATAAGAATTTGAGTGTGTGTTAACAGCTATGTATGATAACATATTTTTAAAGAGCTCTTTAATGAAACTCTCAGACGCTTTGGTATTGTTTAGGTGTATAGAGTCTTCAGATTCCAAATCGGTTTCAGATATTTTTGAGTCATCATCACTAGTAGTATTTTTCACTGAAACTAGGAGGGCTTTACATATACTAATCATAAATTTTTCTGTTGGATTATCATATGTTGCTTGGATATCGTTTATCAATGAGTTGTTGTTAGAGTGCCCTTGATATTTTTTCTGATTTGATTTGATTTGATTTGGTTTAGTTTTTTGCTTACATTTTTCATAAAATTCAGAGTTTTCACTGCTAGATTTGTGTTCTGAGAAAGAATATGACTCTGAAGAATAGATGTCATCAAGGGCCATATCATCTGAAAAAAAAAGTCACCTCTATAATCAAATGAATCTATATCACTATAAAACTCCCCAAAATGACCATTTTCCATCTGTCCTGATGAGTTAATGGATTCATCTGATTGGTAGGAAACAAATTTGTCTGTGTTGGAGATATTTGCTGTTTCTTTAACAGATTTAGCTGAATAGGGAGCTATATTAGGAAACTTCCATTTAATTTTCCGTAAATTGTAATCTCTAGTATTGTATGAGGATTTAGAAGGGGAATTTTTTTCAGGTAGAAAAATCAGATGCAGATCAACACCACCATCATCAGATAACATTTTGGCCTCATCTGTCTTTAGATTAGATGATTCTTTGAAAGATCCATCCTGTGATTACCTGGTTATACA
This sequence comes from Ranitomeya imitator, assembly GCF_032444005.1. Lineage (NCBI taxonomy): Eukaryota > Metazoa > Chordata > Amphibia > Anura > Dendrobatidae > Ranitomeya > Ranitomeya imitator. Next base: position 343,119,455 of record NC_091287.1, read on the forward strand.
ATAGTTTTGAATGTGTAGGGTTCCCCTTTAAATACTCTGTGTTTTATGGTTATTATGTAAAGATGTAGAAGTGGCACCATTCTTTACATTAAGTGATGGTTGATGATTTTTATTTTTTAATATCGGTATATTGCTAACTGCTCCATATGAAGGTCTGATAATTCCACCTCTTTGATTTTTTCTGTCTTCTTTTATATCTGAATTATGGAAGAGGGTTTTTCCCTCTGTGTCCCTGTACACTGTGTGATTTTCAGAGGGTTTTTTCTCTGACCAGCCAACATGGGGTGTTTCTGACAAGCCCCGCAGTTGCATAACACTTCCTTCCTTTTCCTTTGTCACATTAAATGATCTGCCTCCCTCAGCACTTATCGGCCCTGGCACAAACACCGGTGCATCATGTCTCAAATGACTTCTTTGATCTATGGGAGCTGAAGAGATCCCCCCCCCACCGTGTGGTGTTAATGCAGGTGATTCTCCTTCCTTTCTCCTCTGCATCGTCGCAATGTCATGTCTGTGATCACTTCTTTAGACACGGAGAGCTGAGGAGAACTCTCCGTGTCTGTGCAGCGCTGAAGAGGGTGAATCACCATCTTTTTCTGTTTGCTGCATCATACCTTGTGAGAACTCCGCAGCTCCCTCGCTCCTCTTCTGATGTCTGGCAGTTTGCATTAGAGTCTCGATAGGAGCGAGGATCTCCGTTGTCTCCACGTCATCTCCTGCTTCCTCCTTCCGCTGTGTCACAGCTCCGGCAGCCATCGCGATCCCTCGGCGCATCTTTGGATATCTGTCAGCTGGAGCTCCGGAAGGGGCGGGAGTTGTTGGGGCGTCGCCATTTTCGCCTCTCTGCTGCTTCTTCATTGCCTCAGAATCTCCCGTGCTCCTCCGGTTTCTTTGCAGGACAGCATCAGTTGATGTCTTGGAGAGTGCAGGATGTATTATAACAGATGTCTTACAGGCCTTATGACTGTTGTGAAGCTGTGACTCTGGTTTTTTGCAGGGATCCATATTGTGAGGCAAAGGCTTTGTCACCTTTACCTCAGATGAGAGCAGACTTTCATTAGATCTTCTCCAGGTGTCCCTCCGTTTTAATAAAGGGATTTTCTTGGTTGAATGTTCTTTTTTCTTCTTATAACTCAGTCCAGGCATGTTTTAGTAGATTTTATAACCAGGTATTCCACAATTTAATATGCTTTAGGTAGCTGAAATAGGGGAATATTAGGAGCTACGTAAAAACACGTCTGCTTCTGTCCCCCACAAACCACGCCCCCAGTTTTAAGGCATTGTATTACTTACTGCAAAGTCAAAAGTTTACATACATTTCATTAGTATTTAGTACCATTGGGTCAAACGTTTGGAATATCCTTCCACAAGCCTCTCACAATAGTTGGTCGGAATTTGGACCCATTCCTCCTGATAAAACTGGTGTAACTGATCCAGGTTTGTAGTTGGCCTTGCCCACACCTGCCTTTTCAGCTTTGCTCATAAATTTTCAATAGGATTGAGATCAGGCCTTTGTGATGGCCACTACAAAACATTGAATTTGTTATCCTTACACCACTTTGATACCATTTTGGCAGAATGTTTGAGTTATTGTTCCTTTGGAAGACCCGTTTCTGCCCAAGCTTTAACTTCCTGACTGATGTGTTGAGATGTTGCTTCAGTATTATCACATAATCTTCTTTTATCATGATGCCATCTATTTTGTGAAGTGCACCAGTCCCTCCTGCAGCAAAACAACTCCACAACATAATGCTGCCACCCCCGTGTTTCATAGTTGGGATGGTGTTCTTAGGTTTCCAAGCTTCTCTCTTTTTCCTTCAAACGTAACGATGGTCATTATACCCAAAAAAGTTCAATTTTAGTTTCACCAGACCACAGGACATGTCTCCAAAAAATTTCTCTGTTCCTGTGTGCATTTGCAAACATTAATCTGGCTTTTTTATGTTTCATTTGGAGTAATGGCTTCTTCCTGGCAAAGTGGCCTTTCAGCCCATGTTGATACAGTACTCGTTTCTTTGTGGATATTGACACAATCTTTCCAGCTTCCACCATCATCTTCACAAGTTCTTTTGCTTTTGTCCTTGGGTTGATATGCACATGTTGGACGAAAGCACATTCATCTCTGGGACACAGATCCTGTCTCCTTCTTGAGCAGTATAGTGGCTGGAAATCCCCATCTTGTTTGTACTTGTGTATAATTATTTGTACAGATGAATGAGGCACCTTCAGGTATCTTGAAATTGTACTCAAGGATGAGCCAGACTTGTACAATTCCACAATTCTCTTACTGTTATCTTGGCTGACTTCTTGAGACTTTCCCGTGATGCTACACAAATAAGCAGTGTGTTTCAGGTGTTCATTAAAATACATCCACATTGGTGTCTCTAATTAACAGATGTTGCAAAAAAATAAACCTACAGTATCAGAGGCTTCCAAACACATGACATCATCATATGGGCAGTCCAGAATTGTTTAAAGGTATAGTAATCTTAGTGTATGTAAACTTTTGACTTTGCAGTAAGTAATAAAAATGCCTTAAAACATTCTATCTCTCTCATTATTCTGACATTTTGGCAAATATTAATAATTATGGTAATCCTAATTGACCTAAAACGGGAAAGGCTTATTCTGATTTCATAACCACATAGAAAAAGTCAACCACCAGCACTCGGATGCAGGATGCACGCTCAAGGGTCCCAGGATCCAATCGGGCCCGAAATCACAAATAAAGAAAAAAAAGCAGCATCCATACCAGGTGAATTGTGTCCAAGAAACGGTCTTTATGCTTGACAAAGGCCATTGTGGCCGAAACGTTGCATCTGTTTTATGGCTGAATAAAGACCGTTTCTTGGACACAATTCACCTGGTATGGATGCTGCTTTTTTTCTTTATTTATTCTGATTTCATGTCAGATATTGTGGTTTCAACTGTATATATTTAGATATTGTACAACATAGCCACCAATATCATATATAAAAGCTCACTGTGCTCTCAATTGCTGTTAGGGGCTTTTCTCTTTTGGTTTACATCTAAAAAGACACGACAATATCTCCTTTTGATGTCATTACACTGCCACTTCTGGACGTAGTTGTGTTTTAAATATGTGGCTGACAAACAGTGATATTTCTGGATACTATGACATTTTAGCCATGGAAATATGATTTTAATATTAGTCGTTTTTCAGATATTTTCAGAAACTAAAACTGTGAGAGTGTAATGAGAACTGGCGTATTGGATATTGGGGACACTGTGGTGTGTTTAACGTTGGCTTTACAGAACTCTACAAAGAGATATTGAAACAGTATAAATTGGAGCAATTACATTTATGAGAGCACAGTCCGGGAATAATCTAATTTCTAAGCAATAATTAGTCTGTCATGGAACACTTGGAACTACGGTACTTAAAAGGAGTCTGTCATCTCTAAAAAGTATTTAAAAGTAAGTACAGGTCCTTCTAGGAGGCCTTACACTTTGAGGAGGCATATATTAAGTTCAAAAACTCTGACTAGTTTTGGAGAAAAATCATAAGTAAAAACTTTCTCAATGCACATATCACTTTGTTACTAACAGTCATACATATAAGCAAGCTAAACAAGGCCAACTTTTCCAACCTCTCATTATAAGAGAGGCTTTCCATCCTGTGTAATAATCTAGTTGTCACCTATGAATTGACTCTAACTTCCCTTTATCCTTTTAAAAATGTGGAATTAAAATGAGTGGGGGAAAACATAAAAACGCTTCAAAAGCGAACATAAAAATGCATGTTAACCCCTTAACGACCAGAGGTATTTTTGATTTTGCATTTTCATTTTTTGCTCCCCTTTTCCCAGAGCTATAACTTTTTTATTTTTTGGTGACAGCATTTTTTGCAGGATGACTTATACCTTTGAAAAGCACCATTGGCTTTAACATATCATGTACTGGGAAAAGGGGAAAAAATTCAAATGGTGATGAAATTGCAAAAAAAAAGTACAATACCACAGTTGTTTTTTGGGTTTTTCTTTTACCATGTTCACTAAATGGTAAAACTGACCTGCCATTACGATTCTCTAGGTCATTATGAGTTCAAAGACACCAAACATGTCTAGGCTCTTTTTATTTTATTTAGAAGTGGTGAAAAAGAAAATCCAAATCTCGTAGCTTCTCCATTTTTCGTGATCTCATCTTGGGTGAGGGCTTATTTTTTGCATGCCGAGCTGACATTTTAAATTATACCATTTTGATGCAGATATGATCTTTTGATCGCCTGCTCTTGCATTTTAATGCAATGTTGCGGCGACCAAAAAACATAATTCTGGCGTTGTGCCGGAAAACATGTGGACTCAGCGCCGGAGCCCTCATCAAAGGGAGGGAGTCCGACATCGACGTACTATTAGGCTCAATAAAACAAAGTTGTTAAAATTAGACAAAAATGCAGTGTTTTTCCGCACCAACTCTTTGTTGGTGCAGAAAAAATGCTACAAAAATGCAGCATGTGAATATATCCTAAAGGTGCCAAACATAAGGTTCAATTCCATACTAATTGTAAATCAACATATATAATATGTCTGGCTGCAGGCATTCGGTGTAGAATTCAGTACACATGCAGCACTACATGCCCACTTAATGTGTATAAAAACACTGCCTGGACAGTACTAGTGGCAATGTCAGCAATCCATTGGCAGTCACTAGGCATTCTGTGCAACATTAAAATAGTAATGAATGATGTAGCTTTCCAGTTAATAGATCTAAAGATGGTTAGGGTGTTACATTGAGGAGGGGATTGTAAGAACTGTTGCTTAGTCATGATTTGAGATATGCAAATGTATTCAGGTGGAACTGAATTCTACTTGACTTTTGCCAAAATTGTCTCAAGAATAAAAACTTTTTGACATTTGCTCTACACAAAATCAGCAAAGTGTTCATTTTACTGAACCCTTGAGGTGTAAGCACCATTATAGTGGGTTTTTTAATTGCACCACTGGATTAAATGTAATTCCCCTGTCCCCTGATTCATATTCACCTGCCCCATCTTCATCGTTTCCCGGCGTCGCTCCCTTTGGTCTCCGGCGAAAAGCGACCTGTTGGTAGCTCCAGTGTTTCATGGAGCTGCGATGAGGGCATTTTACTATACAATTCTATGAGAGCCTCGTCCTGGTCTCATTCTGGCTCCCATAGATTTACACTAAGAATTTGTGATGCAGTGCTGCGGTCACAAAATGGCACCACGGGATCAGAGTGGTGCTGAAAAACGGTGAAGGTGCCGGAAGGTAAGTATATGACTGGGGCACGTGAGAGGTACAGGTGCTTCTCACAAAATAGGAAAATCATCGAAAAGTTAACTTATTTCAGTTCTTTAATACAAAAAAGTGAAACTCATTTATTATATAGAGCCATTACAAACAGAATGATCTATTTCAAGGGTTTATTTCTGTTAATGTTGATGATTATAGCTTACAGCCAATGAAAACTTAAAAGTCATTATCTCAGTAAATTAGACTAATTAATAAAAAACACCTGCAATGACTTTTTAAGCATTTAAAAATGTCCTTTAGTCTGTTTCAGTAGGCCCTACAATCATGGGGAAGACTGCTGACTTCACAGATGTCCAGAAGGCAGTCATTGACACACTCCACAAGGAGGGTAAGCTTCAAAAGGTCATTGCTAAAGAAGCTGACTGTTCGCAGAGTGCTGTATCCAAGCATATTAATGGAAAGTTGAGTGGAAGGAAAAAGTGTGGTAGAAAAAGATGTGCAAGCAACCAGGATAACCACAGCCTTGAAAGGATTGTTAAGAAAATGCCATTCAAAAATGTGGGGGAAATTCACAAGGAGTGGACTGCTGCTGGAGTCATTGCTTCAAGAGCTACCACACACAGACGTACCCAGGACATGGGCTAGAAGTGTCGCATTCCTTGTGTCAAGCCACTCATGACTAGTGATAAGCGAGTATACTCATTGCTCAGGTTTTCCCGAGCACGCTCAAGTGATCTCCGAGTATTTGTCATTGCTCGGAGATATAGTTTTCATCACCTCAGTTGCATGATTTACAGCTTCCAGATACGCTGAATACATGTGAGGATTGCCTGTTTGTTAGGGAATTCCCACATGTATTCAGCATATCTGGAAGCCATACATCATGCAACTGAGGTGATAAAAACTATAACTCCGAGCAATAACAAATACTCGGAGATCACCCGAGCGTGATCGCGAAAACCCGAGCAACGAGTATACTCGCTCATCACTACTCATGACCAATAGACAATGCCAGAAGCCTCTTACCTGGGCCTAAAAGAAAAAAAACTGGACTGTTGCTCAGTGGTCCAAGGTGGTGTCTTCAGATGTAAGTAAAGTTTCCAATTCATTTGGAAATCAAGGTCCCAAAGTCTGGAGGAAGAGTGGAGAGACACACGATCCAAGCAGCTTGAGGTCTAGTGTGAAGTTTCCACAATCAGTGATGGTTTGGGGAGCCACGTCATCTGCTTGTGTAGGTCCACTGTGTTTTATCAAGACCAAAGTCAGCGTAGCCGTCTACCTTTAAATTTAGAGCACTCCATTCTTCCCTCTGCCGACAAGGTTTTTGGAGATGGAAATTTAATTCTCCAACAGGACTTGGCACCTGTCCACACTGCCAAAAGTACCAATATCTGGTTTAAAAACAACAGCATCACTGTGCTTGATTGGCCAGCAAACTCGCCTGACTTTAATCCCATAGAAAATATATCGGGTATTGTCAAGAGGAAGATGAGACACCAGACCCAACAATGCAAATGAGCTGAAGGCTGCTATCAAAACAACCTGGGCTTCCGTAGCACCTCAGTAGTGCCACAGGCTGATCGCTTCCATGCAACGCCGCATTGATGCCATAATAGATGCAAAAGGAGCCTCGACCAGGTATTGAGTGCATTTACTGAAGTGAACATACATTTCAGTAGGCCAACATTTCGAATTTTAAAATCATTTTTCAAGCTGGTGTTATAAAGTATTCTAACTTACTGAGATAATGACTTTTGGGTTTTCAGTGGCTGTAAGCCATAGTCATCAACATTAACAGAAATAAACACTTGAAATAGATCACTCTGTTTGTAATGACTCTATATAATATATGAGTTTCACTTTTTAAATTGAAGAACTGAAATAAATTAACTTTTTGATGATATTCTAATTTTGTGAGAAGCACTTTTATGCCTGCGCTGGGGTATGGTGGCTGAAAGACACAGTCAGGAAGAGCTCACTGACTATGGCTTTCAGCACCATACCCCAGCGAAGACCTCTCACCACTTTCAGTCCATTTAAAGTGTCAGCTCCTATGAGAATTGACAACTCACCCTCCACTTCAACAACGCAGCATTTATCTTATGAAGGTCCATACGGACCAAAACCTTATCCACCGGCTGTTGATCCACGGACTGTAAATAAATTCACCCTGCTTTTCAGCATTTCCTTTTCAGTGCCGAGTTTCATTACTACTAGAACACATACAAAAGCACAAAAACAAGCTATGTTGCAGCACAATATAATGTAATAGTATTGTAAACATGCAATATGTGTGATTTAAGGGAACCTGTCACCCCCAAAGTCGATGATGAGGTAAGCTCACTGTCATCAGGGGCTTATCTACAGCATTCTGTAATGCTGTAGATAAGCCGCCAATGTTACCTGAAAGAGGAGAAAAAGAGGTTAGATTATACTCACCCAGGGGCGGTCCCGCTGCGGTCTGGTCAAATGGTTGTCTCAGGTCCGCTCCGGCGCCTCCCATCTTCATTCCATGATGTCCTCTTTTTGTCTTCACGCCGTGGCTCCGATGCAGGCGTACTTTGTCTGCCCTGTTGAGGGCAGAGGAAAGTACTGCAGTGCACAGGCGCAGGAAAGGTCAGAGAGGCCCGGCGCCTGCGCACTGCAGTACTTTGCTCTGTCCTCAACAGGGCAGACAAAGTACGCCTGCGCCGGAGCTGCGGCGTGAAGACCAGAAAAGGATGTCATGGAATGAAGATGGGAGGCGCCGGAACGGACCTGAGACAACCATTTGACCAGACTGCAGCGGGACCGCCCCTGGGTGAGTATAATCTAACCTCTTTTTCTCCTCTTTCAGGTTACATCGGGGGCATATCTACAGCATTACAGAATGCTGTAGATAAGCCCCTGATGATGGTGAGCTTACCTCACCATTGATTTTGGGGGTGACAGGTTCCCTTTAAATTAAATAATTATTTCATTTATTAATTTATTTATATTAAGCATTTTGCTACTTCATCTTTAGGCATAACGCATATTTCAAGTCAATGTGAAAATTCAGTTTTGAGCATAATTAATAGATGATGTTCACGTTGTGTTTAGTACACCACATCAGAGTTATAGATTGGAAGAACTCCTGACTTGTTTCTCCAACCGAAAACTGCAACATATGTCACTGTATAGGCATACATTACGATATATTGTCTACACCCTTTATAAATCTCTTCCTATAATCTCTCCCAACAATCCTCATGGGGCCTCACACAGTCATTGATGTCAGCATCATCCATATCAAGCATAAGTGAAGCTCCACAATTTTTCAAAAGTTTTAATTACCTCCTGCAGATGGAATTCGGAATTTTCTATGCTCCGTGCTTTCCCTTGACACACTAGGGTATTCTGGCTACTTTTTATGCCAGTGTTTGATTATGTCACTCAGTTGATAAGATTTAAAAAAACCTGTCACAAGGTTTTTGCCACCTAATCTGAGAGCTGCATGATGTAGAGACAGAGACTCTGAATCCAGTGATGTGTCACTTACTGGGCGTATTGCTATAGTTTTGATAAAATCGCTGTTTTATTAGCAGGAGATTATTACTAAAGGACTAGTATGCTTCTGCTTCTGTTGTAGGGCAGGCTCAGAACATTAGATATGATTCAGTGGCCCTTTTTAGAATAGATCATAAACTGGGAATAATGATGAGCTGCTGGAGAAGCATCGCCATTTGTCTTGGAACCAGCAAGTCATGTAAATGCAGCAGAGTAATTGAATTGGGTGGAGGTAAAGAGATGCCTATAGAGAGGCTAGCGGGGGGCATTAGACTGTGTACAATATGATTTAAGAGGTGTTCTACAAGTTCTACTTATGAGCTTTCCACTTCTGAACACTCATGAAAAGGCAAGGACAGTAATAGCTACCGTAGCGTTTTCCATTAATCATACCTGTCTTGAGGTGTATTTTTCTCTGCATGTAAGATTCAGTAAAGCCAATTTACACAAGAAAATCACATATTTATTCATATTTGACATTTTGATGTAACGCCGCCCCCAAACTCCTGAATTCTACTTTAATTGCAATGAACCGGTGAGACTTGGTATGTCACACATTGTTGATGAAACCTAATAGGAAACTTTCAAGCAAGCTAAATTATAATAAATCATAACATTTTCTGGGTCAGTTTGATAAATTGAAATGCATAACTTGATAACATGGCCATAGGAAAACTGTCTGATGGTTGTATTGGGATAGTCTCATAAGGTAAAGTGATAATATGTCTGTTATGCTCTACACTGGCAATTCCTCTGACAAATTGATTCTTGGTTTTATGTATTCGGCAGCCATAAACCAGACAATCTAGCATTTAGATTAAAGCTCTGCGCCACTGCTTTTATATTCATGAGTTATTGTAAAGTTAGGTTATCAATATTAGATTGGTGGGGGTCTGACACTTCCCCCTGCTCAGCTGTTCACGGTGCAGCCCGGTCAACTATGTAGTGGCCACTGCTGGGTACTGCAGATCTGTCCGAATGAACAAGAGTAGATATGCAATATAGGGAAGCTACCAATATATAAGTAGGGAAGCAACCCTTTAAGCAAAAGCAGTTACCATCTACTGTATGTCCATAGGTTTATGAATTCATTAGTATTGTACAGGTGTTACAATAGTATTGTACTCATGTCGATTCTCAGTATACTTTTGATTTTTCCACACAGGCAAAAAAAAAATCAAACCATAGATGTCCATAAATTAAGTGATGAAGATAAATCTGCACCACCCAACAATAATAATGGCACTGTGCTGAAACCAAGAGAGAAAAGGAGAATGTGCAAAAAAGGAGCAACAGCAAACAACTGCAATAAAAACAATTAAAAAGAAAAACACAAAAGATCTGTTTTTGAAAGAAAAAACACAGTTCCACATAAAAAAATGAAAAGATATGGACATGTAAGCATCCCCCTTCCAAAATATATAGCAATGGGAAAGGGCAATATATCCAAGGAAAAATATCAAATTCTAAAAAAACTAAAAGAACACTAACATAAAGAAGTTCTAAGAATGCAAGAAGTGTGACTATACAATCAAAAGAAACAGATTAAGAATATAAACGTGCAACCTTTTGATATTACCCTAGATATTGATAAAAAAAGTAGATACAATGGACCCCACATGTATGCCAGCAAAGTGTGGCTTCTTCAGGAGAGTGTTTCTGGTGTTCCTACATTACAGCTAAATTGCATTGAGGTGTAAATAATAGAATAATAGGGTTACCTATAATCATAGACCCTTTGTTTGGTCATAAGGAGATAGGTAAGAAGAAGACAGTGTTCTCGTCAAGTAGATAATGGTATTGGTGGCATGCATGTCTGCATGATCGGAAAAGACAAACTGGAGCACGCTAGAGCGCATGACTCACTTAGGCACATGACACATATAAATCATATCATCATATAAAAATAGTGAATAATACTAAATTACTGTTTAGCATCTGCAGATTCAGAGAAGATGGCATAGAAGACAAATTAGGATCGCTCCATGGTGAAGTCCTGATGATAAGAAACAGGGAAAAGAAGATTGAATCTGCTCACCTAGTTGAGCTTTGCAGGTCAGGCACAACTCTAATGAAGGTAGTAGTAAATTAGTATTTCTCGTGTAGGCTGCTGCTATACCCATTACATTAAAGCCAGAAGAGTGGCTAAATAAACAACAACAAAAACCATTGTGGTGGTTGCTGTCACGATAAAGACAAGGATAAAATGTGTAGAAAAATTGCAAACATTTATTAAAAGACAGAAACGCGTTTCAGAATTGATCTGATCTATTCATCAGGATTTCAAACAAAGAAGTAAATAATTCAACTTATAAAGGAAGACGTGATCCAAGGAAATCACATGTCCCATATATCGACCGATGAGCATCATAACCCGTACACACAATAGAACAACATATGAAGAGTTTAGAATCATAAAACAAATGAAGAAATTAAAATTATACATACAATCTCTAGATGAAACAAATAATTGTGAAAAAAATGTTTTAAAAAAATATATATATATTTTCCTTTTCTTTTACCTTTTACTATAGTCACACATAAGACCTATTATGGGCATGTTCTCATAGCTATCACATTTAACCTTTCAGGGGACAAAGTGCCTAACTAGAAAATCCAAACAAATTCTTTATTAACTAACCACCTAAAAAGGTAGAGACTAGAATCTGAGATTCAGGGATTTGAAGGAGGCATGGCAGATGTTAACAGATGCTACACAATTACCACAAGGATATCAGCCACGATGAATTGCATGGATTTCTATTTTGAGAAATATAGTGGACTATGAACCAACAAGTCTTTCAGGTTCTTACTACTTTTGGAAGTCATTAATGTTGGTGTCACGTTTCCACCCCTCAGGGTGTCTGGGATGCAGTTACTGACAGCTCGGCCATCCAATCTGGTATAGGGGTGTGCTGAAGCTGTCAGCACTGTGATTGACAGCTTGGCCATCCAATTTGGTACAGGGGCGTGCTGAGCTGTCAGTGTGTTAATCGACAGCTTGACTATCCAATCTGAGACTGAGGCATCGGCTGTCTCATGTCTACATTATTCCAGTTAATGGCCATGCTTCTTAGCTGAGTTTCCCAGAACACTGCCAGATGTACATTCATCTTGTGAGGTTTGTGCTGTTCTCTCTGTGCCTTGAGTTCTGTGTGCTTGATCTGTTGCCTGACCTTGGACTTTGTTCTGACCATCCGCCGGTTTAACCCCCTCAGCTCTGATCCGTTATCCTCCCGTTACTCTGACCTCAGAACGTTACCTAACTACGCTTTTGTCTCTTCCTTCTGTTTATGACCTACCCTCCTGGCTTCTAACCTTGGACTCCCTGATCACTCTGACTCACGGCTTAGCTGTGAGAAGCAACTAGCGTCACAGTTGGTAAACATTTTACCAAAATAGGTTCATTTTTTAAAATACACTAATGTCACTGCAGAAGAATGATTCTCACAATATTTAATTCTCCATTATACGTTGAAATGAAATTCAATTTTTTAGATATTCAAGTTTCAGGCTTATTAACCCTTTGGATTGACCAACAGCACTTGAATAATAAAATTAATCATCAAAAATGCAAATTGCCTAATAATTGTGCACACAATGTAAGGTTAAATGCTATAATTTCAGACTGAAAAGCAAAATTACTAAAGTCTGTGAACAAGCATGGTTAAAAAAAATTGGACTATGCTTTGAGTCTGGCACTGACATTTATGCGGCACACAGCCCCGAAACTTGCCTCCAGTTTAGATACTTTGGGCAAGTTCCTAAGACTGGATTGTATTTCCCTCATTACTCTGCTCTATCTTTATCACATTGAAATTTGACTGATTAAGTTGTGCAGTTACATCACACCTTAACTGATTTGTATAAACAGGTGTTTGCCTGACTCTGGAAATCCCGGGCTCAACTTTTCCTATTTCTGGTGATTGGGCGTTGGTTAATAGACACCTGACTCTGCAGCTTAGAGAAAAAAGACCAGGTGCACATGTTACTTAAACCAAAAGGCAAGACCACTTGAATCCATGCCTCCCACTACAAAAAGTTTGGACCTTCTCTCTACCCAGAGGTCTCATCAGACCAGAATTTGACATAAGGAAAAGTTTACTTGATTATGCATCTACGCAATTGATGTGGAGATTGTGGTCTCATAATCTTCATCTTCTCTGCCAACGAGGAACCCTCTCCCAAACCAGAGGAAGAAACTGCTTTCTTGGTGAGCAAAGTTGTAATTTCCTAGCCCAGCTGGCTGCCTTCTGAACATAAGGACTTGGGCTTTTATTCTTGCAGCCTTCTCTCAGGTAAAGATGAGAGTCTACTTGTTTATTTTTATTCTACTGCTCTCCACCATATGGATGAACAACGCTTTACTGCAACTGCATCATGTCACTGTAGCGAGAGATTTGAACATATGTTGTTGTTTGGTGTGTAGCAATGTATCAAGCCTTGCTACTCAGGTGCTGCCTCCGACAAGGATTCCTTTAAGCTTTGTTGACATGCTTATTTTTTGGAGTAGTGTAACTACTTTAATAGAGATATTACCAAGTTCTAGAAGAGTAAAGACACTAGTTCAGACATGGGGAAAGTGCAGCTCACGGGCCACATCCAGCCCTCTGGCAGTTCCAGTTCGGCCTGATGACCAAGACATCTGAAGGTCTGTAACTATAACCAATGGGCCACATTCTGCCCTCTCCCATCATCCATCCACTGCCGCCACTTGCTATCACCACACTCTGATTCCTTGGGCTGCAGACAGCAGTGAACACATTTGTGGAAGAAGTTTCGATTGCCTCTTTCACCAATGAACATGTGACACAGCAGATGGGAATTACATAATTTCATGGGGTCAGCTGTGCACTGCAGAGAGGCAGTACAGTGGAGACATGAGCAAAGTGCTTGGGGAACGGGAGGTAGATGAGTATGTGGTAGTTTCTTTTTCATGTGTATGGGATATTCATATGTACATAGGATGCTATGTGGGACTTATACTGTATATGGGTGCTCTGTGTGGGGGCTCATACTGTATATGGGAGACTATGTTGGGCTCATGCTGTATATATGAAGGCTATGTGGAGCACATGCTATATATAGGAGACTAAATGAGGATCATGCTGTACATAGGGAGGCTATGTGGGGCTCATGCTGTATATAGAGAGACTGTGGGGCTCATGCTGTATATAGGGAGGCTATGTGGGGCTCATACTACATTTAGGTAGCTATATGGGGACTTACACTGTATATAGGTAGGCTATGTGAGGCTCATGATGCATATATGAGGCTATGTGTGGGTGCATACTGTATATAGGGGCTATGCGGGGGCTCATATACTGGCATGTAAAGGTTTGAGCACCCTTGGTCAAAATCACTGTTATTGTGAACAGGTAAGCTAGACTGGATGAAAATCCCTCAAAGAAGAATTGAAAGACAGTTGGCTGGTTACAAGCTGTGATACTTTCAAAAGCGGGTGCTACTAGGTACCAACCATGCAGGGTGCCCAAACTATTGCATCTGCCCATTTTCCTTTTTTCCTTTTTTAAAAGTAAAAGATGACAATATATATTGTCTTTTAGTGATCATTTCATCTTGAACTTGCTTAACTGTTCACAAAAGAATAATTTTGATCAAGGGTGCACACTCTTTTACATACTGTACTGTAATTGGGGGGGCTATGTAGGGGCTCATACCGTATATAGGAGGCTAAGTGGGAGCTCTTACAGTATATAAGAGGCAATGTGGGCTGTTATGATATATAGGGAGCTTTGTGTGGCCTCATATGGCATACAAGGGGCTGTGTGTGGGCTTGTATTGGTTAGGCCCTCCACAACAGTCACAGTCTCTCATGTGGTTCACCCCTGCACTAGATTAAAGTTATATGCAGCCAAAGTTGTGCTTGAGTTGAGTTCTAACATTAGGTGTCAATGCAACAGTAGAGCTATAAATGTATGGTCTAATATGTGTTGCACTATAATCATAAACTAAAATAAGTAACACTGTTTTCAGCACTTTGGCAAAACACAACACTTGCTCTTTACTATGTAATTAGTAATTTTGTAGTTATTTCCTATGTACACATAAAATAACTTGGCAGAATAGTTCTCACCCTATAGCTGCAAAATTGATTTATTCTTGCAGACAGCAACTAGAGGTTTTCTACTTCATTATATAAATCAACCTCTAATTCTGCCTGGAAATCTGTACTCCCTTTGGGGCTACAGCCTGTTAATTTTATAGGTAATTGCAGCTGTTTGAGTTAGATTAGCACAGATATATAGAGCAGTTTTACACAATAGTTTAGCAGTTGATTGTATTTTACCAGCAGTGCAGGATGTGTGTGTTGGTGGAGGATGTATGATGTCTTCACATGTCTACTAACTTAGAACCTGTGTCAGGGCATCTCAAGAAGGTAAAAGAGCTTCAAGAGTTAAAGTTAACCTGTCAGCAGGATTTTGCTAATTAAAGTTCACACATGGCCATATTGGCTCTGTGACACTGATTAAAATGACACATGTGGTGAGGAATTCAATTTTGTGGATTTTGTGTAATCAGGGTTTGGAGTTCTGTTATAATCATTACTTTGTGCATCAGGGCAGGACTATGGGTAGGGTCTTCTACTCTGCCACAGCCCCTCCGCTGCTCCTGTTGTATTTGTTGTCCTCCTGCCAGGTGGCACATGCGCAGATTAAGATCTTGGCTTAACAAGCCAAGTTCTCAATCTTCTCAATCTCATTTTATTGAAGGCAACCGAGAGGTCAATTTTGCACATGTGCAGACACTGGCACCAATTTTCTGAAGACTGCCAAGAGATCAATGTGCGCAAGCGCCTCCCTGTGGCTAGGACGGTGCCAGAGTGAAGTTTAAATCAGGAGGATGATAAATACAACAAGAGCAGTGGAGGGTCCATGGCAGAGCCGAAGACCATACCCACAGTCCTGTCCTACAGCCCCGCCCCAATGTACTAAGCTTCGATTGTAAGAAAGCATGAAACACTGAATACCAAAATCCACAAAACTGATTTCTTCAAGACAGATATTATTTTAATCAGTATCACAGCACCAATATGGCCATGCATGTATTTTCCTTAAGAAATTCCTGCTGACAGGTTCCCTTTAACATTTAAGGATGAATGAGACCCATTCTAATCGATGGGATCCATAGAAACTTGGTTGAGCAAGTTCTTTGGTTCATTAATCAAATCAATAGTTGTGATTCTTGTTTTTATCTTAATTCTATACTTTGTATGTCAAATCTTCATGTGTATTTGCAAACAGTAAACTTCCACCTAAAAAAAAGCTACTGATTATGATTGTTTTGTCATTGATAAATATGTTTCCGTATAAGCAAAATGAGAAAACTGATAAAGAAAATTGCTAATACGGGCTCCTGGCTGAACCCTTATACTAGGCCTAACAATTTATTTAGAGGTAATGTGGCCTTCCGATTCCTCTCTGAAATACAGTTTTATCACAAATTATTTGGAATAGCAAATAGAGACTCCTGGCTGAACCCCTATATTAGACCTATCAATTTTTCCGAGGAAATGTGCCAGACTGCAACAGTTTTATCACAAACGATTTGGATTAGCAAATATGGCCTCCTGGCTGAACCCCTACATTAGGCCTAATGATTTTTAAAAGGAAATGTGACTTTCTGATTCCTCATTGCAAAGCAATTTTATTACAAACTATTTGGATTAGCAAATAGGGACTCCTTGCTGAACCCCTATAATAGGCCTAATCTTTTTTAAGAGATGTGATCTGATTTCTCACAGCAACACTGTTTTATCCCAAATTATTTCGATTAGCAAATACGGCCTCCTGTGAGAACCCCAATATTAGGCATAATGATTTATAAGAAGAAATGTGGCCTTCTAATTCCTCAGTGCAACACAGTCTTTACCCAAACGATTTCGATTAGGGGCCTCCTGAGACTGCAATACAGTTTCAGCACAATCTAGTTAGATGCTGGAAGATCGATTTCACACATGACAGGGTCCTATCTAGCTAACTGACAAGTTCACTTTTAACAGCAGCAGCAACAGCACTAGCAGGAGGTGGCCTCTCTGCACTGTGACACTGAGAAAATGAGGAAAGTAAAACTTCGGAAGCCAATCGCAGAAGACCTTGCTTCATGAGGTTGTGGATGGTTTCTGTGCCTTGATTGGGCAAAGTTATTAAGGCAAAACAAATTACACTCTGCAGCTCCTCTAACCTAGGCACACCACCTCCCCTCATAAAACACGTCCCCCACTGTTAGGGTTGGCAAATGG
Source organism: Ranitomeya imitator (assembly GCF_032444005.1). Lineage (NCBI taxonomy): Eukaryota > Metazoa > Chordata > Amphibia > Anura > Dendrobatidae > Ranitomeya > Ranitomeya imitator. Next base: position 343,136,480 of record NC_091287.1, read on the forward strand.
CGGCGCTATATGGCGGTATAAACGAACTCTGTTAACTCCACAGAGTCGCTAGGAACAAGATGCTGTGCCCTGTTAACCTCACAGAGGTACATAGCTACCAACCAGAGCAAACTGTGGTTGGTCATGCAGTCAGAGAAAACAGACAAACAACTCCTCACCGGAGGTGTCGGTATTCTAGCGGCTTATTAAAGCCAAGGCCCTGAATACACTCATACAAACTCCCCCCCAGAGGTGCCGGTATTATAGGGACTTATTTCAGCCAAACCGTAACCGCATCCAAACATGACCACACTGACGCTGAGCTCATAGACATTGGTTTGATACTAGCGCATGGCCGTGCGGCCATGCGAACCTTTTATAGCTGCAGCAACTTCAGGACCTTCCTAGAGGACCAATGGGAGCTGCTGCAGTATCTGGGCATGTGACCCCCAACCTCCAATGAGAGGTCTTACCCTGGGCATGCTCAGAAGGGGAAAAGCAGGACTTAGGCCCAGAGACGCCTGCTCGCTGCTGACCAGTACTGGCTACAAAGGCAGAGCCTGGAAGAACAGTAGTAACCAGTCACCCAGTATCAGCCTGAGCCAGATGCTGGGACCGACGTCTCCGCTGAGTAGGCTCCACTGCGGCTGGAGAAGAATGGGAGACCGCAGTGGAGGTAGTTCGAGATTCCCCCTGTGCAGAGGCGGAAACTCGACACCTAACACCCACCCTCCCGCTTATCATGCAGCACCACTATCCTAGACAAAGAGAAAACAAAAGCAGTAATGGAAACACGATCATTTACGGAACTGTGACCGAATTTTGCTGGCTTTGAGGAAAAATGCTTGGGAAACCGAACACGAATCTGAATGTAATACGTTCATGCTGAAGTTAAGATTGGCAAACGTTTTCCGAACAAGTTCGCTCATCTCTAATAACAATCTTGTATTCATTTTTGGCTACAACTTCAGCACAAGTCTACTTGATTGGAAATAGGAAGTGAAAGTTTTTCAGAAGTATTACTTCATCTCCTAAGTCTCAGACTTTCTCTACAAATTTAGAGTATAACATTTTCTCATAATCATTTAGGACAGTCATTACTGCCACGGTGATGTTCCATCAGGGTGCGATCAGTGTTTATTAATGTCAAGCTGCTCATGTTTCCTAGTATCCCACACTTTTATCCTATGCACTTCTTTTTCTTTGTAGTCTTCAACTTTAGAGGGATACGATCAGTAGCGTAGCTACTGGGGGCAGAGGGGGGCCCGCGATCTGAGGAGGCCCACCCGGAGCTACACTACTGTAACTGCTGCGCGCGCCGATGCAGTCACATCAATCTTCCTGCTCTACCGCTATGGGGTCCCAGAGCAGGCAGGGGGACCCGATGCCAGCAGTGGGCCCCCCGCCCGTTATCGCAAGTTGAGCTGTATCGGCATCTAGCCTATACAGCTGACCGCAGTGATGAGGGAAAGAGCGCTGCGCTCCTTCTCCCATCATCCCCCACACTGACAGCGGGCACGATGATGTCACCGCCCGGTGCCCGCTGTCAGTAGATAAGCGGGAGCAGGGAGCGCCACTGGAATAAGGAGGAACAGAGGTGAGTATTTATTATTTGTAGGATCTGCCTATGGGGGGTGCTGCCTTATATGCAGGATCTGCCTATTGGGAGGGTGCTGACTTATATACAGGATCTGCCTATTGGGGGGTGCTGCCTTATATGCCGGATCTGCCTGTTGGGGGGTTGCTGCCTTATATGCAGGATCTGCCTATTGGGGGGGTGCTTCCTTATATACAGGATCTGGCTTTTGGGGGTGTGTGTGCTGCCTTCTATTCAGCATCTGCCTATTGGGGGGGTGCTGCCTTATATGCAGGATCTGCCTATGGGGGGTGCTGCCTTATATACAGGATCTGCCTATTGGGGGGTGCTGCCTTATATTCAGGATCTGCCTATTGGGGGGTGTTGCCTTATATTCAGGATCTGCCTATTGGGAGAGTGCTGCCTTATATACAGGATTTGCCTATTGGGGGGTGCTGCCTTATATGCAAGATCTGGTACAGGTGATTTTAATTAGCAGGAGACTGCAAAGTAAGGGGTCTAGCCCATTTTGGCTCTCACTGAAGAGCTGGAGGAAGGTGAGTTTCAATGCTCCTTTCATTTTGGTGCTGGTGCTGTGTGGCGGCCATTGTTGCTGTGGCTTTGTGCTGGTGGGGCGGCGCGGTCTGGAGTCATGGGGGCTCAGTCTCGCAGCATGGGTGCTGTGGGGCAACAGGCCGTCTGCCCTGCTGGTGCGTGGCCGCTGTGGCGGTGGTTGCCGCACGGCTCCGCTCCGTTAGAGTGATAGGACCCACTACGAGGTTTGCCGTGAAGTGGCAGTGGGCTTCATACAGTCTGATCAGAATGTTAAACTGAAAACCTCATGTTCAGTATATACATTTTTGCCTAGCGGCTTTAGATCAACGTATGATTTTGGGATGTGCGGTTCATGCTCTTTTTTTTCCTTTTTGCAAAGCATGTTATATGCAAGATCTGCCTATTGGGGGTGTGTGCTGCCTTATATGCAGGATCTGCCTATTGGGAGGGTGCTGCCTTATATACAGGATCTGGCTATTGGGGGGGTTTGTTGCCTTATATGCAGGATATGCCTATTGGGGGTACTGCCTTATATACAGGATCTGGCTATTGGGGGGGTGTTGCCTTATATACAGCATCTGCCTATTGGGGGGTGCTGCCTTACATGCAGGATCTGCCTATGGGGGGTGCTGCCTTATATAAAGGATCTGCCTATTGGGGGGTGCTGCCTTATATACAGGATCTGACTATTGGGGGTGCTGCCTTATATACAGGATCTGCATATTGGGGGGGTGCTGCCTTATTTGCAGGATCTGCCTATGGGGGGGTGCTTTATACTACAGGATCTGCCTATGGGGGGTTCTGCCTTATACTACAGGGTCTGCCAATGGGGGTGCTGCTTTATACTGCAGGGTCTGCCTATAGGGGTGCTGCCTTGTACTATATTGAGGACTATCTGGCACATTATACTATATGGAGGTTATCTATGGGGCTATCATACAGTGTGGGGATTACAGTGAAGGGGCATCATACAGTGTGGTGATTACAGTGAAGGGCCGTCATACAGTGTTGGAGCCATCAAACAGTTTGGAGGCTAATAAGGGGTCAGTATACTGTGTGGATGTTACTATACAGTGAGGGGGTATTAAACTGTATAGGGGAACTGTACAGGGGGGAGACTCAGGACATTATTAAATGTAAAGTGGGCACTTATTGTTATAGGGGAACTCAGGTTACTGTGACTATCAAAGGGGCACACAGGGCAATATTACTTTCTAGGGGGCAAAATATGGGCACTGTTTTCTAGGGCACTTGCATCCGGCATTACTTTAGAGGGTAAAGAGAACCACACAGCAGGTGCAGTAATAGGGACACATACGGCAGTAGCGGCTCAGTATTGGGATATCAGGTGCAGTAATAGGGACACATACGGCAGCAACGGCTCAGTATTGGGGTATTAGGTGCAGTAATAGGGACACATATGGCAGCAGCAGCTCAGTATTGGGGTATCAGGTGCAATAATAGGGACACATAGGGCAGCAGCGACTCAGTATTGGGGTATCAGGTGCAGTAATAGGGTCACATACGGCAGCAGCAGCTCAGTATTGGGGCATCAGGTGCAGTAATAGGGACACATACGGCAGCAGCGGCTCAGTATTGGGGTATCAGGGGCAGTAATAGGGACAAATATAGCAGCAGTGGCTCAGTATTGGGGTATCGGGTGCAGTAATAGGGTCACATACGGCAGCAGCGGCTCAGTATTGGGGTATCAGGTGCAGTAATAGGGACACATACGGCAGCAGCGGCTCAGTATTGGGGTATCAGGTGCAGTAATAGGGACACATACAGCAGCAGTGGCTCAGTATTGGGGTATCAGGTGCAGTAATAGGGACACATATGGCAGCAGCGGCTCAGTATTGGGGTATCAGGTGCAGTAATAGGGACACATACGGCAGCAGTGGCTCAGTATTGGGGTATCAGGTGCAGTAATAGGGACACATACAGCAGCAGTGGCTCAGTATTGAGCCCATCATTGCCCTCTCTGTCAACCCAATCATTGCCTTCTGTCCAATCACCCCCATCATTGCCCTTTCTGTCAACCCAATCATTGCCTTCTGCCACATCATTGCCTTCTCCATACTCTATATATATACATAGCCTCACACACATACATGTACTGTATATATTACACAGTCTCCCTTATTATGTATATTGTCATCTCTTATTATACAGTGCCCTCTCTTGTTATGTAGAGCACCGACCCTTACATATTGGATTTTATAGAGCCTGTTTTTTATTACATACCATCCTGTCTTCTTAGATGTATAATGCAGCGATGGCTGATGGAGCATTGGAAAGCTTCCTTTCTAAAGGGGGAACTGATGGACTGGTAGTCTGATTACCGGCTCCTCCATCAGTAGTAATTTTATATCTAACAAGAAAGGGGACTATGTAATAAAATAGGGTGCTGTGAATAACAAAAATAACAATAATACACTATGTAATAGACAGCACTGTACATACCAACAGAAGAAGCTATATAAAAAGGGAGGACGTGATATATAGCTAGGGAGAATGGTATGTAATAAGGGACAGTGTTATACATAACAAAAGAAGAAACTATGTAACTAAGGATGGTGTTATACATAATAAGTGAGTACACTATACACTAATGGACTGTGGCATACATAAGTGAGTACACTATATACTAAGTCAGGGGTGTCAAACTGCATTCCTCGAGGGCTGCAAACAGGTCATGTTTTCAGGATTTCCTTGTACTGCACAGGTGATAATTTAATCACCAACTCATTATTTGTGTAGGTGATTAAATTATCACCTGTGCCGTACAAGGAAATCCTGAAAACATGACCTGTTTGCAGCCCTTGAGGAATGCAGTTTGACACCCCTGTACTAAGTGACTGTGCTATACAAAATAAGTGAGTACACTTTATACTAAGGGACTGTGTTAGACATAATAATCGATAATAACATCTTCCTCCACCTCCCCTGCTCCTATATCCATTATAAATCCCCATTCCTCCCATCTCAATCTCCCATCTCAATCCCCCATACCCCTCATTGTCCTCCTCCCCGCATTCCATTATTGCCCTCTCCCCCACCCCCATGATTGTCCTCTTCACCACCTCCATCATTGCTTTCTCCCCATAGCCCCATTATTACCCATTCCACCACCTCCATCATTTCCTCCTCCCCCACCACTCCCATCATTGTCCTGTCCACTGCCACCATCATTGCCTTCTCCCCCACCACCCCATCATTACCCATTCCACCATCTCCATCATTTCCTTCTCCCCCATCACCCTATTATTGTCCTTTCCACTGCTCCACTGCCATCATCATTGTCCTCTGCCCCACCACCCCATCATTACCCATTCCATGACCTCCATCATTTCCTCCCATCACTGCCCTTTCCACCACCACCATCATTGTCTTTTCCCCACCACCCTCATCACTACCCATTCCATCACCTCCATCATTGCCTCCCCTCCACCACCTCATCATTGTTCTTTCCACTGCTATCATCATTGTCTTTTACCCCACCACTCCATCATTACCCATTCATCACCTCCATCATTTCCTCTTCCCCCACCACCCCTATCATTGCCCTATCCGACAACCCAATCATTGCCTTCTGCCCTATCACCCCATCATTGCCCTTCCCGTCAACCCAATCATTGCCTTCTGCCCTATCACTGCCATCATTGCCCCCTCCGTCAACCCAATCATTGCCCCCTCCGTCAACTCAATCATTGCCCTCTCTGTCAACCCAATCGTTGCCTTCTACCCCATCGCCCCATCATTGCCCTCTCCGTCAACCCAATGATTGCCTTCTGCTCCATCACCCCCATCATTGCCCTCTCCGTCAACCCAATCATTGCATTCTGCCCCATCATTGCACTCTTTGTCAACCCAATCACTGTCTTCTGCCCCATCACCCCATCATTGCCCTCTCCGTCAACCCAATTATTGCCTTCTGCTCCATCACCCCCATCATTTCACTCTCTGTCAACCCAATGATTGCCTTCTGCCCCATCACCCCCATCGTTGCCCTCTCTGTCAACACAATCATTGCCCCCTCCATCAACCCAATCATTGCCCTCTCTGTCAACCCAATCGTTGCCTTCTACCCCATCACCCCATCATTGCCCTCTCCGTCAACCCAATCATTGCATTCTGCCCCATCATTGCACTCTTTGTCAACCCAATCACTGTCTTCTGCCCCATCACCCCATCATTGCCCTCTCCGTCAACCCAATTATTGCCTTCTGCTCCATCACCCCCATCATTTCACTCTCTGTCAACCCAATGATTGCCTTCTGCCCCATCACCCCCATCGTTGCCCTCTCTGTCAACACAATCATTGCCCCCTCCGTCAACCCAATCATTGCTCTCTCTGTCAACCCAATCGTTGCCTTCTACCCAATCACCCCATCATTGCCCTCTCCGTCAACCCAATGATTGCCTTCTGCTCCATCACCCCCATCATTTCACTCTCCGTCAACCCAATCATTGCCTTCTGCCCCATCATTGCACTCTTTGTCAACCCAATCACTGTCTTCTGCCCCATCAGCCCCATCATTGCCCTCTCTGTCAACCCAATCATTGCCTTCTGCCCCATCATTGCACTCTTCGTCAACCCACTCACTGTCTTCTGCCCCATCACCCCATCATTGCCCTCTCTGTCAACCCAATTATTGCCTTCTGCTCCATCACCCCCATCATTTCACTCTTTGTCAACCGAATCACTGTCTTCTGCCCCATCACCCCCATCATTGCCCTCTCCGTCAACCCAATCATTGCCTTCTGCCCCATCATTGCACTCTTCGTCAACCCAATCACTGTCTTCTGCCCCATCACCCCATCATTGCCCTCTCTGTCAACCCAATCAATGCCTTCTGCCCCATCACCCCATCATTGCCCTTTCTGTCAACCCAATCATTGCCTTCTGCCCCAGCACCCCCATCATTGCCCTCTCTGTCAACCCAATCATTGCCTTCTGCCCTATCACCCCATCATTGCTCCTCTCCATCAACCCAATCATTGCCCTTCCTGTCAACCCAATCACTGCCTTCTGTTCCATCACCCCCATCATTGCCCTCTCTGTCAACCCAATCATTGCCTTCTGCCCCACCATTGCCCTCTCTGTCAACCCAATCATTGCCTCCTGTCCCATCACCCCCATCATTTCCCTCTCTGTCAACCCAATCATTGCCTTCTGCCCCATCACCCCCATCATTGCCCTCTCTGTCAAACCTATCATTGCCTTCTGCCCCATCACCCCATCATTGCCCTCTCTGTCAACCCATTCATTGCCTTCTGCCCCATCATTGCCTTCTCTGTCAACCTAATCATTGCCTTCTGCCCCATCACCCCATCATTGCCCTCTCTGTTAACCCATTCATTGCCTTCTGCCCCATCATTGCCTTCTCTGTCAACCTAATCATTGCCTTCTGCCCCATGACCCCATCATTGCCCTCTCTGTTAACCCAATCATTGCCTTTTGCCCCATGATTGCCCTCTTCGTCAGCCCAATCATTGCCTTCTGCCCCATAAGCCATCATTGCCCTCTCTGTCAACTCTATCATTGCCTTCTGCCCCATCACCCCCATCATTGCCCCCTCCGTCAACCCAAACATTGCCCTCTGTCAACCCAATCATTGCCTTCTGCCCCATCACTGCTCTCTCTGTCCACCCAATCATTGCCTTCTGCCCCATCATTGCCCTCTCCATCAACCTAATCATTGCCTTCTGCCCCATCACCCCATCATTGCCCTCTCTGTCAACACAATCATTGCCTTCTGCCCCATCATTGCCCTTTCCATCAATCTATTCATTGCTTTCTGCCCCATCACCCCCATCATTGCCCTCTCCTCTACCTACGCACACAGACACACAGCACAATTCACCTCTCTCCATAACCACACCTCACCTTTGTGCATGGTATATTGAAAATGCACCATCGCTGGCAGCTTCTTGTCTTGCACAGCCACGGAGTTGAATGATTATGTCATTCAGCCACTTCTGTGTGAGGCAGGAAGCGTGGGCAGGAAGCAGGATGGATCCATTCTCTGCAGCACCGCTGCCATTTTTTCTTGCAGTCAGCGGAGCTGCAGGGATTGCTCCCTGCCCACCGCACATGAGGGCAATCAGGCCAGGCGCCAGAGAGCCGGATAAAATTGCCAGATTACCCTCATTGTTAACAGCCCTGCAGGGGCCCCCCGGTGCTCCGGACCCCAGAGCTGCCGCACCGGTTGAACAGGCAATATGTCCACCCATGGAGTCCATGATGTATTCAGCCTGTCATGATCCTTGAAAAAGTGCATATAAATGTCCCAAGGTTTAACAAGGCTCAAAAATAAGTGGTATATATTACCTGCTGCTGGGAGGTCTGTCACCTCCCAGCATCAGGTAATATCTACCACTTATTTTTGAGTCCTGTTACTACCAGTATATGTTATTTTCCCTGAGACCTGATCCTTGTTCTTATGCACATAGCACTTTAAGCTGAAGAAACTTATACAGATAACTAGATGGTGGCCCGAATCTAAGACATCGGGTATTCTAGAATATGTTTCTAGTTTATTTATGAAGATTTCGGAAAAATGCAATGAATACACAGGATTCTGACAGCCGGGCGTGACCAATTAGCGAAGTATGGTTCAAATCCTGCACCAGTTCGCGACCAATCAGTGAAGCCAGGGCCAGCTGCAGGTTTTTGAGGGCCCCGGGCAAAAGAGTCTCACAGCCCACGTAGCATATAACACAGCCCATGTAGTATATAGCACAGCCACGTAGTATATGGCACAGTCACGTAGTATATAACACAGGCACATAGTATATAGCACAGCTATGTAGTATATAACACAGCCACGTAGTATATAGCACAGCCACGTAGTATATAGCAGCCACGTAGTATATAACAGAGCCCACGTAGTATATAGTACAGCCACATAGTATATAGCACAGCCACGTAGTATATAGCACAGGCATGTAGAATATAGCACAGATACATAGTATATAACACAACCACGTATTATATAGCACAGCCACGTAGTATATAGCACAGGCACGTAGTATATAGCACAGTTACGTAGTATATAACACAGCCACATAGTATGTAGCACAGTAACATAGTATATTGCAGAGCCACATAGTATATAGCATAGCCCACGCAGTATATAACAGCCCACATAGTATATAGCACAGCCCATGTAGTATATAACACAGCCCATGCAGTATATAACACAGCCGACGTAGTATATAACACAGCCACATAGTATACAGCACAGCCACGTAGTATATTGCACAGACACGTAGTATATAGCACAGCCCACGTAGTGTAGAGCACAGTGACGTAGTATATAACACAGCCTGTGCAGTATATAACACAGCCCACGTAGTATATAGCAATGTGGGCACCATATCCCTGTTAAAAAAAAGAATTAAAAAAAAAGATTATATATTCACCGCCTGATGGCCCCTGGATCCGGCCCAGGCCTTTAGCAATGCTCCATTCCCAGTAATGCCTGGTGGCAATAACCCGTTATGATGTAGCAGTCTCGCGAGACCACTACGTCATCATGGGTCAATGCCGCAATGCATTCTTGGGACCGGAGCTGTTATGATAAGGTAATTCAGTACCACAATGGACATAGAGGTCAGAGCACATACAGTGACCTGACAATAACCCAAAAACATTGAACGAGCTCTGAGACGTGGGAACTCTGCTGACCGCAATCCCTAATCCTCTCCAACCACACTAGAGGCAGCCGTGGATTGCGCCTAACGCTCCCTATGCAACTCGGCACAGCCTGAGAAACTAGCTAGAATGAAAATAGAAAATAAGCCTACCTTGCCTCAGAGAAATACCCCAAAGGAAAAGGCAGCCCCCACATATAATGACTGTGAGTTAAGATGAAAAGACAAACATAGAGATGAAATAGATTTAGCAAAGTGAGGCCCGACTTTCTGAACAGAGCGAGGATAGGAAAGATAACTTTGCGGTCAACACAAAACCCTACAAAAACCACGCAAAGGGGGCAAAAAGACCCTCCGTACCGAACTAACGGCACGGAGGTACACCCTCTGCATCCCAGAGCTTCCAGCAAGCAGGAAAAAACAAATATACAAGCTGGACAGAAAAAACAGCAAACAAAATAGCAAAGCGGAACTTAGCTATGCAGAGCAGCAGGCCACAGGAACGATCCAGGAGGAAACAGGTCCAATACTAGAACATTGACTGGAGGCCAGGATCAAAGCACTAGGTGGAGTTAAATAGAGCAGCACCTAACGACTTCACCACATCACCTGAGGAAGGAAACTCAGAAGCCGCAGTACCACTTTCCTCCACCAACGGAAGCTCACAGAGAGAATCAGCCGAAGTACCACTTGTGACCACAGGAGGGAGCTCTGCCACAGAATTCACAACAGTACCCCCCCCCCGAAAGGAGGGGTCACCGAACCCTCACCAGAGCCCCCAGGACGACCAGGATGAGCTATATGAAAGGCATGAACAAGATCGGGAGCATGGACATCAGAGGCAAAGACCCAGGAATTATCTTCCTGAGCATAACCCTTCCACTTAACCAGATACTGGAGTTTTCGTCTTGAAACACGAGAATCCAAAATCTTCTCCACAATATACTCCAACTCCCCCTCCACCAAAACCGGGGCAGGAGGATCAACAGATGGAACCATAGGTGCCACGTATCTCCGCAACAATGACCTATGGAATACGTTATGTATGGAAAAAGAATCTGGAAGGGTCAGACGAAAAGACACAGGATTAAGAACCTCAGAAATCCTATACGGACCAATGAAACGAGGTTTAAACTTAGGAGAGGAAACCTTCATAGGAATATGACGAGAAGATAACCAAACCAAATCCCCAACACGAAGTCGGGGACCCACACAGCGTCTGCGATTAGCGAAACGTTGAGCCTTCTCCTGGGACAAGGTCAAATTGTCCACTACATGAGTCCAAATCTGCTGCAACCTGTCCACCACAGTATCCACACCAGGACAGTCCGAAGACTCAACCTGCCCTGAAGAGAAACGAGGATGGAACCCAGAGTTGCAGAAAAACGGCGAAACCAAGGTAGCCGAGCTGGCCCGATTATTAAGGGCGAACTCAGCCAAAGGCAAAAAGGACACCCAGTCATCCTGATCAGCAGAAACAAAGCATCTCAGATATGTTTCCAAGGTCTGATTGGTTCGTTCGGTCTGGCCATTAGTCTGAGGATGGAAAGCCGAGGAAAAAGACAAGTCAATGCCCATCCTACCACAAAAGGCTCGCCAAAACCTTGAAACAAACTGGGAACCTCTGTCAGAAAAAATATTCTCTGGAATGCCATGTAAACGAACCACATGCTGGAAGAACAATGGCACCAAATCAGAGGAGGAAGGTAATTTAGACAAGGGTACCAAATGGACCATCTTAGAGAAGCGATCACAGACCACCCAAATGACTGACATCTTTTGAGAGACGGGAAGATCTGAAATAAAATCCATAGAGATATGTGTCCAAGGCCTCTTCGGGACCGGCAAGGGCAAAAGCAACCCACTGGCACGAGAACAGCAGGGCTTAGCCCGAGCACAAATCCCACAGGACTGCACAAAAGAACGCACATCCCGCGACAGAGATGGCCACCAAAAGGATCTAGCCACTAACTCTCTGGTACCAAAGATTCCAGGATGACCAGCCAACACCGAACAATGAACCTCAGAGATAACTTTATTCGTCCACCTATCAGGGACAAACAGTTTCTCCGCTGGGCAACGATCAGGTTTATTAGCCTGAAATTTTTGCAGCACCCGCCGCAAATCAGGGGAGATGGCAGAAACAATTACTCCCTCTTTGAGGATACCCGCCGGCTCAGATAAACCCGGAGAGTCGGGCACAAAACTCCTAGACAGAGCATCCGCCTTCACATTTTTAGAGCCCGGAAGGTACGAAATCACAAAGTCAAAACGGGCAAAAAACAGCGACCAACGAGCCTGTCTAGGATTCAACCGCTTGGCAGACTCGAGATAAGTCAAGTTCTTATGATCAGTCAAGACCATCACGCGATGCTTAGCTCCTTCAAGCCAATGACGCCACTCCTCGAATGCCCACTTCATGGCCAGCAACTCTCGATTGCCCACATCATATTTTCGCTCAGCAGGCGAAAACTTCCTGGAAAAGAAGGCGCATGGTTTCATCACCGAGCAATCAGAACTTCTCTGCGACAAAACAGCCCCTGCTCCAATCTCAGAAGCATCAACCTCGACCTGGAATGGAAGCGAAACATCTGGTTGACACAACACAGGGGCAGAAGAAAAACGACGCTTCAACTCTTGAAAAGCTTCCACAGCAGCAGAAGACCAATTGACCACATCAGCACCCTTCTTGGTCAAATCGGTCAATGGTTTAGCAATACTAGAAAAATTGCAGATGAAGCGACGATAAAAATTAGCAAAGCCCAGGAACTTTTGCAGACTTTTCAGAGATGTCGGCTGAGTCCAATCATGGATGGCTTGGACCTTAACAGGGTCCATCTCGATAGTAGAAGGGGAAAAGATGAACCCCAAAAATGAAACCTTCTGAACACCAAAGAGACATTTTGATCCCTTCACAAACAAAGAATTAGCACGCAGGACCTGAAACACCGTTCTGACCTGCTTCACATGAGACTCCCAATCATCCGAGAAGATCAAAATGTCATCCAAGTACACAATCAGGAATTTATCCAGGTACTCTCGGAAGATGTCATGCATAAAGGACTGAAACACTGATGGAGCATTGGCAAGTCTGAATGGCATTACTAGATACTCAAAATGGCCCTCGGGCGTATTAAATGCAGTTTTCCATTCATCGCCTCGCTTAATACGCACAAGATTATACGCACCACAAAGATCTATCTTGGTGAACCAACTAGCCCCCTTAATCCGAGCAAACAAATCAGATAACAACGGCAAGGGGTACTGAAATTTAACCGTGATCTTATTTAGAAGGCGGTAATCTATACAAGGTCTCAGCGAACCATCCTTCTTGGCTACAAAAAAGAACCCTGCTCCTAATGGCGACAATGACGGGCGAATATGCCCCTTCTCCAAGGACTCCTTCACATAACTCCGCATAGCGGCGTGCTCAGGCACAGATAAATTAAACAGTCGACCTTTTGGGAATTTGCTACCAGGAATCAAATCGATAGCACAATCACAGTCCCTATGCGGAGGTACGGTATCGGACTTGGGCTCATCAAATACATCCCGGTAATCAGACAAGAACTCTGGAACCTCAGAAGGGGTGGATGACGAAATAGTCAGAAATGGGACATCACCATGTACCCCCTGACAACCCCAGCTGGACACAGACATGGATTTCCAATCTAACACTGGATTATGGACTTGTAGCCATGGCAACCCCAACACGACCACATCATGCAGATTATGCAACACCAGAAAGCGAATAACCTCCTGATGTGCAGGAGCCATGCACATGGTCAGCTGGGTCCAGTACTGAGGCTTATTCTTGGCCAAAGGCGTAGCATCAATTCCTCTCAATGGAATAGGACACTGCAAGGGCTCCAAGAAAAACCCACAACGCCTAGCATACTCCAAGTCCATCAAATTCAGGGCAGCGCCTGAATCCACAAATGCCATGACAGAATACGACGACAAAGAGCAGATCAAGGTAACGGACAGAAGAAATTTTGACTGTACCGTACCAATGATGGCAGACCTAGCAAACCGCTTAGTGCGCTTAGGACAATCAGAGATAGCATGAGTGGAATCACCACAGTAGAAACACAGCCCATTCAGACGTCTGTGTTCTTGCCGTTCAACTCTGGTCAAAGTCCTATCGCACTGCATAGGCTCAGGTTTTAGCTCAGGTAATACCGCCAAATGGTGCACAGATTTACGCTCACGCAAGCGTCGACCGATCTGAATGGCCAAAGACATAGACTCATTCAGACCAGCAGGCATAGGAAATCCCACCATGACATTCTTAAGGGCTTCAGAGAGACCCTTTCTGAAAATAGCTGCGAGCGCACCTTCATTCCATTGAGTGAGTACGGACCACTTTCTAAATTTCTGACAATATACCTCTATCTCATCCTGACCCTGACACAGAGCCAGCAAATTCTTCTCTGCCTGATCCACTGAATTAGGTTCATCGTACAGCAATCCGAAAGCCAGGAAAAACGCATCGATATTACTTAATGCAGGATCTCCTGACGCAAGAGAAAATGCCCAGTCCTGAGGGTCGCCACGTAAAAAAGAAATAATGATCCTAACTTGTTGAACTGGGTCACCAGAGGAGCGAGGTTTCAAAGCCAGAAATAGTTTACAATTATTTTTGAAACTCAGAAATTTAGTTCTATCTCCAAAAAACAAATCAGGAATAGGAATTCTCGGTTCTAACATAGAATTCTGAACCACAAAGTCTTGAATATTTTGTACTCTTGCATAGGCAGCATCAACAGTAAAAAGTTGGTCACACTTACAGAGTTAATGGCAGCGTTAACGGACTGCATTACACCACGTTATGCCGCGGTGTGACGCAGTCCATTTAATGGACTGCTAAAATGTATGTGGGCGCTGACTGGAGGGGAGTAGGGAGGGGCCAATTCGCAGCCAGACTTTGCCTGTCGCTGATTTGTCACGCCCAGCCAACCGTGACCAATCAGCGACGCTGGATTTCCTTGACAGACAAACAGACGGAAATGGACCTTAGACGATTATATATATAGATTTTAACTCATCATAATTTGACATGACAAAATGCACGTCGGGGTGGAATGACACTGAAGGCAATTATGACCTAGTCTTAATCTTAGTACAAGGTATTATAATTACTCAAAAAAGTATTACAGTTTTTTGCATGTGCATATGACACATGCTACAGTATATACAGGTTAAAAGGCTACTGTGCTTATGAATTCCCCTTTAGAAATAAAAATACCTTGAAGATATGTCATATATTGTTTATGAGCACATCTAGTTTCTATGTCTCTCTGGTGTGAGGCACCTATGGTTTTAAAATGTCATATTCTATATGTATATTTTGTATACAATTAACTTTACTGTTTTAAGGATTTCTATTGTTTACTTTGTTTGCCTTTGTCTATCCTTTTGCACATTGAATTAGACATGTGTATATAATATATTTTGAAGTGCAATCTAATTTAAAGTGCTATACCAGTGTTTCTCAACTCCAGTCCTCAAGACCCCACAACAGGTCATGTTTTCAGGATTTCCTTAGTATTGCACAGGTGATAATTTCATCACCTGCTCAAGCATTAATTCCATCGCCTATGCAATACTAAGGAAATCCTGAAAACATGACCTGTTGTGGGGTCTTGAGGACTGGAGTTGAGAAACACTGTGCTATACCATTATTTAAAGGGGCATGATGTTTCTATGTTGATGTAGTTTACAGTGACAGAAGGTTATGTTTTCATATCAGAACTATGAGCTGCAGACACATACACTTATAATCATAATGATTTATTATGGTTTTACAATATGCCCCTAAAAAAATATTGTCTTTCAGTGACTCTTTTATAAGCTCTCCAGAAAAAAAAATAAAAGTCAAGTTAGCAACCTTGCATAGCACACACATGTGTATAATAAAGTACAGTCTTTTATATGAGACCTACAAACCAGTAAAGAATTTTATAAAGAGCTATTCTAACAGAGGTTCTTTTTCACTCTCATTAAAATAACAGTTGGAGAGCAACTTGCCCTTATAGTTTTCCAACACTGTCTGGGTCTATTTTGATGAATAAAAATCTGCATTGCTAATGTTTACTTACCAATAGGTCAAAGATAATTGAAGTACCAGACAAAAGAAAGAAAAACTGAAGCATATTATACCATATTCTACTCCAGATCAATAGAAAATCAGAATAGTGGCAGGAGAACAATATCCCCACTACTCAATCAGCAAAATAATGTTTACCAATGATAATCCAGATTTTATACCTCAATACCCATAGCAAAAATTCATCTTTTGGAAAGGCATATTTTTATATAACATTTCAGCTTTTTTTCACTTTTTTGTAGCATAGGTGGGACTTTAAAGGGACACTGTCACCTGAATTTGGAGGGAACAATCTTCAGCCATGGAGGCGGGGTTTTTGGATTTTTGATTCACCCTTTCCTTACCCGCTGGCTACATGCTGGCTGCAATATTTTTATTATTATACATTTTTTTTTTTTATAGCGCCATTTATTCCATGGCGCTTTACATGTGAATACGGGGCAAATATAGACAAATACATTAAACATGAGCAGATAACAAGGCACACGAGTACATAAGGAGGGAGGACCCTGCCCGCGAGGGCTCACAGTCTGCAGGGGGTGGGTGAGGATACACTAGGAGAGGGAAGAGCTGGCTGTACGGCTGTTCAGTAGGTTGAGGATCACTGCAGGCTGTAGGCTTGTCAGAAGAGATGAGTCTTCAGGTTCTTTTTGAAGGTTTCTATGGTAGGCGCAAGTCTGATGTGTTGGGGTAGAGAGTTCCAGAGTATGGGGGAAGCACGGGAGAAGTCTTGGATGCGGTTATGGGAAGAAGAGATGAGAGGGGAGTAGAGAAGGAGGTCTTGGGAGGATCGGAGGTCGCGTGTAGGTAGGTACCGGGAGACCATGTCACAGATGTATGGAGGAGACAGGTTGTGGATGGCTTTGTATGTCAGTGTGAGGGTTTTGAACTGGAGTCTCTGGGCGATAGGAAGCCAGTGAAGGGCTTGACACAGGGGAGAGGCTGGGGAATAGCGGGGGGACAGGTGGATTAGTCGGGCAGCAGAGTGTAGGATGGATTGGAGTGGTGCCAGAGTGCTAGAGGGGAGTCCAGAGAGTAGGAGGTTGCAGTAGTCGAGGCGGGAGATGATAAGGGCATGCACTAGCATTTTTGCAGTGTTGCGGTCAAGGAAAGCACGGATCCGGGAAATATTTTTGAGTTTGAGACGACAGGAGGAGGCAAGGGCTTGGATATGTGGCTTGAAAGAGAGGGCAGAGTCGAGGATCACCCCGAGGCACCGGGCATTTGATTGAAGTTCATTCTCTGTCCTCCGTAGTACACACCTGCACTAGGTGCAATCTTGCCTTGCGCAGGCGTGTACTATGGAGGACAGAGAATGAACTTCAATCCAATATTGCAGCCAGCATGCAGCCAGCGGGTAAGGAAAGGGTGAATCAAACACCCAAAAACCCCGCCTCCATGGCTGAAGATTGTTCCCTCCAAATTCAGGTGACAGTGTCCCTTTAAGGCCGGCCTCACACTCAGCGTATAAAAATACGGTCCGTATTTTACAGCCGTAATATGCCACAAAATTCAAAAAATGGTGATCCGTAAGTACTCCGTAGGCAGGGTGTGTCAGCGTATTTTGCGCATGGCATCCTCAGTATGTAATCCGTATGGCATCCGTACTGCGAGATTTTCTCGCAGGCTTGCAAAACCGACATACGGACGTACAATGGATCCGTGGGCTCAATTAATCGTAAGAACATATATACTCGAGCGTGGGAAAATATTCTGAAAAGTTCCCAGGCTCGAGTTCATATGAGGACATCCAGTAGAGGGCGCATCACTGCAACTGAAGGTAACTACAGGTTATTGACCTACATTCCATTCATTCCCGGGGGTTTTACAAGCAGGAGCACAGCTGCATTAGCCGAGCTTCTGCTTGTAAAATTAGTTAACCCCTTCAGATGGATTTACAGCGTGGGACGAGACTGATCGTCGGAAGGTATGGGATATTGTTGTTTTTTTATTTTACCTTTTTTATAGAATGAGGATCTTCAGGTGGATTACCAGTATAATAAAATATTACAAAAACCTGTGTATTTATTTCATTAAAATACTTTGTAATAATGTGTGTGTGTTTTTTAACCATTTCATACTATTGGATTAATAATGGATAGGTGTCATAATTGACGCCGCTCCATTATTAATCTGGCTTAATGTCACCTTACAATAGCAAGGTGACATTAACCATTCATTACCCCATATCCCACAGCTACACGGGAATGGGAAGAGAGTGGCCAAGTGCCAGAATAGGCGCATCTTCCCGATGTGCCTTTTCAGGGGTGGCTGGGGGCAGATGTTTTCAGCCAGGGGGGGGGGCAAAAACCATGGACCCTCTCCAGGCTATTAATATCTGTCCTCAGTCACTGGCTTTACCATTCTGGCAGAGAAAATTGCGCAGGAGCCCACGCCAATTTTTTCCGTGATTTAACCCTTTAATTTAATAGCTAGAGCACCCAAATTTTGCACATACACACTACTAACATTAGTAGTGTGGAATATGCAAAACAAAAAGGGATATGAGATGGTTTACTGTATGTAAACCGTGTCTCATATCATGTCGGGTTTGGGAAGGAGATAGCAAAAGCTGGCAATTGAATTACCGCTTTTAAGCTATCTAGCGCTGTATGAAATATTAACCCCTTCACCCCCGGAGCTTTTTCCGCTTTTTCATTTTCGTTTTTTGCTCCCCTCCTTCCCAGAGCCATAACTTTTTTATTTTTCCGTCAATATGGCTATGTGAGGGCTTATTTTTTTGCGGGACGAGATGTACTTTTGAACAATATCATTGGTTTTACCATGCCATGTAACAGAAAACGGGAAAAAAATTCCAAGTGTGATGAAATTACAAAAAAAGTGCAATCTCACACTTGTTTTTTGTTTTGCTTTTTTGCTAGGTTCACCAAATGCTAAAACTGACCTGCCATTATGATTCTCGAGGTCATTACGAGTTCATAGACACCTAACATGTTTAGGTTATTTTTTATCTAAGTGGTGAAAAAAAATTCCAAAGTTCGCTTAAAAAAAAAAAAAAAAAAAAATTGTGCGATTTTCCGATACCCGTAGCGTCTCCAATTTTCGTGATCTGGGGTCAGGTGAGGGCTTATTTTTTGCGTGCCAAGCTGACGTTTTAAATGATACCGTTTTGGTGTAGATACGTTCTTTTGATCGCTCGTTATTGCATTTTAATGCAATGTCGCGGCGACCAAAAAAATGTAATTTTGGCGTTTTGAATTTTTTTCTCGCTACGCCATTTAGCGGTCAGGTTAATCCTTTGTTTTTATTGATAGATCGGGCGATTCTGAACGCGGCGATACCAAATATGTGTATGTTTGATTTTTTTTTAATTGTTTTATTTTGATTGGGACGAAAGGGGGGTGATTTGAACTTTTAAATATTTTTTATTTTTTTTACATTTTTAATCACTTTTTTAATTTTGGCATGCTTCAATAGCCTCCATAGGAGGCTAGAAGCATGCACAACTCGATCGCCTCTGCTACATAGAGGTGAAGTACAGATCACCTCTATGTAGCAGAAATGCAGGGTTGCTTTGAACGCCGACCACAGGGTGGCGCTCAAAGCAATCGGCCATCAACAACCATAGAGGTCTCAAGGAGACCTCTGGTTGTTATGGCAATGCACTGCTGACCCCCGATCATGTGACGGGGGTCAGCAGTGCGAGTATTCCCGGCCACGCGGCCGGGAGCGCTAGTTAAATGCCGCTGTCAGCGCTTGACGGCGGCATTTAACTAGTTAATGGGCGCGGGCGGATCGCCATTCCGCTCGCGCTCATTGCGCGCACATGTCAGCTGTACAAAACAGCTGACATGTCGCGGCTTTGAGGTGAGCTTACCGCTGGAGCCCACCTCAAAGCAGGGGATCTGCCAGCTGACGTACTATTCCGTCAGCTGGCAGAAAGGGGTTAATATATATACATATATGTGTCTCACTGATATATATATACCCCTATACTATGTGTAGACATTTATCTTAGCTATTCTATTCTAACCTGCGTAATTCTCGCAAGTCACACTGTTGGTCCGTGTGTAATCTGTATTTTTCTGGCCCCCATAGACTTTCATTGGCGTATTTTTTGCGCAATACAGTGGCAAACGCAGCATGCTGCGTTTTTCTACGGCCGTAGAAGACCGTAAAATACGGATCAGTAAAATACGGCTGATAGGAGCTGGGGCATAGAGAAGCATTGTACCGTATGCAATCCGCATTTTCAGCACCTCTCTTACGTCCGTAAAACACGCTAGTGTGAGGCCGGCCTAACTCCTTAGTGAGCGAGCTAATTTTTACCTTAATGACTAAGTCAAATTTTGCAATTCTGACCACTGTCACTTTATGAGGTTATAACTGTGGAAAGCTTCAATGGATCCCACTGATTCGGAGAATGTTTTTTTCATGACATATCGTACTTCATGATAGTGGTAAAATTTCTTTGATATGACTTGCGTTTATTTGTGAAAAAAACAGAAATTTGGCAAAATTGTAGCTATTTTCAGACTTTCAATTCTTATGCCCTTAAGGTTGCCGTCACACTAGCAGTATTTGGTCAGTATTTTACATCAGTATTTGCAGCCAAAACCAGGAGTGGAACAAATAGAGTAAAAGTATAACAGAAACATATGCACCACTTCTGCATTTATCACCCCCTCCTGGTTTTGGCTTGCAAATACTGATGTAAAATACTGACCAAATACTGCTAGTATGACAGCAGCCTAAATCAGAGAGTTATGTCACAGAAAATAGTGAATTACATTTCCCACATGTCTACTTTACATCAGCACAAATTTTGAAACATAATTTATTTTGTTAGGACGTTATAAGGATTAACATTTGACCAGTGATTTCTAATTTTTCCAACAAAATTTACAAAACCATTTTTTTAGGGACCACCTCACATTCAAAGTGAGTTTGAGGGGTCTATATGACAGAAAGTACCCAAAACTGATACCATTATAAAAACTGCACCCCTTAAGGTGCTCAAAACCACATTCAAGTAGTTTATTAACCCTTCAGTTGCTTCACAGGAACTGAAGCAACGTGGAAGGAAAAAATTAACATTTATTTTTTTTCACAAAAAAATACTTTAGACCCAAAGTTTTTTTTTATTTTTACAAGAATAACAAGAAAAAATGGACCACAAAATGTGTTCTGCTATTTCTCCTGAGCACACTAATACCCAATTTATGGGGGAATCCTAGTGTTTGGGCACACAGCAGAACTCGGAACGGAAGGAGCGCCATTTGACTTTTTGAATGTAAAATTTGCTGGAATAATTAGCGAACACCATGTCATGTTTGGAGAGCCCTGATGTGCCTAAACAGTGGAAACCCCCCACAAGGGACATCATTTTGGAAACCACACCCCTCAAAAATTTTATCCAGGGGTATAGTGAGCATTTTGAGCCCACATGTATGACACAAAATTTGATAGCATTAGGTCGCTATATTGAACATGTCGTCATTAGTGTTGAGCGCAAGTGCTCGCTACTTCAGTTTGCATCAGGTGCACGGGTATGCATCGAATATCACGGGTGCTCGAGTGACATGCTCGAGTACTCGCTCCGCATGTTTCATAGCTGTTAGACACCCCAAAAAAAATTTGGGATCCACGATGCTATGTGCATACCAGAGCACCCGATGCAGGCTCGAGTAGCCAGCACTTGTGCTTAGCACTAGCCATCATATGTCATAATTTTTTCTTTTACTTTTGAAAAAGCCCCAATTCTAACTCCAACCCTTACATAACCCTAACACAACCCCAACCCCTACTGCAAAAAATGGAAAAATTATTATTTTTTATTTTATAATTTTTATCTAACTAAGTGGGTGACACAGGGGGGTTGATTTAATTTTTATTTTATTTTGATCATTGTGATAGGGTTTATCACAGTGATGAAAAGGAACCAATAGGAAAAAGTCCTATTGTTGCCATGCACCAACTGGCAGATCTCAGCGGGCGCACTGTAAATTGCTGTGGAATATGATAGTGCAATACACTCACTGACAGAAGTTATGTCGCTTATCCATGTTATGTAAATAAAAGCTTATAACGTGACGTTAAATTCATCCATTGTTTGTATAAATTATTATTTTTCTAAGCTGAAACCTTCTGAAATGTGGTTTAGGTTAAGAAAATAAACTGGTATCAATGCAGAAATATTGATCAGCTAATGGACACAGAATGGTCAGATTTTGGCAAGACAAAAGTTTTGTCGCCCACAGAAAGTAATGTGATGTTCAAACAAATAATTAACTTAAAATACAAATATATGTTGCATAACATTGGTGAATGAAGTTGTGGTGCTATTAGAGTCATATGTAATATTTTGTATGACTTCCATGAGCTTGAAGGACTGCATCCATGCAGTTCAACAATGATTCATACAATTTATTAATGAAGTCATCAGGAATAGCAAAGAATGCAGTCTTACATGCCTCCAAGAGTTCATCTAGATTCTTTGTTTTTGTCTTCCAAGCTTCCTCTTTCATCCTACCCCAAACATGCTCAGTGATGTTCACGTCTGGAGACTGGGCTGGCCAGTCCTTGAGCACCTTGATCTTTTTTTGCCTGGAAAAACTTTGTTGTAGAGATGGATGTATGAGATGGAGCATCATCCTGCTGCAGAATTGGACCCCTTTTATGATTTGGAATATAAAAGGTAGCTAATTCTTCTTGATATTTTAGGCTATTGATATTGCCTTTCACCTTGCAAGTGTTTTGAACACCCCCATACTGAATATAACCCCAGACCATGATCTTTCCACCACCAATTTAACTGTTTTCTGGGTGTATTTTGGATCCATACGGGCTCCAGTAGGTCTCCTGCAGTATTTGCGGCAGCTGTGGTGTAATTCTACTGAAGATTCATCAGAGAAATCCACCTTCTGCCACTTTTCCAGCGTCCATCTGTTTAGCAGGCTGTGGGACTTTGCAAATTCCACACGGTTTTTTATTTGCCTTTTGTTTAGTGCTGGCTTCTAGGCACTGATTCAACCATGGAGGCCATTTCGAGACAGAATCCTACAAACTGTTCCAGTTGACACAGGGACTTGAGGTGACCAGGCCGGTTGGAGCTCTGCTGCAGTGGAAGAGGGGCTTGCTTTGGATTTTTTAACCAACAAACGTTCCTCCTGAACAGTTGTCTTGCGGGGTCTGCCGGACCTGGGCTTGTCAAACACATCTCCAGTCTCTTCAAATCTTTTTTTTATTCTTTGTTCTTGACACTGAGACACATTAAAGGTGCCAGCCACCTCTGCAGTGGATCTGGTCTTCAGCCTCTTGATAATCCAGGCTTTGGTCACAGAGTGGATTTTTGGCATGTTGTCAGAGCTAAAGTTGCAGTTCAAGTGAAGGTCTGGGGCGCTGGCTTTCTTTTTATACACACACACACTAATTAACCGACCATTTACTGAGCGCAGGTGAGGATGTAAACTAGGATTGGGTGCATTATATGACGAGGCGACAAAACTTTTTCTTGCCAAAATCTGGCCATTCTGTGTCCATTAACTGTTCAATATTTCTGCATTGATGCCAATTTATTTTCTTAACCTAAACCACATTTCGGAAGGTTTCAACTTTCAAAAGAATAATTTATACAACCAATGGATGAATTTAACGTCAGGTTTAAGCTTTTATTTACATAACAAGGATAAGTGACATAACTTCTGTCGGGGAGTGTATACCGTAGGCAATGCATAATAAAATAAATACGATAATAATTGACCACTAACTCTTCAGTAATTTTTCTGCTTACGATAGTTGTGATAGTTTTTTTTAATAAAACAAGCTGGAGTTTTTATTGGTAACAATTTATGGTACGGTACTTATGATTTTTCAATTAATTTTTTATGCGTCGGGTGAAAAAAAAAGGTGTGCACAGATTGGTGAAATCTTGTATTTTTTCATGAGTTAAAGGGGTTTTTCTGGCACCACTTACATGTGGATTCGGAAGTGAGTAGTGCTCACATCCTACCATCAAAGCAAACCTACCAAGACACCTGTGTGATGTCAATCATGCATCTGTCCATGTGTGAATGGTGCTCACCTCCCAATGCGGAAGTACCGTAAACACTATAAAGGCAACGTGACAACTGATACTTGCGGCCTACTGTAATCCATGGATAGCATGTTTCAGACACCGGCTGTATGATCTAAGCCAGGTACAGTATGCTTCATTCTGAAATGCTGTGGCGTTTCAGAGAAAAACACACCGCACTTTGGCTTCTCCCCTCCGGCTGCCAATCATTGACAGGTCTCTTCCTCTACATGCATGCAGAAAGAAAATTGTCATTCAATGGAAGCGGAAGGTGAGAAGCCGCTGGGGACCCAACTATGTGACTAGTCTCCAGGTGACTTTTAAAATACAGTTTGTCCAATGCCCAGGCAGCATGTATTAGCGGAAGAACAGGCTGTATGACTTTAGCCACTTTTATTCTCTGAAACGCATTGGCATTTCAGGGACAAAAAGTGACAAATGCAAACAGCCAGCTCCTAAGCTAATACACGCTGCCTGTGCATTGGACAGCCTGTATCAACAGACTTGAGATCTTAAAGATATCAAAGATGACCTAGGTGCCATTTATGGTATGTCAAGTGCTTTTGCCTTTGGGAAATATAACTCCCAACATGTCCTGCAGCACCTATAGCATGCTGGCAGTTATAGTACACCACAGTAGGTATAGTGCTTTTACTATTTTTTTACTTTTAATACAAATTACACTATCGTATGTCACTGTGATTTGTCAGCCTGTGATTCACTCTGCGGCCACGCTAGACAGGAAGTAGGCATTCTCCGATCCAGATCACGAGTTGCAGTGACTAAATGAAGAGGCAGGCCCGGGAGAGCTGCATGATGTTCTGTGCTGCTCCAGCCTCTGTATTATGTCACTGCAGCACGTAACCGGATGGAGAACGCCCCCTTCCTGTCTAGCGTGGCCGCAGTATATTCATAGCAGAGGCACTGACAGACCTGCTTTGGCCTTGCCACCACCTGCGGCTTCCTGCTTCTGCGATGCCACTCCACTGTCAACGGCTCCCTACCTCTGTGATGATGCTCTACCATCTGCGGATCCCTGCTGCTGCGATGCCGCTTCACCGCCAGAGGCTCCCTGTACAGTTCTGTGCTGCTCCGGTCTCTGAGGTGCATCACCAGATGGGAGAACACTTACTTCCTGTCTAGCATGGCCACAGTATATTCATAGTGGCGGCGCTGACAGGCCTGCTTTGGCTGCTTCACCGCCTGCGGCTCCCTGCATCTGCGATGCTGCTCTACCAATGCCAGCTCTCTGCTTCTGTGATGCTGCTTCACTCGATCTACAGGTACATTTGGACTATATGACGTACCCTCATCTTCCTCACAAATTTTGGGGGAAAAAGTGTGTCTTAGGCTATGTGCACACGTTCAGGATTTTTTATAAAAATGCTAAAAAAAAGCTTACATTAAGCATCCTATTTATTAGAATGCAATCCGCAAATTTTGTGCACATGCTGCGTTTTTTTCCACGGCGGAATTGCATTCCAGAAAAAATGCAGCATGTTCATTTTTTGTGCGGAATCGCGGGGATTCCGCACACATAGGAATGCATTGATCCGCTTACTTCCCGCATGGGGCTATGCCCACCATGCGGGAAGTAAGTGGATCATGTGCGGTTGGTACCCAGGGTGGAGGAGAGGAGAGTCTCCTCCTGGCCCTGGGAACCATATAATTGTTAAAAAAAAGAATTAAAATAAAAAATCGTGATATTCTCACCTGCCGGCGGCCCCGGCAGCCTTCCTGCTCCTCGCAATGCTCCCGTTCCCAGTAATGCCTTGCGAAAAATAGGCAGCATCAATAGTAAAAAGTTGGTCACACTTGTCAAACACTATTTTTGACAAGTGTGACCAGCCTGTCAATCAGTTTTCCAAGCGATGCTACAGATCGCTTGGAAAACGCTAGCATTCTGCAAGCTAATTACGCTTGCAAAACGCTAGAGTTTAGCGGGAATACGCATGCCAATTCCGCATGTGGTTTACCCACGGCAGGAGTTGCAGAATTGCCGTGGAAATTTCCGCGGCAATTTTGCAACGTGTACACTTAGCCTTATAGTCTGAAAAATATGGTAATTGCAGTAAAAATAAGTGTAGAACATTCAGAGGTCTCCTAGGACTATATAGAACCCATTTTGAGCTTTCTAATGCATACATAGCCTTGTTAAGGTCCAAATAACTTCAACCTCTCTGCATAGGGAAAAATGGATGCTGACCAACAACAATAGTCAAGTGTCGTATATGGGTCTAATATCAAAGTACTGCAACAAAGAACTGTTCAAAAGAAATATGAACATTTTTAACAACACGCACACTGTGTGAGGTACAGTTGATTTTACATTTCTAGAGTTTGGAGATTTGTGGTTTGTATTAATAAAAAAAAAGTGGCTTCCATGCCTGTAACACACAAGCCTAGGTTTCAGAATTCTTGTTTACTAGCAAAATTAGAACACGGGGTATTAAACTGCCCTCCTGATTTACAGTTGCAGTATATAAAGATTAAATAAAAATGGTGTTATTAAGGTGCTGTATCTGCAGTATATCACAGATCAATAAGTAAACAGGCACATAACGTCACAGCTAGAGCCCTTCCCTATCTCACTTGACTCTTTGGATTATTATTCTCAGAGTGATTACCACTCCCATTTTCAATGTGCTTCAGTACTAGTATAGTAGTTCCACACAATATAATGTTGACCTTTTTATGTTGCTCTGTGAAAATGAGCTGTGCACTCTGACTTCTATTTCTATGTTATAAAATCATAAACTGACGCTGCTTGGCCAGCCCTCAGCTTTTATACTGGATTTAATAATCCCTACTGATTAGCTTGGCTAGACAATGGGATGTGATACCTTCATCTGCATGGAATTATGCAAATCAAATTTCAAATTGTTCAAATTTACAGGAACCTGCAAATTTCAGGAAATAAATCTTGACGTCGATTCTCTGCAGATCAATTTGATCATATCAATAAGGAATGTTACTTCCAGAAATTCAGAAATTAAAAAATCTAAATTATAATATGTAGCATATGCCAGTATTAAACTGCTCAACACTTAAATTGTAGCAGCAAGAAAAGAAAGATGTAGAATTATGGAAATCACAAGATGGATAGACATAGATATACAAATGATGAAAAAATGGAAAGAACATTGTCAAATAATCTCAATTTATTCAGTATTGAGTGAACATCATTTGTAGAAATACACACACTTAGGCCGGCGTCACACTCAGCGTATAAAAATACGGTCAGTAATTTACGGCCGTAATGCGCAGAAAAGTCCCCAAAATAGTGGTCCGTATCTCATCCGTAGGCAGGGTGTGTCAGCGTATTTTGCGCATGGCATCCTTCGTATGTAATCCATATGGCATCCGTACTGCGAGATTTTCTCGCAGGCTTGCAAAACCGACATACGGACATACAATGGATCCATGTTCTCAAAAAATCGTAAAAACATATATACTGTCTATATATATATATATGTATATATATATATATATATACACGTCAGTGAGACACATATATATATATATATATTAATACATCATACAGCGCTAGATAGCTTAAAAGCCGGTAATTCAATTGCCGGCTTTTGCTATCTCCTTCCCAAACCCGACATGATATGAGACATGGTTTACATACAGTAAACCATCTCATATCCCTTTTTTTTGCATATTCCACACTACTGATGTTAGTAGTGTGTATGTGCAAAATTTGGGCGCTCTAGCTATTAATTTAAAGGGTTAAATCGCGGAAAAAATTGGTGTGGGCTCCCGCGCAATTTTCTCCACCAGAATGGTAAAGCCAGTGACTGAGGGCAGATATTTATAGCCTGGAGAGGGTCCATGGTTATTGCCCCCCCCCCCCTGGCTAAAAACATCTGCCCCCAGCCACCCCCTTAAAAGGCACATCTGGAAGATGAGCCTATTCTGGCACTTGGTCACTCTCTTCCCATTCCCGTGTAGTGGTGGGATATGGGGTAATGAAGGGTTAATGTCACCTTGCTATTGTGAGGTGACATTAAGCTAGATTAATAATGGAGAGGCGTCAATTATGACACCTATCCATTATTAATCCAATAGTATGAAATGGTCGAGCTTGGGAACTTTTCAGAATATTTTCCCACGCTCGAGTTCATATGAGGCCATCCAGCAGAGGGCGCCTCACCGCAACTGAAGGTAACTACAGGTCATTGACCTACATTCCATTCATTTGCTGGGGTTTTACTGACATGAGCACTGCTGCATTAGCAGAGCTCCTGCTTGTAAAATTAGTTAACCCCTTCAGATGGATTTACAGCGTGGGACGAGACTGATCATGGGATATTGTTGTTTTTTTATTTTACCTTTTTTATAGAGCGAGGGTCTTCAGGTGGATTACCAGTATAATAAACTATTCCAACAATATGTATTTATTTCACTAAAAGACTTTGTAATAATGTGTGTGTGTGTTTTTATAGTTATATATACCCCTATACTATGTGTAGACATTTATTTCAGCTATTCTATTGTAACCTGTCAGTGTGATGTTACTGTACACCGCGCTGAATTGCCTGCTTTTCTATAGAACACCGCTGCGTATTTCTCGCAAGTCACACTGCTGGTCCGTGTGTAATCCGTATTTTTCTGGCCCCCATAATAATAATAATAATAATAATAATAATTTTTATTTATATAGCGCCAACATATTCCGCAGCGCTTTGCGCTGAACATAGACTTTCATTGGCGTATTTTTTGCGCAATACGGTGACAAATGCAGTATGCTGCGATTTTCTACGGCCATAGAAGACCGTATAATACGGATCAGTAAAATATGGCTGATAGGAGCTGGGGCATAGAGAAGCATTGTACCGTATGCAATCCGTATTTTCAGCATCTCTCTTACGTCCGTAAAACACGCTAGCGTGACACCGGCCTTACACACCTTGGCATGCTATCAATAGTTGTGTGAGGAATGTTCTGCCATGCTGAATGCACTTGGGCATGTAAATCATGGAAGCTACCTTTGGAATTGGTGGCTAATGACATTCCAGGTGTGCTTCAAATGAGACAAGTGTGGAGACAATGCAGGTCATAGTAGCACATTAAGGCCGCACATTCGGCTCATAGTAGCTCAAGCAACATGCGGCCTGGCATTGTCGTGTTCAAAACTGGTTCCTGAGACACTTTGGATAAGTGGCAGTACCACTGGATCCATGACTGATTCATTCTATGCTGCAAGTGAGATTAGATGTCACATATCAATCCAAAGGTATGAAATAGTGTCTGCACAAAGTCATCAGAAGGCATTTGCTCAACATTGGGCAATGAGCTAGATGTCCAGTTATATGTGTTCTATTGACCTCACTACCCCACTCTCAAAATCTATCATGATGCAGAGAAAGATAGCAATGAATGTTGGAATGGAATCCTCTTTAGCGATGAGTCCCGCTTTTGTCGTGGTGTAATGACAGCCATCGATTGGTTTGTAGACCAATCTGTTTTCTATGCAGACGCCATGAAGAGGTCTTCAAGAGGAAAGGTCACACCGTCCTAATCCCAAGATAATGGTGTGTTGTACCCCTTTAGTATTCATTCAAGAAACATTAACATATCAGCCATACATTGATATGGTCATGAAAGTAGTGGCACAGGCATTTTTTACAAAGTGTATTAGGAGACAGTTTTCAATACGGCAATGGCATGTAGCTTGTGCTTCTGTGAACAGTCTATTTGTCCTAAATGTGCAACGTCTCCAAACTTGTCTTCCATTGAGCACACCTGGGATGTCATTTGTCAGCAATTACAAAGAGAGCTGCCAGCAGCTGATCTTGACGATTTGCCTGGCACAACATTCCTTAGGAAACCATTGACAACCTCACTAATAGCATGACAAGGCACGTAAGTGTATTTCTGATCATGGTGTTCAGATTTGGTACTGAATAAATCGAGATGTTTTTAAAGGGAACCTGACAGCTGACTTATGCTGCTTAATACATGAGAAGGATATATCAAAACTGTGGGTGTACGATTTCCGCCATACATGTTTAAGTGTGAAATGCTGCGCTGGGACAGAGTATTTTAATATAGTGTCTTATCAACATCTTCAATTTACTTGTCCAAATTATATTGCGCTTAGGCATAATCAAACAATAAAACAGTCTATGGATGTGTTCACAAGAGGTGTTTTTAAAGAACTTTTACTGCAGTTTTTACACGGTGTATTTGGTGTGTAAAATGCCCAGCATTTTACAATAGCACCATAATTAATGAGATTTCTGAAATCTCATGCACATACTAGGGTTTTTTCCATGCGGATTTTGAGCCATACTGGCTGCATTTTTGCCAAGATGCAGCAGATTAATTCTTTTTTTTTTTCAGCACTTTTCACCCGTTCAATGAAATAGATGAATAACACTAGTGAAACACTACAAAAACTTATGTAAAATGGGAAAAACATTGCATACTGTACTCAAAAAAACACAACGTGTTAACATAGTGGAGTAATTCAATAGTTTCAAAAAGCTTGTGCTTACATGCTCATTCATATGTTTGGAAATGACCAAAATTTATGGAGGGTGCTGTTTTCTATGGATTGTTTTCCCACATTGCTCTAAGAAATCGTCATGCTAGCTAAAGACAAGTCTTCCAGTGACAAGTACAAAATAAAAAAAGGGCAAAGTATGTAACATAGTTTGTGGAAGCAAAGTAAAGAGTAATGTTTAATAGATTTAATTGGCAGGACAGACAGAAAGTACCTGCAGAAGTATTATAGATTTATCAATAATTAAATGTGTGTAAACCAGAGTAACCGACAAAAGTGAGAAAGTCCTATTTACACACAAGCAGCTGTAATATTAAACTTACAATTTAATCACATATTTATAACAAAGCAGTCAAATTGTGAGTGCAGACATTAACAATAAAATGTATGTTTGTCGTTCTATTCGTTTCCACCTACATTTTCTAACTATTACTCATCTCTAACCCTCATATTTTATTTAAAAAGTAAAGTAACACTGTAGAGCTTTTTTTCTGCTCTTAAACATAAGTGAATAATAAACAATGCGCTAGAATTCCTTTAGAGAGCAGTGTTTAATAATAAGTCTAATTACATTTCTTAGAGCTTTGTGCCAACCTTACCAGTGTCTTTATACGACCTGCAGTTTAAGCAATTATATTGCGTTGATGACTACACTATGCTGTAATAGAAGCAATAGGAGTACATATGATGATAATAAAATAAAAATGATACCAATAATTAAAACAATGCACGGTAACAAAGGCAGGCAGTCAGATTCAGGTCTGACTCTTACAGTTTGCAAAGTTGCGGCCAAATGTTTTGAGACTGACGCAAAGTTTTTATATCTTTTAGTCAGATATTCCTGTGGTTATTAAAGTAGAATTATAAACATTTCATAAAGTTTTACATTTTTGTTGACCCTTGTTTTTCAAGACTTCTGCAATTAGCAGTGGAAAGATGAATATCAGCTTCTGGACCAAATCTTGGTGGAGCGCAAACAATTCTTATCTAATCAGTGCTTGGAGTATATCCCAATTTTTTAGGTTTTGTTTTTACACCAACGTTTTGAAGATTGACCACAGGTTCTCAATTGGGTTGAGATATGGGGAGTTTCCTGGCCCTGGATTCACAATTTTAGTGTTTTGTTCACAGAGCCACTTAGTTATCAGTTTTGCCGTGTGACATGGTGCTCCATCATACTGGAAAAAACATTGTTCATACCCAAATTGCTCCTGGCCATTGGAAAAAGTTGCTCTTGGAGGATGTTTAGATACCATTCTTTATTCAAGGCTGCATTATTAGGAAAAACTGAGTGAGCCCAGTCCGTGAATGAAAAGCAACCCCACACATGAATAGTTTCAGGATGCTTTACTGTTGGCAAGGCACAGGGTTAGGGTCGGTACAGTAAGGCATGGTAGCGCTCATATTTTCTTCTCTAGAAAATAATTCTTCCAGAGGTCTTAAACAGTGTGAAGGGGGCTTCATCAGAGAAAATAACCGTACCCCAGCTCTCTGCAGTCCAATCCGTGTACTAATAATAATAATATTTTTTTTATTTATATAGCGCCAACATATTCCGCAGCGCTTTACATTATAGAGGGGACTTGTACAGACAATGGACATTACAGCATAACAATAAACACAGATCAAAACAGACACCAAGAGGAATGAGGGCCCTGCTCGCAAGCTTACAAACTATGAGGA
Organism: Ranitomeya imitator; assembly: GCF_032444005.1. Classification (NCBI taxonomy): domain Eukaryota; kingdom Metazoa; phylum Chordata; class Amphibia; order Anura; family Dendrobatidae; genus Ranitomeya; species Ranitomeya imitator. Next base: position 343,168,590 of record NC_091287.1, read on the forward strand.
AAAAGGGGAGACACGAGAGGTGGATGGTAACAATTGCTATCGCTGTTTGCACATTTTCCAATGGTTGTCAGTCTATAGCTTTTATTGCCATCTAAAAATTGAAGTTTGGCAACAGGTCAGAAGTCTTAGGTTGTAGACAATTGTTTGTAAATTATATGAGTTTCCATTTTTGGTATCTTGCATCATCACATGACTTCTTCTTTAAGAGGCTCATCTGTCCTCCACTCATTACATGTAGTAATGGCACCTATTTGAACTTGTTATCAGTATAAAAGACACGTGTCCACAACCTCAAACAGTCACACTTCAAATTCCACTATGGTGAAGACCAAAGAGCTGTTGAAGGACACCACAAACAAAATTGTAGCCTTGCACAAGGCTGAATCTGCAATAGGCAAGTAGATTGGTGTGATGAAATCTACTGTGGGAGCAATAATAAGAAATTGGAAGACACACAAGACCACTGATAATCTCCCTCGATCTGGGGCTCCACGCCAGATCTCACACCATGGGGTCAAAATGATCACAAGAATGGTGAGCAAAAATCCCAGAACCACACGGGGGGACCTAGTGAATGGCCTGCATAGAGCTGGGACCACCATAACAAAGGTTACCATCAGTAACACACTATGCTGCCAGGGACTCAGATCCTGCAGTGCCAGACGTGTCCCCCTGCTTAAGCAAGTACATGTCTGGGCCCATCTGAAGTTTGGTAAAGAGCATTTGGATTATCCAGAAGAGTATTAGGAGAATGTCATATTGTCTGAAACCAAAGTAGAACTGTTTGGTAGAAACAAAACTCATCCTGTTTGGAGGAGATAGAATGCTGAGTTGCATCCAAAGAACACTATACCTACTGTAAAGCATGGGGGTGGCAACATCATGCTCTGGTGCTCTTTCTCTGCAAAGGGACCAGGATGACTGATCCGTGTACATATGTACATAAAAGAATGAATGGGGCCATGTATCGTGAGATTTTGAGTGCAAACCTCCTTTCATCAGCAAGGGCATTGAAGATGAAACGTGGATGGATCTTTCAGCATGATCCCAAGCACACCACCAGGGCAACAAAGGAGGGGCTTCATAAGAAGCATATGAAGGTCCTGGAGTGGCCTAGCCAGTCTCCAGATCTCAACCCCATAGAAAACCTTTGAAGGAAGTTGAAAGTCCGTGTTGTCCAGCAACAGGCCCAAACCATCACTGCTTTAGGGGGATCTGCATTTTTTTTTTTTTTTTGTGTTGAGCACTTTTTTGTTTGTATTTTTTGTCACTATAGTTTGCCTTGGTTTTTAAATAATAAAAAGTGTTTTTATAGTTAGGGCAGTTACATGATTTTGACTTTTTCCTTTGCATTACTACCGTATATATATTTTTCTTGAAAGAGATCTGCATGGAGGAATGGGCCAACATACGACCAACAGTGTGTGCCACCCTTGTGAAGACTTACAGAAAATGTTTGACCTGTCATTGCCAGCAAATAATATATAACAAAAGATGAACTTTTGTAAATTGCCAGATACTTATTTTTACCATAATTTGCTAAATAATATCTTGCCAAATCAGACAAGGTGATTTTCTGGATTGTTTTCTCATTTTGACTCTCATAGTTGTGGTCTACCTATGATGTTAACTACAGGCCTCTCTCATCTTTTTAAGTGGGAGAACTTGAACAATTGATGGCTGACTAAATACTTTTCTTTTCCCATTGTAGACCTCTTTCAGCACAAAATGACTATTCAAACTAAGTATCGCCACTAGGTGCATCATGGCGGAGTCAATCATTTAAATACACCTTCCCACCTGCTTGTTTTCCCTCAATCTCCACCCACCTTTTTTTTATTGACAGCTCTGGCTTCATAGAGCCAAAAAAGCACAGAGTTAGATGGAAACCAAGCAGGTGGGAAGGTGCACATAAATGATTGATCCCGCCATGAAGCACCGAGCATCTGGACTTGGTTTGAACAGTCATTCTGTGCTGAAAGATTCTCTTTAACCCCTTAACCCATGGGCCAGTTTCTGTTTTTGTGGTTTTGCTTTTTGTTCCCCTTCTTCCCAGAGCCACAACGTTTTTATTTTTCGGTCAATATGGCCATGTGAGGACTTGTTTTTTGGGGGGGACAAATTGTATTTTTGAACCACACCATTGGTTTTAACATATTATGTACTGGAAAATAGAAAAAAAAATACCAAGAGCGGTGAAATTGCAAAAAAAGTGCATTTCCACAGGTGTCTTTTGTTCAATTTTTTTAACATGTTCACTAAATGCTAAAACTGACCTTCCATTATGATTCTCCAGGTCATTATGAATTCACAGACACCAAACATGTATAGGTTCTTTTTTATTTAAGTGGTAAAAAAAATCCAAACTTTGTTTGTGGCGCCATTTTCCGAGACCTGTAGCGTCTCCATTTTTTTGGATCTAGGGCTGGGTGAGGGCTTATTTTTTGCATGCTGAGCTGAAATTTTTATTTGTACAATTTTGGTGTAGATAACATTTATTTATCATCCGTTATTGCACTTTATTGCAATGTAGTGATGACCAAAAAATGTAATTCTGGATTTTATTTCTCATGGCCACACAAGGCCCATTCATACAATAAATTTACACAAGACAAACAAAATGTGGGAAAAATGGCCGTGTTATTTATTTTAGAGTTACTCAAAATTTCCATAACATAAAATTTGATCTTAAAATTTCAATCTTAAAATAACCAGAAGTTTAAACCGTTATCATAACCAATCCACCCATAAGGGCGATTTACCTCACAAAATAACTTAACACGACAGGGTAACCCCGAAACAGAGGGAGGGTGGGCGGGGTCTTCGGTTTCTTCAGTTCACCGACGACTGAGGTGAAATTCAAATCTGAGGGCTTTTTATAGCCCTGAAAAAGCCCGCCAATACCGGCGTTAACCAATCAGGAACTCGTGTTCGAGCGCCGAACAAACACATTCAAAATACTAGTTTTAACTGCTTCTAGCAAAAAAGCCAAACCTTACTTTTGATCCAATATTATCATAAATATACATGACACAAAATTAAAGCTTTCCTTCAGAGCCTGTGAGGCCATGAGACCCCCCCCTATAATTTTAATATTATTGACGGGGGAGGGCTAACATTACATCATTTAGCGATTGGCTTAATTCTTTCTTTATATTGCTAGATCATGCAATTCTGAATGTGGTGATGCCAAATACGTGTATATTTGTTTTTTTTTTCATTGTTTCATTTTGAATGGGGCGAAAGGGGGGGTGATTTGAAATTTTATATACCCAAAATCTTGTTTATGGTGCACGCAAATATGATGTGACAAACCATGTTTTAGAAACCCAGTAACCTCATTGTGTCTATGGGAGTTCAGTCTCTTGTGGAGTGGCTGGGTAGTTCTACCCACATATTGTTTAGGACAGGGGCACTCAGATGTCATTCTTCAACCGCATGTCAAAAATTAAGCAGTTATTTATGGGACTCCAGCCATTTAATAACTTTAATCAGGGATTTGAAATGGAAACAAATTGTATATTTTTGTAAGTATGGATGTAACTGCTTTTATTCTAATATTGAATTAGAAATTGGATTACTATGCTTCAAATTTTATCTCTCCACTGATAAACAAGATTTTGAGTGTATAAAAATCTCACCCATTGAGCATATTCCACCTGAGAGCTCCAATAGAATCCAATGCCTCAACAGAAAGGAGGTTTTCTGGATATATAAACTCAACACCCTGAAACCACAAGGACTAAATGAAATATCAGAAGTATTTCTATAGTGTTCTATTATGTTTTTATAATAAACTAGCTGAAGAGCCCGGCGTTGCCTGGACATAGTAAATATCTGTGGTTAGTTATAGCACCTCACTTCTCTTATTTTCCCATCACGCTTCTCATTTTCCCCCTCACATCTTTCATTTTCCCCCTCACATCTCTCATTTTCTCCCTCACACCTCTCATTTTTCCACTCACTCCTCTTATTTTCCCCCTCGCTCCTCTGATTCCCCCATCACTCCTCTCATTCCCCCCTAACACTTGTCATTTCGACCTCACATCTGTCATTTTCCGATCACTCCACTATTTTCCCTCACTCCTCTCATTTTGCACTCACACCTTTTCATTTTCACCTCACACCTCTCATATTCACCTCACATCTCTCATTTTCACCTCACACCTCTCATTTTCCTCTCAGTATATACATGTTTGTCATCTCCCTTATATATAGTATACACCTGTATGTCATCTCCTGTATATAGTATATACCTGTAGGTCATCTCCCCTGTAAATAGTATATACCTGTATGTCATCTCCCCTGTAAATAGTATATACCTGCTGTATGTCATCTCCTCCTGTATATTGTATATCAATGTGTCATCTCCTCCTATATAGTATATACCTGTATGTCATCTCTTCTGTATATAGTATATACCTGTATGTCATCTCCTCCTATATAAAGTATATACCTGTATGTCATCTCTAGTGTTGAGCCACCTCCCTAGCGTTCGGGTTCGGTTCGTCAAACAGGGACGAGTTCGACGAATGTTTGTCGAACTTTCGACAAAAACCGTCGAACCCCATTGAAACCAATGGCAGGCAAACACAAACACATACAAACACATAGAAAACACATAGAAAACACCTTAAAAGGTGTCCAAAAGCTGACAAACTGCTCAGAAGACACAACAAACACATGGAAAAGTCACAACTACATATAGTCATGCGAAAAGAAAAGAGGTGGAGGAGTAAAAGGAGGAGGAGACACAGATATAGGCATGTCATGCCCTTCTAAAATCAAGAAAGGCTGGAGTAAAAATCTAAAATCACTCTACCAACACCCAGACGTCTTGACAAAAAAAATAAAAAAATAAATATCTTTCGGTAGAATGGCAGCGGGTCCATTCAGAACACTTTCCTTAGAAGAAGTAGTGGTACCCCTGTTGGGAGTTGTGCCAAGAAATGAACCCAATACATTCAGACTAATTCACCATTTGTCATATCCAAGGGGCAGGTCAGTAAACGACAACATCGACGCGGAACCAAGTACAGAACTATGTACTGTACCTCCTTTGACGAGGCAATCAGGCGGGTCAAGAAGTTGGTAAGGGGCACCCTAATGGCCAAAACAGACATTGAGGGGGCGTTCCAGTTACTACCTGTGCCTCCGAATAATGTCCTCCCATTGGGCTGCTTCTGTGAAGGAGCATACTACATAGATCGCTGTTTGCCCATGGGCTGCTCCATATCCTGCTCACTATTTGAGGCGTTTAGTTGCTTCCTCGAATGTGTCGTCGTGGACGTTTGTAAGGCGGCACATAATATCCATTACCTCGACGACTTCTTATGCCTGGGCCCAAAAGATTCGCCACAGTGTGAAAACACGCGGTAGTCCACCTGTGAGGAAGAGAGCGCTGGAGGGAGAGTGGACACCCCAGAGCTGAGGGGTTAGATTGAGAAAGGAAGAAGGCGGTGTAGCTTGCTTCATGGGTGGGGTACTCTGCTGAGTAGCAGAAATTGCTACTAGGCCCAAAAGGATTTCCTGGGCCAGATGCCATTAAAAAATAGTACTTAGGTAAACAGGTGGTGTAGCTTGCTTCATGGGTGAAGTACGCTGCTGAGTAGCACCAACTTCCACTAGGCCCAAAAGGATTTCCTGGGCTAGATGCCGTTAAAAAATAGTACTTAGGTAAACAGGGGGTGTAGCTTGGTTCATGGATGAGGTATGCTGCTGAGTATCACTAAATTTTACTAGGCCCAAAAGGATTCCCTGGGCTAGATGCCGTTACAAAATAGTAGTTAGGTAAACAGGCGGTGTAGCTTGCTTCATGGGTGAAGTACGCTGCTGAGTAGCACCAAATTCTACTAGGCCCAAAAGGATTTCCTGGGCTAGATGCCGTTACAAAATAGTACTTAGGTAAACAAACGGTGTAGCGTGCTTCATGGGTGGGGTACGCTGCTGAGTAGCACTAAATTCTACTAGGCCAAAAAGGATTTCCTGGGCTAGATGCCATTACAAAATAGTATTTAGGTAAACAGGCGGTGTAGCTTGCTTCATGGGTGGGGTACGCTGCTGAGTAGCACCAAATTCTACTAGGCCCAAAAGGATTTCCTGGACTAGATGCTGTTACAAAATAGTACTTAGGTAAACAGGCGGTGTAGCTTGCTTCATGGATGGGGTACGCTGCTGAGTAGCACTAAATTCTACTAGGCCCAAAAGGATTTCCTGGGCCAGATGCCGTTAAAAATAGTACTTAGGTAAACAGGCGGTGGGTGGCTGGGCTACTCTGCTGACTAGCAGACACTGAAGCTTTGGAGCAGACCTCAGAATCCCAGGCCATAGTATGAGTAAACAACTCTGCAGACGACCTCACCCACCTGGAATAAATAAAAAAAATAAATAAATAAAGAGTCTCCATTTTTTCCAAAAATTCGGCCACAGACACCACTTAAGTGGCATCAATTTCGCCAGAGTTTTTTAAAACGGTTGGTGAGGTGATTTTCAAAAATCATCAAGCTTTTAGTCTCCCCAAGATGACACAGGGGTAGAAAAGTCCTTGCGGATCCAGGATTTGTTCATCTTGATGAATGTTAGTCTGTCTACATTGTCACTGGACAGCCGCGTGCGCTTATCTGTCAGCACACCACCAGCAGCGCTGAACACACGTTCAGAGAGAACGCTGGCTGCGGAGCACGACAAGATCTCCAAGGCGTGAGTGGCGAGCTCAGGCCGTTTTTCAAGATTGGAAGCCCAAAATGAGTAAGGCTCCAGTTCCACAGTCATGGCATCGATGTTAACTTGGAGATACTCTTGTACCATCCTCTCTATGCGTTGGCTGTGCATCAGACTTCTTGTCTCCTGTGGCCTTGCAATGGATGGTCTAAAAATATCTTGAAACGATTGGAAAAAATAGCTATTACCACCAGATACGATGTTACTGTTACGGTTTGAGTGCTGACTCGATAGTCCCACGGTTGGCAAGTTAGAACTCAGAGATTGACTACGTGCACCACTGGTGTTTTGTGGAAAAGCAGATGTTAGATTCTGTAACAGTCTCTGCTGATACTCCTGCATGCGTGAATCCCTTTCTATGGCAGGAATTATTTTGCCAAATTTGCTTTTGTACCGGGGATCAAAGAGCGTGGCAACCCAGTAGTCGGCATTACTTCAGATTCTGGCAATCCGAGGGTCATGTTGCAGGTAGTGCAGCAAGAAGGCACTCATGTGTCTTGCGCATCAAGGAGGACCAAGTCCTTGTTGTCTTGGTGGTGGCGAGGTGAGAATCATGCTTCCTTCGTCTGCCCTCTCCCCCCAACCTCGCACAACAGAAATTTGATCAAGGTCTCCCTCATCTGATGAGTCTTCCATGCCCAGCGCCAGTTCGTCCTCCACTTCTTCCTCACCTCCTGCACCTTCCTCAACAGTTTGGCTGCTACCATGCGCCCTTGGTAATCCCTCTCCCCCAGCCTCCAATGCCAGCCGCCTTGGTGCTGCCAACCTTCTTGACCTTGGAGATATTATCCCTTCCGCACATGACTCCTCCTCTTCCTCCTCCTCCTCTTGTTCCACCACCTGACTCCGAACACTGTGTAAGGTGTGCTCCAGCATGTAAATCACTGGAATGGTCATGCTGATAATGGCATTGTCAGCACTAAACATCTTCGTTGCTATTTCAAAACTGCAGAAGGGTGCATAGGTCCCTGATCTGAGACCACTCCTGCAGCGTGATTTGCCCACCTCTTGATCTCATTGGCCCAGGCTATAAGTCATAACGTATTGCACCAGGGCTCGTCAGTGCTGCCACAGTCGCTGCATCATGTGCAGAGTTGAATTCCACCGTGTGGGCACATCGCATTTCAGCCGGTGAACTGGCAGGCCCAACGACTTCTGTAGAGATGTAAGTCATTGAGCTGTGGGATGCGAACGGCGGAAGTGAGCACACAGCGACCGTGCCCTCTGCAGAAGCCCATTTAGTCCGGTATAGTGGGATAAAAATTGCTGGACAACCAGGTTCAAAACATGAGCCATACAAGGCACGTGTGTGACATTGCCCCGGCGAAGGGCCGTATCCAGATTTGCAGCATTGTCGCACACAGCCTTCCATGGCTGCAGGTTGAGTGGAGACAACCATTGATGGAACTCGGTCTCCAGAGCTGACCACAACTCCTCAGCTGTGTGACTCAAATTTCCCAGACATTTCAATGTAAACACTGCCTGATGACGTTGAGCCCTGGTGACAGCATAGTGAGGAGCTGTGCAGGATTCCTTCTGCGCAGTTACAAAACGGGTGGCATTACCAGACAGACTTTGGGTGCAGGTGGAGCACCGAGAGGAGGTTGAGGAGGCAGAAGCAGTGGAGGAACTTCTAGATACAGAGAATCGATGATCAACTCATGGGGACAGCAAGACTTGGACAGCAGCCACTTCTCCTGATGTCGCCGTAGTTACCCAGTGCCCAGTCACCAACATGTAACGCCCCTGTCCATGTCTACTTGTCCAAGTGTCTGTGGTGAAAAGCACCCTGTCACTCACAGAGTTTCTCAAGGAAGCGGTGATGTTGTGTGCGACATGCTGGTGTAGCGCAGGCACAGCTTTCTTTGAGAAGTAGTGGCGACTGGGCATCTGGTACTGGGGCACTGCGACGGACATAAGGTCTCGAAAATCCTCTGTGTCCACCAGGCGGAAAGGCAGCATTTCTGTAGCCAACAGCTTGCAGATGGAGAAATTCAACCTCTTAGCTTTGTCATGGCTAGGAGGAAATGATCTTTTACTTGTCCACATCTGAGGGACTCAGGGCTGGCTGCCGTGCTTAGACGGAGTAGAGTAGGGTATCCCCGGCAAACTGCTGGTCTGTGAGGAAGGTGCAGGAGGAGATGTTATGTTGCCTTGATCAAAATGTGGTGTCTGTGTCGGAGAGCGCTCAACAACAGCAGGTGTTTCCACTTGCAAATGTCCTGACAACCTGCCAATCACACTGGCTGTTGCGGGTAAAAAGGTGTAAGGTTTGCGTCCAAAACTATGTGCGACTGCTGTCCCCACAGTCAAAGAGGATGAAGAGGACACGGATGCACTTGATGGGGCAGACGGTGGTTGATCCGGCCCACTAGGCTGCATTGTAGCACAGTGAGCTTCCCACTGCAACTTATGCCTCATATCCATGTGATGGTTCATGCATGAAGTACTCAAGCTAGTCATTTTTTGTCCTCTACTGAGATTTTGTTGACAAATCTTACAGACAACATGAGTTGGGTCATCCTTTGCAATGTCAAAAAATGCCCAGGCTATGCAAGGCTTAGAGCCCGTGCGACCTGAAGAGCCACCACGACTTCTGGTCTGATTCACAGTTGGGGTTGAGGATACAGTTATTGACGTGCTTCCAGTACTCCGTCTCTGTCCAGGAAGGTGCAACGTTACCTCGTCGTCAGACTCGTCACTAGCATCCTCCTCCACCTCCTCTGCTGACCTCATGGACTGGCGGACTGGGGGTTCACAGTAAGTGGGGTCTACAACCTCGTCATCATCCTGTCATCCTCAGAGCCAACCTCTTCCTGTCCTGACCGAAAAGTCAAGTTTTCATTCCAATCAGGTATCTCAGTCTCATCATCATCTTCCTCATTGTCTCCACCAACAGGAGTTACAGTTTGGGAATGAGGGTCTACATTATGCTCAGAACCTTTTTCATCTGGGCCTGGATCCGACTCACAAAGATTCTGGGCATTAGTGCAGATCATTTCCTCATCTGGATTCACAGAAGCTCTGGAGCAGACCTCTGATTCCCAGGCTATAGTATGCATAAACAGCTCTACAGACTCAACCATGTGTGTTACCCCATGCTCAGACGGGCAGCTGGAGACTTGGGAGCTGTGAGGAAGCAAGTGCAATTGGGGTGACAACTCTGAGGACTGGAGTAGTTGTGATGTTGAAGTTGACATGGAGGAGAGCCCACTTGAACGAGCACTTAATATCCGTTCAAGCACCTGCTGTTTTTGTGCCTCATCTGGAATTTTTGTCGATGCTTGTAGCGATGGTCATAAGAAAGGGATCATATCAGATTGTCCACGAAAAGAAGTAGACATCTTACTTTGCTGGAAGATGGTCTTTCTTCTACAGATGTTACTGTTGCTTTACCACCTACCCCACGGACAAAACCTTTTTTTCCCTTTCCAACATGCCTATTCCCCTTTCCACCAGCAGCAGGCCTTTTGCCACTCATTTTAGTGCTTAACTAATTGGCAACTCTGTATTTGTAGTTGTTGGCACAACAACCGATGGATGAAAACCGAGCAGAACTGTGTGGCCAAACTGTGGTACTAGGCTCAAAACTATTAACTGGGTTAGATGCAGTAAAAATTTAGATACACAGGCGGTGTAGTTAGTTTCACAGGCGGGCTACTCTACTGACGTGCAGATACTGCTCCTAGGCCCAAAAACTATTAACTGGGTTAGCTGCAGTAAAAATTGAGATACATAGGAGGTGTAGTTAGTTTCACAGGTGGGCTACTCTCAAATCAAAGTGGAAAATCAAATTACAGGCTGATCCAACTTCAGTGGAAATGCCTCAAGACAAGGAAATGATGTTCAATTGTGTGTGTGTTGCCTCCATGTGTATGACCTTCCTACAACACCTGGGCATGCTCCTGATGAGGTGGCAGATGGTCTCCTGAGGGATCTCCTCCCAGACCTGGACTAAAGCATTCACCACTCCTGGACAGTCTGTGGTGCAGCGTGATGTTGGTGGATGGTGCGAGACATGATGTCCTAGATGTGTTCAATCGGATTCAGGTCTGGGGAACGGGTGGGCCAGTCCATAGCTTCAATGCCTTCATCTCGCAGGAACTGCTGACACACTCCAGCCACATGAGGTCTGGCATTGTCCTGCATTAGGAGGAACCCAGGGCCAACTATACCAGCATATGGTTGCACAAGGGGTCTGAGGATCTCATCTTGGTATTTAATGGCAGTCAGGCTATCTCTGGCGAGCACATGAAGGGCTGTGCGGGCCTTCAAAGAAATGCCACCCCACACCATTACTGATCCACTGCCAAACTGGTAATGCAGAAGGACGTTGCAGGCATCACTCTCCCTGGTGTCTCCAGATTCTGTCATGTCTGTCACATGTGCTCAGTGTGAACCTGCTTTCATCTGTGAAGAGCACAGGGCGCCAGTGGTGAATTTGCCAATCGTGGTGTTCTGTGGCAAATGAAAGGGTCCTGCACGGTGTTGGGCTGTAAGCACCATTCCCATCTGTGGACATCGGCACTCAGACCATCCTCATGGAGTCGGTTTCTAACCGTTTGTGCAGACACATACACATTTGTGGCCTGCTGGAGGTCATTTTCCAAGGCTCTGGCAGTGCTCCTTTTGTTCCTCCTTGCACAAAGGCTGAGGAAGCGGTCCTACTGCTGGGTTTTTGCTCTCCAATGGCCCCCTTACACGTCTCCTGGTGTACTCGCCTGTCTCCTGGTAATGCCTCCAGCCTCTGGACACTGCGCTGACAGACACAGCAAACCTTCTTGCCACAGCTCGCATTGATGTGCCATCCATCCTGGATGAAATTGATTGTCAAACAGTGTTGCTTCCTAGGTGGACAGTTTGGTTTCACAGAAGTTTGATTTACTTCAAGTTACATTCTATTGTTTGTGTTCCCTCTATTTTTTTGAGCAGTGTAGTTTCTTTGGATATATATCTTACTATATAAATGTCTAAGGGTCACTTCCGTCTGTCTTTCTGTCACGGATATTCATTGGTCGCGGCCTCTGTCTGTCATGGAATCCAAGTCGCTGATTGGTCGTGGCAAAACGCCCACGACCATTGCCATGACCAATCAGCGACGGCCACAGTCCGACGGCAATATGGCCGCTCTTTCCTTCCTGCAGTCAGTGCCCGCTCCATACTCCCCTCCAGTCATCCAGTCAGCCCTCACACAGGGTTAATGCCAGCGTTACCGGAGTGCGGTGTAACGCACTCAAGTTACGCAGCTATTAACCCTGTGTGATCAAGTTTTTACTATTGATGCTGCATATGCAGCATCAATAGTAAAACGATCTAATGTTACAAATAATAATAATAAAAAACACGTAATTCTCACCCTCCGACATCGCGTCCTGTCTGCTGGCAGGTTCCGGTGCTAAGGATGCTACGGGAGAAGGACCTACCATCACGTCACGGTCATGTGACCACGACGTCATCACAGGTCCTGCACGCCTGCGTGAGAAGGACCTGCCACGACGTCACGGTCATCTGACCGCGACTTCATCACAGGTCCTGTGCGCCTGCGCGAGAAGGACCTGCCATGACGTCACGGTCATGTGACCGCGACGTCATCACAGGTCCTGCGCTCATAGTCATGCCAACCCTGGGACCGGAAGCTGCCGTGTGCACCGTACACAGGAGCCAGGACTAAGGTGAGTATATGTTTATTTTATGTCACTGGCCAATATACTACATTACTGGGCAATATACTATGTGGCTGACCAATATACTACATTCTGCGTGGCTATACAATTTAATCCCATAATGAACACAGTCCTACTCCTATATCAGTTCATCTCACCATGGATGAACCATAGACACGGAGCTACAACATCAGTATAGGACACTCCAGCACCAAAGCATTGAATCCATAGAAAAAGGAGTTTAAGTCCAAAATAATATATAAAAATACCAATTTTATTTATAACAATAATCACATTCCTCATAAGTACCATACAATTAACATAACATGCTCACCAAGGGAAAGCAAAACAGTCCCACACCTGTGTGACCTACCATATACTGCTATATACGTAATAAGGTGCTCAGTGCCACTATAGTGTTATGGGACAAGGAACCCCCCAGGATCAAATGTTATTATATCATATCATATCTCCTCAAGCCTCGGATATCTCCTTAGTAACTCTACCCATAGATAAAATAGTGTGGTATCCCAGGTATGCTTCCTTACCCATATAGCAGATGACAGATGGTCACACAGTGCAGTATCAAAATGCAAGGTTTCACTAATCCCTACATCACATTATTTGGTAAGAAGTTGTTACACACAGGACTGGAGGTCATAATGGAATACCTACATATTTTGTACATAATTATTGTGGGAACACAGCATTGTATCTTAATTAACCAAAAGACTATTTTTAGCAAACCAAGAAGAATAGACTGTTATCTGTATGTTGGCTTTAAAATCTATGTGTTGGTCAAGAAAACAGACTTTTGCTTGTGTAAAGGTACCGTCACACTCAGCGACGCTGCAGCGATATAGACAACGAGCCGATCGCTGGAGCGTCGCTGTTTAGGTCGCTGTAGAGACGTCAAACACAGCAACTCCAGAACGATGCAGGAGCGATCCAGTGACGTAACGACGACTCACTTATCGTTCTCGCTGGTTGTTAGCTCCATGTAAAACGTTGCTGGCATCGTTGCTTTTGATGCCAAACATGACGATACATGCCGACCTGACGACGAAATAAAGTTCTGGACTTCTAGCTCCAACCAGCGATGGCACAGCGGGATCCAGATCGCTGCTGCGTGTCAAACACAACGAGATTGCTATCCAGGAGGCTGCAACGTCACGGATCGTTGTTGTTCTCGTTGCAAAGTTGCTGAGTGTGACGGTACCTTTAGCCTGTAAGGGTATGTTCACACGTTCCTGATTTCCATCCTTTTTTTTTCAGGACTGTTTTTTAAAAAACTGCAGCTTTTGGCAGAAAACGCAGGTCCTTTTTTTGGTCCTTTTTTTGTCCTTTTTTGATGCGTTTTTTGATGCGTTTTTTGATCCTTTTTTTGATCCTTTATTTTATGCAGTTTTCTATGCAGAGTCTGTGTGTTTTCTAGGAAGTTTTTTAGGGTTAAAATGGCTGAAAATACCCTAACCCTACCCCTAACCCTAACCCTACCCCTAACCCTACCCCTAACCCTAACCCTACCCCTACCCCTATTCTAACCTTAGTGGAAAAAAAAAAATTCTTAATTTTTTTTTATTGTCCCTACCTATGGGGGTGACAAAGGGGGGGGGGGTGTCATTTACTATTTTTTTTTTATTTTGATCACTGAGATAGATTATATCTCAGTGATCAAAATACACTTTGGAACGAATCTGCCGGCCGGCAGATTCGGCGGGCGCACTGCGAATGCGCCCGCCATTTTGCAAGATGGCGGCGCCCAGGGAGAAGACAGCCGGACGGACACCGGGATGCCGGGTAAGTATAAGAGGGGGAGATTAGGGCACGGGGGGGGCATCGGAGCACTGGGGGGGGCATCGGAGCACGGGGCGGTGGGATTGGAGCACGGGAGGGCGGGATCGGAGCACGGGGGGGCAGCCACACTCCGCCCACGCACTTCCGCCCGCTTCCCCGCACTTCCTGCTGCAGCGGTTCTGCACCACAAACCGCAGTAAAACCCGCAGATATTTTTTTCATCTGCGGGTTTTACTGCGGGTTTGACCTCACAATGGAGGTCAATGGGTGCAGAACCGCTGCGGCTCCGAAAAAAGAAGTGACATGGTACTTCTTTTTTCCCGCAGCTATTCAGCGCGGCTTTTTTTTTTATTTTCCGCATTGTGGGCACAGCAGTTCCTGTTTTCCATATGGTACAATGTAATGTACCCTGCATGGAAAACAGCTGCGGACCCGCAGCGGGAAAATCGCGGCAATTCCGCATGAAAAAAAGGATCGTGTGAACATGGCCTAATATTGACATCTCATATAACATATTGTACTCTTATCCTTGATGGCTAGTGATGTTTACGGATATGCTAATTTTGCATTGTATAGGCTAGATAGTTTGGTGACTTTGAAAACAGAGGAGGAAAACAATGCAAATAGATTAAATAATCAAGTAATGCTAATTGGGATGACCTCTCATTGGAGGTCGGGGGTCACATGCACAGGTCCTGTTGTGGCTCTGATTGGACCATTGGGAAGGTCCCGGAAGGCTGCAACTATGAAAGATTTGCATGGACGCATGGCCATGTGCTAGTATAAATCTGAATGTGTGTGTCATCTGGTGAAAGCTCCTAATCATCCCCTTCCCTAGCATTGTTGCATGCTTGAGTGTTTGCGCTAACTAGCGCCATATTGAGCCATCCAGCACTAGGCACGAGTATACTCCGTCAAATTAGCAGTGACCGCCAGTGCAGCACCGTGCGCAATTAGTGCACTTTCCAGGCCCTAGTCAGAGTGGTTAGTGGCGTCCACCAGAGCGGAGCTGTGCGCACTTAAGGTACCATCACACTTAGCGACGCTGCAGCGATACCGACAACGATCCGGATCGCTGCAGCGTCGCTGTTTGGTCGCTGGAGAGCTGTCACACAGACCGCTCTCCAGCGACCAACGATGCCGGTAACCAGGGTAAACATCGGCTGTGAGCACAGTGGCCGGAAAGCAGAGCGGTGACGTCACCGCTCTGCTTTCCGGCTGACCGACGCTCACAGCCAGTACAGGAGGAGTGCAGAGCACAGCGCTGGAGGACAGACAGCGGTAGGTAAGTATGTACTGTTTGTTTTTTTTTACTTTTAGGATGGTAACCAGGGTAAACATCGGGTTACTAAGCGCGGCCCTGCGCTTAGTTACCCGATGTTTACTCTGGTTACCAGTGAAGACATCGCTGAATCGGTGTCACACACGCCGATTCAGCGATGTCTGCGGGGAGTCCAGCGACCAGATAAAGTTCTGGACTTTCTTCCCCGACCAGCGACAGCACAGCAGGGGCCTGATCGCTGCTGCCTGTCACACTGGACGATATCGCTAGCGAGGACGCTGCAACGTCACGGATCGCTAGCGATATCGTCTAGTGTGACGGTACCTTTAGTGTGCTAAATCTTTTAGCATAGTTTCTCCCTAGAACTGCAGTTGCAGCACCGAGCACTAGTGGGTCTAGAGGGACTCTAACCCTGTGTCCTTGGGGGCAGAGTCCTGTGACTGTACACTAGCGTTTACCTTGCCGAGCTCTGTGAGCTTAACCGGCTACGGCATTTATATTTCGTGGTAGTGCATTTCAGTGAATTAAGAGTCGGCCTCTGTACACACGGGTGACGTTAACCCGCGTGTGTTCACCTATTATACTGCCATATAGTGTCCGCCATTACTGGGCAGCAGGTTACATCTCTGCAAGGTGGATCCCAGGCTGCGAACACACCTTATTACTATCTTTATATTATTTAATATCTAAAAAAAAACACAATAATAGGAAAAACCTCCACTATTCTTGTTTTTTTAGATTAGGACTGGCAATTTGCAAGGACCCTTGACGTGGGTTGCCAGCTTAAGTATTGTGGCCATAATATGAACCAATACCTTGCATGTATTGTTTTGCATTTTTGCACTTTATATATTTTTCAGGGTGCAGTTGGGCCCAGATGGCTCTGTAAACTGTGGCCTCACACAGGATGCATTATGGTCAGCACTGGTTGGCCTGCCATATGGCGTCACTAATAGGCTTTGCCAGATGCTCTGCATTTCTGTGTGAACATGCCACATACAGATTATTTGTTTGCACAGCTGTACCAAGCGGCAAATCCCTGATTGTAGGCTGGCTGCCTTATCAGTATTATTGCACCTGTGTATTTGCCATTTTTGGGTCCGCTGCACCTTGGATAGTGCAATTGTTTGGAGGCCTTGGACAGGTAAGCATCTTTGCCTGTATACTGGTGTGTTTTTGTGTTCACTCACCACACATTTAGTTTCTCTCTTATTTTCAACCTTCTTGCTTTTTTCTTTCCTTTTCCTCACTCCTCTTCTTCCAATCCCTTGAACTATCCCCCATCCAAAAATCACACATGAACCTCCCTTGGATCTGGCCTCAATGTCCATATAACATACCTATTGAACTATACTTTAGCTATGGCTGGAGTTAAATTTTGTTCCCATAATGTTAAACAGTTAAATATACCTGAGAAAAAAAGACAGATTTTGTACTCTAATCACAAGCAACACGTCTCAATTTTAATGCTTCTGGAGACACACTTTAAGACCGAGGTGACCCCTAACTGTACATCCCACCATTACCCAAAATGGTTCCATAGTACAAATCCCCATTCCAAATCTAAGGGAGTGTGTGGGTTTTCATAAATCCTTTCTACCCGAGATCCTTGACTCGGCAATCGACACAGAAGGAAGATATATTTTCTCGAAAGTGGCATGGGGCCCGCATGTACTTATTTTGGCCAATGTTTACTTCCCTAATCAAGGCCAGCAGAAATTCGGCTCCACATGTAAAAGGCTTCTAGAGAAATTTGCAGGCGCCTCGCCGATAGTTCTCGGAGGCAACTTTAATCTTCCAATTAACCCTCTAATTGGTGTATCATCAGGTATGTCCTCTTATCCCTTGTCCTCTATTAAAAAAGTGAAGAAACTGATGTATGACTTGCGACTGGCAGATGTATGGAGGACTCTTCACCCAAATGCAAGACTATAGTTTTTATTCTCAAATACATTCTACATATAGTAGAATCGATTATTTCTTTGTCTCCCATTGTTTGTTAGACTCTGGGGTGGGGGCGGATGTGGGGTCTGTGCTGTGGTCCGACCATGCACCCATCTACTTTTCGATACAACTAGATCCCTCCATGAGACCTAGCTTTTCCTGGCGGTTAAATGAAAACTTATTACAAGATCCGACTTATGTCTCAGAGGTGAAACGTTCTATTGAGGGTTTTGTGGCGGACCATACTGCTAACCCCACGTCCCCCTCAATGCAATGGGAGGCCTTGAAGAGTGTCTTACGGGGTGTGTTTATCTCACAGGGGGCCTGTCTGAAGAAAGAATGCCTAGCAGACATTGTTGATCTCTCCTCACAGATCCATAAACTTGAGATACAACACAAACAGGACCTTTCTCCACTCACTTTGTCGAGTCTGTCCACAGCTAGGCAAAAACTACTTACAATTTTGCATCAGAAATCTCGTTGTTTCAGAGAAAGAGTTAGAAGTCGTTTCTATCATCTAGGTAACAAAGGTGGCAAATTTCTAGCGAGAGCCTTACATCCACGAGGTCCACAAACATTTATCTCACACATTAAAAATGCTGAGGGCAAGAAGGTTCATTTTCCCAAAGACATATTATCCGGCTTCTATGACTATTATAAATCTCTCCACAATATAAATGGTCAATTTAAAGACCTCCCTGCCCATTCATTTCAAGACAAAATCAAATCTTATATTCAATTGAATAAACTACCTACAATCTCTGAGGAGACCCTAACAGATTTAGAGAATGACTTTTCATTGGAAGAGGTCACCTCTGTGGTTCGGGATTTGAAACTGGGCAAAAGCCCTGGTCCCGATGGATACACAGCGGGTTTCTACAAGCAGTTCCCAGACCTGTTATGCCCTCCATTCCTATCAACATGTAATTTTATTTCCTCAGGGGGTTCCTTCCCTCCACAAGCTCTAGTTGCTCACATTGCGGTCATTCCGAAACCGGAGAAGGATATCTCACTGTGTAGCAATTATCGCCCTATTTCACTTATAAACATAGATGTAAAAATTTACGCCAAAATGATCTCAAAGAGACTTAGTTGCCTCTTACCGCATTTGATTAATCAGGATCAGGTAGGTTTCATACCAGGAAGAGAGGCAAGAGATAATTCCATTAGATCTATTTCTTTGATCGACAGAGCTAATAGAAGAGGTGATCCCATGTGTATTCTGTCGATAGATGCTGAAAAAGCATTCGACAGAGTGGGATGGGAATTTATGTGTCAAACACTAGAAGGCATTGGACTAAAAAGGAAAGTGCTGTGGAGTATCAAGGCCTTTTACGAGTTTCCTTCTGCTCAGGTCAAAGTGAATGGCTCTCTGTCAGATCCTTTTCACATACTAAATGGTACGAGGCAGGGGTGTCCATTGTCGCCCTTACTATATGTATTAATTATGGAACATTTGGCAGTTGCAATCCGCAATAACCCATCTATAGCGAGACTGAGGATTCAATCAGAGGAACACAAATTGGCACTTTTTGCTGATGACATACTCATGTATATTACCTGCCCCATTACCAGCTTACCCAATATCATATCAGAATTGCACAGATTTGGATCCCTGAGTAATTTCAAACTTAATTCACACAAATCCGAAATACTAAATATTTCATTATCACCTTCTTTAGTCTCCCAGTTGTGCTCCTCTTTCCCATTTAGATGGCGATCTGACTTCCTTGCTGATCTGGGTATAAAGTTAACTGCTAAGCCATCGCAATTATATGATGGCAATTATAAAATAGCCATACACAGGGCGGAGCTTGATCTAGAGAAATGGAACAAACTACATTTATCCTGGCTTGGAAGGATTAATACAATTAAAATGGACCTATTACCATGTCTTCTTTACTTCTTCCAGACCATTCCTTTGTTTCTCCCAGCTTCCTTTTTCTCTTGACTCAAGACAGCAATAACAAGATTTGTATGGTCTGGCAGACGTCCACGTTTGTCATACCATCTCCTGAGCAGAACTAAACAATCCGGAGGACTGAGCCTTCCAGACTTTTCACTCTACAACTACGCATCTCTTGGAACTTGCATTTTAGACCTGTTCCACCACAAACTCAGTAAAAAATGGGTTGATTTAGAGATGAAGCTTTCACTGAGTAGCCCTAGAGCACACATTTGGCAGGGGGGAAATACGAAAGCACAAATAGATGACTTGCCTTTTCTTACAAGAAACCTGACCCTATTCATTAAATATGGTAACCAAAAGCTCAATATTTCATCCATACCAGGCCCCTTGACTCCAATCTCCGAGTCAAGGGGCCTGGGATGGATATCCCGCAGGTCAGGATAAAGTTATCTTATTGTATAAACACATAGACAGCCACCCAATAGATTATGACTATATAGATCAGTCCCTACAGTCGATCTTCGTCGGAACTGAACCTCCATCAGGTTCACGTTTTTTCCACGATTCACGAACAAATTAAAAGTTACCTTATTAAGTTATCTAAACAGGCTGACATCTTCACACAACTTACCCTTTCGAGTTTGTGTGCTTAGGAGAGTGCCCTCTGGCTCATACAGTATGGGAGAATGAACTGAACAAACCACTGACGCCACAGGATTGTTCCAAGAGTCTCCTCCTCACCTTCAGATCTTCATTATGCTATGATTATCAGGAAAGAAGTTATAAACTATTGACTTGGTGGTATAGATGTTCATCCAGTATCCATATTATGTTTCCCACTACCCCAGAAACCTGTTTGAGGTGTTGGAAGGATAAGGGTTCATATTCGCATATTTGGTGGTCCTGCCCACCTATTTACAATTTCTGGATGACTATTTTTGATCTTTATAACAAATTATCTTTTTACAAAATCCAGCCTTCAATGGAATTGGCCTTACTATTTATATGTGACTTCTCCATCGCCAAATTTAAGAAAAGCCTACTTAGGCTGGTTTCACACTTGCGTTTTTGAACGCATGCGTTTTTTAAAAATAACGCATGGTACAAAAACGCATGTAAACGCGTGTAAATGCTGCGTTTTTTTGACGCACGCGTTTAACGCGTGCGTCAAAAAAACGCAGCGTTTACACGCGTTTACATGCGTTTTTGCATGCGTTTGCGTTTTTTGGGGGATTTTAAAAAAATAAATAAATAAAAAAAAAGGTTACCAGACACAACCAATGGGAATAGAGAGGGCGTACATGATTGGCAATCAATATATAGACCCTAGGGGAACAGAAATTTTCAGAGCTTGCTACTGTTTCCGGTGTCATGATGGATCTTTCAATGGTGAACTTTTATTTCAAACTGGAGTTCAGCTTCAAGATTTTCCTTGCCTGTGTTTTTGCTTGGGAGCAAGACCGAAACCGCCAAAGATGGAGAAGGAGACAGCGTCGGCGTTTTTGGAGGCACCCCATCATTGAAGTGCGTGAGACCCGTGGAGCATATCACACGCTCTATGCGGAGCTGAATGCCAACCCGGAGAAATTCCAGGATTACACCAGAATGTCTCAGGATTCTTTCCGGGATTTACTGTCTCGTGTAGAAGGTTCCATACGGCGACAGGACACACGGCTCCGTAGAGCAATTCCACCCGAGGAACGTCTGTTAGTGACATTACGGTACGTTCCAAAACTAAACCAATGACAGTCCAAATTTTTGGTTATGACATGTATTTTGGGTTGTTTTTTTTTACCTTTTTCTTATTTAAAAACACCATTAAGAGCAGATTTTAATTTTTTTTTTTGTTTCCTTTTCTTCTAGATTTCTGGCCACAGGAGAGAGTTTATCTTCCCTGCACTTCCAATACCGCCTTGGAATCTCAACCCTGTCCGGAATTGTTGTGGACACCTGTCGTGCGTTATGGAATGTACTCCGTGAGGAGTTTATACCCGTACCCACCGTGGACATGTGGCGGGAAATATCAAAAACATTTTTGAACGTGTGTGATTTTCCAAACTGTTTAGGGGCGGTGGACGGGAAGCACATCCGCATTGTTAAACCTGCCAGAACCGGATCTGAGTTTTTTAATTATAAAAAATATTTTTCAGTAGTGCTCATGGCAATAGCGGATGCGGAGTGTCGCTTCATCGCCGTGGACATTGGAGCTTTTGGCCGTGGCAATGATTCCCAGACATTCAAGAGCTCAGATATGGGCCGTCGGGTATATGGCAACAATTTTAATTTTCCCCCTCCACAGCCTCTCCCCAACACTCAAGGCCCACCGCTGCCATTTGTTATGGTTGGGGATGAGGCCTTCCAGATGTGTGAAAATCTCCTGAAGCCCTATTCTAGTAGGGACTTGGACCACACACGCAGAATATACAACTACAGACTGACCAGGGCCAGAAGAACCGTAGAGTGCAGCTTTGGCATTCTGGTTGCTAAATGGCGCATTCTTGCAACAGCCATCAATCTAAAAGTGGAAACTGTGGACGAGGTGGTCAAAGCCTGTGTGGTTCTACACAATTATATAAAGGCTAAGGAGCGACCCCACATTGAACTTGATGAACCAGTTTCACACCCATTGCCAGATTTTCAGCATCACCCGATGCGGTCAACTGCAGCCGTTGGTCTTATGCGGGACCAATTTGCGGCCTATTTTGTGTCCGATATTGGACGGGTTTCATGGCAGGACAATGTTGTTTAAATGTCCTGTTGTATGTTAATGTTTACCAATTATTAAATACTGATACAAATTTTTCTAATTAATAAACTTTTTTGTGTTCACCAGGTCTCCTGTCTTTTTCCTCTCTAAAAAGAGTTTGAACAAAGATGAGCAGTAGATATGTATATCATAATTTGTAATCCAAAACCAGGAGTGGGTGATAGTTGATGAGGTAATAATTAGATTTTTTTAATCATAATTGACCTCTGTTGCACTCCCTATTTTGGTTTACAAAGAATGATATAAACACGCATACTTATAATAATGTAACCAGATTTAAATTTATTTATTGGTAATCTTCTTGACGTCATTGCGTCAAGACTGGCACGCTCTCTATACCCATCAAGTCAAGTGTAAGAAATAATGAATTCATGATGAACATATACATGATCTTGAATTCAAAATTTCTTACACCTGCCCAGGTGAGGATAGATAGTTAGCGTGTGCCAACCATTGTCCCATCAGTTTGACAAAAATTGTCACATAATGTGCTATATAGAATATGGTGAATATACAAGTCAGTAATCAACTAAACAGGTCAGGTGTCTATTTTGACATCTGACCGGTTCAGTTGAGTTCTGAACTTGATTGCCACCATTTTCTCTTTGGACAGTGACACTACACTAGTTAAAAATTAAAAATAAGAGTATGGAAATAACTGCTATTTTTTTGGCCAACTCATATCTGTATACTAAAGAAACACATATAGATGTTGTCTGGTATTTTATACTACTGGAGATATGTGTAGGCCAAAAGAATAAGTGTGTGACGAACTTTATTGGTGTGTATTGAGAGCGGTGAAAGACACAATAAACCAAACATAATTGTTGCAAATAATCTTTTTTTTTTATTGAGGAAAAACAACAATTTGTTTTTTGGTACCGCGCCGGGTTGAACCACACCGGCTTGGGGTTGAGTGACGTAACTAGGGGGTATTCAGAAATGAAGCCTGGCTCACCGTGGAGGAGGCAGAGGTGGCAGGAGAATGGGCAAGAAAACTTGAAGGGTCTGGAAGTTCGGGGATGGGGCTTAAAACATGAGGGGCTTGAGACACACTGGAAGGTTGAGACACATCGGTAGGTGATGGGGGAGGAATAATCAAAGTTTTTTGTTTTTTATGAGTTTTGCCAGTTTTACGTTGGGTTTTCCGGGTTGGGGGAAGTCTTCTGGGGCTAGGTTGTAAAGTGTAGGCGGGAGACACGTCAGGACCCGGCTCCACAATTAAACAGTCAGTCTCCATTGTGGAGCGCTCGGCAATGTCTGAGTCCAATAGGGGAAAAGATAAAGTCCCGCCTGGGTCCTGGTGCCTCGTTGGGGGGGGGGGGGGAAACAAAAACCCTCCCAGGATCCTGGTGCCTCGTTGGGGGGGGGAACATAACACCCTCCCAGGTTCCTAGTGCATCGTTGGGGGGGGGAACATAAAGCCATGGATGGGTCCTGCTGCATCGGGGTGGGCTGCATCGGGGTGGGTCCTGTCCGGAAAGGTATGGCTTGGTCGTGCTGCATCATGGGGGGCCCGGTGCGATACGCCATGGATGGGTCCTGCTGCATCGGGGGGTGTCCTGCCCGGAAAGCAACGCCTCGGTCCTGCTGCATCGGGGTGGGTCCGGTCCGATATGCCAGGCCTCGGTCCTGCTGCATCGGGGGTGGGCCGGTCCGATATTGCATGGATGGGTCCTGCTGCATCGGGAGGGTGCCGGGCCGATAAGCCACGCCAGGGTCCTGCGTCATCGTGGTGTGAGCGGAGGAGGTCCAAGCCGGAGCAGCGGTCGTCACGGTGGTGGCGGTGGGATGTCCAACAGCACTCGTCATCGTGTTGGCGCTGTAGTGGAGTACACCTGTAGAGGGAATAGAGGTGGCCGTGCAGTGGTATGCAGCAGAGGTAGGAATAGTGTTTACTTGTGACAGTGACGGCACAGTTGGATATGCCGCCACATTACGACTCTGACTCTGCTGCATAGCCTGCACAAAAGCAACATTGCAGGCCTGCATCACACTCAGCTGGAGATCAGGGCTAAGGTGTTCCGACATGCCCTGTTCGATTTGATTAAAAAAATGATGAGCTGGCTTCTGGAGGTCGGCTTTCACTTGATCAACGCTTTTGGCGACATCCTGGATGCGGCACTCTAACAGGTTATGGGACACATCCATTCTGTCACCTAAAGCCTTGATAGCTTCGTGTAAAACCGAGCTCAAGTGCAAAAACTCGGGCATGAGGGACCTATCCGAAGCCCTCTGTCGCTGCCGGGATGAGCCCGCAAAAATGGGTGCAGCGAAAGAGGACTGCGAAAGGGGAAGACCTGATGGGCCAGCCCCCTGGTCTCCAGTGAGTGTGGAAGACCCACCTGGTGCTGCGCTGCTGGATGGCTGGGACAGGTCCGTGGCTGCCGGCTGAAGGACCGCTCCAGAACCTGTGACGACAGTCGTGCAGTGTGTGCTGTGAAAAAAGAAAACAGAAAATTAATACCAAACTATAACAAGACGGTACATCCTGTGGAATTAAAAATGACAGATTATGTCTATGCAATAAAACCGGAGGCATGTGAGAAATACTTACGTTCTCATGAGAAGGACCGGTCTCAGGAAGGCCAACACACGGTGGTATTTGTAGAG
The DNA here is from genome assembly GCF_032444005.1 of Ranitomeya imitator. NCBI lineage: Eukaryota > Metazoa > Chordata > Amphibia > Anura > Dendrobatidae > Ranitomeya > Ranitomeya imitator. The sequence continues at coordinate 343,193,285 of NC_091287.1, forward strand.
CCGGTGCCTTGCTCCGGAACCACTAGCTGCACTCTTCTCTGCACGCAGGTCCTTGTTGAAGCGGTCCTTCATGGAACGCCAACGTGTCCTTACTTTGTCCACTGTGAAATAACAATAAAATATAATGGTCAGAATAAGGACTTTTGGCCGTGCTCTCGTGACTGTGTGTGATGACAGAAACTACGAAAAGTTTCTTTCATCACACACAGTCAAGAGAGCATGGCCAAGGTCTGTTGCTTCACACTACCGTGCAATACTTACCAAATGCATTACGGACCCGTGGCGGGGAATTCTCCCAGCCATCCCACAACGCTTGGGCCACCTCACTCCACAAACGACGGAGAACACTATTGACGGCGTGCTGTTGATCCCAGCTGTCCCACAACGGGACTCGCTCCTGGACCAGACTGATCAGCAGGTCATTATCAATCCGGTCATTGTCCCGTTGTGAAACCTAAAATTAAAAGAAAATCATTTAAGTTTGCTCAACCACATTTGGAAAAAATAAGACACGAAGATGAGAAAGGGCAGGAATATGAAAGACAACTTTCAGAAAAGGATGATACAAGAAAAATGTAAAGAAAAACAAGGGTACAGAAAAGGAAAGAATATTACAATAAGGACAGTCTGCCTGGTATACATACCCGCTGCCGTCTTCCACCTGGACCTTGACTCCGCTGCTCAGTACCTCTCTGTCCCTCAGTTGAAGTGCTCTATAAAATTAAAAAAAAAAAATTGCCTCATGTGTCAATGTGACAGTCAATACTTACCAAGCTGACGGACAAAAAAATTACCTCGCTCACGTGATCCACTTCTGATTGCCGTGGCTGGAACTCCTCATCAGACGAAGAAACCGGAGAAGACATTCTGATGTGTGTTGAAAGAAAAAAATTGAAGAAATTAGGACATGTAGAACCCAAAAATTGAAAATGAATGCATTGGCTAGGATATACTCACATTGCTCTGTGTCTTGTCCAACAATGCGTCCGGGCAGGGTGCTGTCTTCTTTGGAGTCTGATGAGAAGTGACCAGAAACTTCCCCCAACTTTCCTTTTATAACCCTGCTGCTATGGGGGAGGCTTATCAGTGTCTAGACATCCTTATCTACAGTTAATTCAATGGTGCCAAAAAAAACGCATGCGTCAAAAAAACGCATGCAAACGCATGTCCAAAAAAACGCATGCGTCCCCATTGACTCCAATGCATTTTTTGTCAAAAAAAAAAACGCATGTAAATGCATGCGTTTTTTTGGGGAAAAAAAACGCCCCTCAAAATACTACAAGTTGCATTTTAGAAAATGAACGCATGCAGTAAAAAAACGCATGCGTTCACAAACGCGTGCAAACGCGTACACCAAAAAACGCATGCATTTTCAATGTTAAATATAGGGGAAAAAAACGCATGCGTTTTTTTGGTAAAAAACGCTGCAGACAAAAACGCAAGTGTGAAACCACCCTTAGACATTTCTTGATAGCTGCACGTAACTTAATCCCTCGTTATTGGAAACAATCAAAATCTCCTTTGCGCTCTGATTTTGTTTTGGAACTCAATCATATCTTTAGAATGGAGCAATTGATTGGTCAAGATACCGGAACCTCAGACAAAGTGCTTAATGTTTGGTCTCCTTGGATTGTTTTCAGAGAGACCAAGGAGCTAAATTGTTATGAAAGGCAATTCAGTACTACAATGGACATAGCGGTCAGAGCACATACAGTGATCTGACAATAACCCAAAATCATAGAACGAGCTCTGAGACGTGGGAACTCTGCAGACCGCAATCCCTAATCCTCTCCAAACAACACTAGAGGCAGCCGTGGATTGCGCCTAACTCTGCCTATGCAACTTGGCACAGCCTGAGAAACTAACTAGCCTGAAGATAGAAAATAAGCCTACCTTGCCTCAGAGAAATACCCCAAAGGAAAAAGCAGCCCCCCACATATAATGACTGTGAGTTAAGATGAAAAGACAAACGTAGAGATGAAATAGATTCAGCAAAGTGAGGCCCGACTTTCTTAACAGATCGAGGATAGAAAAGGTAACTTTGCGGTCTACACAAAACCCTAAAGAAAACCACGCAAAGGGGGCAAAAAGACCCTCCGTACCGAACTAATGGCACGGAGGTACACCCTTTGCGTCCCAGAGCTTCCAGCAACAAATTAGACAAGCTGGACAGAAAAAATAGCAAACAAATAGCAAAGAAGAACTTAGCTATGCAGAGCAGCAGGCCACAGGAATGATCCAGGGAAAAGCAAGTCCAACACTGGAACATTGACAGGAAGCCAGGATCAAAGCATTAGGTGGAGTTAAGTAGAGAAGCACCTAACGACCTCACCAGATCACCTGAGGGAGGAAACTCAGAAGCCGCAGTACCACTTCCCTCCACCAACAGAAGCTCACAGAGAGAATCAGCCGAAGTACCACTTGTGACCACAGGAGGGAGCTCTGCCACAGAATTCACAACAGTACCCCCCCTTAAGGAGGGGTCACCGAACCCTCACCAGAGCCCCCAGGCCGACCAGGATGAGTCACATGAAAGGCACGAACAAGATCGGGAGCATGGACATCAGAGGCAAAAACCCAGGAATTATCTTCCTGAGCATAACCCTTCCATTTAACCAGATACTGGAGTTTCCATCTAGAAACACGAGAATCCAAAATCTTCTCCACAATATACTCCAATTCCCCCTCCACCAAAACCGGGGCAGGAGGATCAACAGATGGAACCATAGGTGCCACGTATCTCCGCAACAATGACCTATGGAATACGTTATGTATGGAAAAAGAATCTGGAAGGGTCAGACGAAAAGACACAGGATTAAGAACCTCAGAAATCCTATACGGACCAATGAAACGAGGTTTAAACTTAGAAGAGGAAACCTTCATAGGAATATGACGAGAAGATAACCAAACCAGATCCCCAACACGAAGTCGGGGACCCACACGGCGTCTGCGATTAGCGAAACGTTGAGCCTTCTCCTGGGACAAGGTCAAATTGTCCACTACATGAGTCCAAATCTGCTGCAACCTGTCCACCACAGTATCCACACCAGGACAGTCCGAAGACTCAACCTGTCCTGAAGAGAAACGAGGATGGAACCCAGAATTGCAGAAAAATGGCGAAACCAAGGTAGCCGAGCTGGCCCGATTATTAAGGGCGAACTCAGCCAAAGGCAAAAAGGACACCCAGTCATCCTGATCGGCAGAAACAAAGCATCTCAGATATGTTTCCAAGGTCTGATTGGTTCGTTCGGTCTGGCCATTAGTCTGAGGATGGAAAGCCAAGGAAAAAGACAAGTCAATGCCCATCCTACCACAAAAGGCTCGCCAAAACCTTGAAACAAACTGGGAACCTCTGTCAGAAACGATATTCTCTGGAATGCCATGTAAACGAACCACATGCTGGAAGAACAATGGCACCAAATCAGAGGAGGAAGGCAATTTAGACAAGGGTACCAGATGGACCATCTTAGAAAAGCGATCACAGACCACCCAAATGACTGACATCTTTTGAGAAACGGGAAGATCAGAAATAAAATCCATAGAGATATGTGTCCAAGGCCTCTTCGGGACCGGCAAGGGCAAAAGCAACCCACTGGCACGAGAACAGCAGGGCTTAGCCCGAGCACAAATCCCACAGGACTGCACAAAAACACGCACATCCCGCGACAGAGACTGCCACCAAAAGGATCTAGCCACCAACTCTCTGGTACCAAAGATTCCAGGATGACCAGCCAACACCGAACAATGAACCTCAGAGATAACTTTATTGGTCCACCTATCAGGGACAAACAGTCTCTCCGCTGGACAACGATCAGGTTTATTAGCCTGAAATTTTTGCAGCACCCGCCGCAAATCAGGGGAGATGGCAGACACAATTACTCCTTCCTTGAGGATACCCGCCGGCTCAGACAAACCCGGAGAGTCGGGCACAAAACTCCTAGACAGAGCATCCGCCTTCACATTTTTAGAGCCTGGAAGGTACGAAATCACAAAGTCAAAACGGGCAAAAAACAGCGACCAACGAGCCTGTCTAGGATTCAACCGCTTAGCAGACTCAAGATAAGTCAAGTTCTTATGATCAGTCAATACCACCACGCGATGCTTAGCTCCTTCAAGCCAATGACGCCACTCCTCGAATGCCCACTTCATGGCCAGCAACTCTCGGTTGCCCACATCATAATTTCGCTCAGCAGGCGAAAACTTCCTGGAAAAAAAAGCGCATGGTTTCATCACTGAGCAATCAGAACCTCTCTGTGACAAAACAGCCCCTGCTCCAATCTCAGAAGCATCAACCTCGACCTGGAACGGAAGAGAAACATCAGGTTGACACAACACAGGGGCAGAAGAAAAACGACGCTTCAAGTCTTGAAAAGCTTCCACAGCAGTAGAAGACCAATTGACCAAATCAGCACTCTTCTTGGTCAAATCGGTCAGTGGTTTGGCAATACTAGAAAAATTGCAGATGAAGCGACGATAAAAATTAGCAAAGCCCAGGAACTTTTGCAGACTTTTCAGAGATGTCGGCTGAGTCCAATCATGGATGGCTTGGACCTTAACAGGATCCATCTCGATAGTAGAAGGGGAAAAGATGAACCCCAAAAATGAAACCTTCTGCACACCAAAGAGACACTTTGATCCCTTCACAAACAAAGAATTAGCACGCAGGACCTGAAAAACTGTTCTGACCTGCTTCACATGAGACTCCCAATCATCCGAGAAGATCAAAATGTCATCCAAGTACACAATCAGGAATTTATCCAGGTACTCTCGGAAGATGTCATGCATAAAGGACTGAAACACTGATGGAGCATTGGCAAGTCCGAATGGCATCACTAGATACTCAAAATGACCCTTGGGCGTATTAAATGCAGTTTTCCATTCATCTCCTCGCCTGATTCGCACCAGATTATACGCACCACGAAGATCTATCTTGGTGAACCAACTAGCCCCCTTAATCCGAGCAAACAAATCAGATAACAATGGCAAGGGGTACTGAAATTTAACCGTGATCTTATTTAGAAGGCGGTAATCTATACAAGGTCTCAGCGAACCATCCTTCTTGGCTACAAAAAAGAACCCTGCTCCTAATGGTGACGATGACGGGAGAATATGCCCCTTCTCCAGGGATTCCTTCACATAACTGCGCATAGCGGCGTGCTCAGGCATAGATAAATTAAACAGTCGACCTTTTGGGAATTTACTACCAGGAATCAAATTGATAGCACAATCACAATCCCTATGCGGAGGTAGGGCATCGGACTTGGGCTCATCAAATACATCCCGGTAATCAGACAAGAACTCTGGAACCTCAGAAGGGGTGGATGACGAAATTGACAGAAATGGAACATCACCATGTACCCCCTGACAACCCCAGCTGGACACCGACATGGATTTCCAATCTAATGCTGGATTATGGGCTTGTAGCCATGGCAACCCCAACACGACCACATCATGCAGATTATGCAACACCAGAAAGCGAATAACCTCCTGATGTGCAGGAGCCATGCACATGGTCAGTTGGGTCCAGTATTGAGGCTTATTCTTGGCCAAAGGCGTGGCATCAATTCCTCTCAATGGAATAGGACACTGCAAGGGCTCTAAGAGAAACCCACAACGCTTAGCATACTCCAAGTCCATCAAATTCAGGGCAGCGCCTGAATCCACAAATGCCATGACAGAATACGATGACAAAGAGCAGATCAAGGTAACGGACAGAAGAAATTTTGACTGTACCGTACCAATGGTGGCAGACCTAGCGAACCGCTTAGTGCGCTTAGGACAATCAGAGATAGCATGAGTGGAATCACCACAGTAGAAACACAGCCCATTCAGACGTCTGTGTTCTTGCCGTTTAACTGTGGTCAAAGTCCTATCGCACTGCATAGGCTCAGGTTTAAGCTCAGGTAATACCGCCAAATGGTGCACAGATTTACGCTCACGCAAGCGTCGACCGATCTGAATGGCCAAAGACATAGACTCATTCAAACCAGCAGGCATAGGAAATCCCACCATGACATCCTTAAGGGCTTCAGAGAGACCCTTTCTGAACATAGCTGCCAGCACAGATTCATTCCATTGAGTGAGCACGGACCACTTTCTAAATTTCTGACAATATACCTCTATCTCATCCTGACCCTGACAAAGAGCCAGCAAATTTTTCTCTGCCTGATCCACTGAATTAGGTTCATCATACAGCAATCCGAGCGCCAGGAAAAACGCATCGATATTACTCAATGCAGGATCTCCTGGCGCAAGAGAAAATGCCCAGTCCTGAGGGTCGCCGCGCAAAAAAAAAATAACAATCAGAACCTGTTGAACTGGATCACCAGAGGAGCGAGGTTTCAAGGCCAGAAATAATTTACAATTATTTTTGAAACTCAGAAACTTAGTTCTATCTCCAAAAAACAAATCAGGAATAGGAATTCTTGGTTCCAACATAGCTTTCTGATCAATAGTGTCTTGAATCTTTTGTACTCTTGCCGAGAGCTGATCCACAAATGAAGACAGACTTCTAATGTCCATCGCTACACCTGTGTACTGAACCACCCAAATGTCTAGGGGGAAAAAAAGGCAAAACACAGTGCAAAGAAAAAAAAATGGTCTCAGAACTTCTTTTTTCCCTCTATTGAGAATCATTAGTACTTTTGGCTTCTTGTACTGTTATGAAAGGCAATTCAGTACTACAATGGACATAGCGGTCAGAGCACATACAGTGATCTGACAATAACCCAAAATCATAGAACGAGCTCTGAGACGTGGGAACTCTGCAGACCGCAATCCCTAATCCTCTCCAAACAACACTACAGGCAGCCGTGGATTGCGCCTAACTCTGCCTATGCAACTCGGCACAGCCTGAGAAACTAACTAGCCTGAAGATAGAAAATAAGCCTACCTTGCCTCAGAGAAATACCCCAAAGGAAAAGGCAGCCCCCCACATATAATGACTGTGAGTTAAGATGAAAAGACAAACGTAGAGATGAAATAGATTCAGCAAAGTGAGGCCCGACTTTCTTAACAGATCGAGGATAGAAAAGGTAACTTTGCGGTCTACACAAAACCCTAAAGAAAACCACGCAAAGGGGGCAAAAAGACCCTCCGTACCGAACTAACGGCACGGAGGTACACCCTTTGCGTCCCAGAGCTTCCAGCAACAAATTAGACAAGCTGGACAGAAAAAATAGCAAACAAATAGCAAAGAAGAACTTAGCTATGCAGAGCAGCAGGCCACAGGAATGATCCAGGGAAAAGCAAGTCCAACACTGGAACATTGACAGGAAGCCAGGATCAAAGCATTAGGTGGAGTTAAGTAGAGAAGCACCTAACGACCTCACCAGATCACCTGAGGGAGGAAACTCAGAAGCCGCAGTACCACTTCCCTCCACCAACAGAAGCTCACAGAGAGAATCAGCCAAAGTACCACTTGTGACCACAGGAGGGAGCTCTGCCACAGAATTCACAACACTAAATATTTCGCTACGTTAAATGGCCTGACAGGGAAATTAAACCCTTATTTATTATTACTATTTGATGTGCAACAATTAGTTTACAATTTTAAAAGAAATCCAGACTCAAGTTAACTCGGACAAGAAACCAGATCCTTCCCCTTCCTCCCCCCTCCCCTTCCTCCCCCTCTTTCTTTTTTTTTCTCTTCTTACTTTCTCTCTTTCCTCTTCATAGTCTAAGCTATATCTAGATTCTCCTTTGGTTGTTAAGTGTCTTAGAGAGCTTGAACATCCTTACACCCAATTGACATTTAAGCATCACTCCAAAATTATATGAAAGTTGGGAGCTCTTGATATACAACACTTGCAAACCTTTTTTGCAAATATTAACATATCTTTAACTTAATTCAAAGTAGTACGCTTGCAAGGTTGAAATCATAACAATTTGTTGATGATTTTCAGACTCTCTTTTAAGGAGTCAGAACTTATCTTCTCACAACTTATCTAGATATGTTGTGAGAACTGTGAACCCCCAAGTGTTTCACTACATTTTATAACGCAGAGCTGTGAAAATAAAAAAATCTTTTTTTTTTTACACAAAAATTATTTTTTTAGCCTCCAGTTTTGTATTTTCCCAAGGGTACCAGAAGAAATTGGATCCCAAAAGTTGTTGTCCAATTTGTCCTAAGTACGCTGATACCCCATATGTGGGGGGAACCACCATTTGGAGGCATGGCAGAGCTTGGAAGGGAAGGAGAGCCGTTTGGAATGCCGACTTAGATGGATTGGTCTGCAGGCTTCACGTTGCATTTGCAGAGCCCCTGATGTACCTAAACAGTAGAAACCCCCACAAGTGACCCCATATTGGAAACTAGACCCCCAAAGGACATATCTAGATGTGTTGTGAGAACTTTGAACCCCAAAGTGTTTCACTACAGTTTATAACGCAGTGTTAAGGACTGGCGGAACGCACCAAGTACAAGATGAAATGGAACTAGGTGCGTTCGCAGTCCGAGGTCCACCGTGCAGGTAAAAACCCTGCTGCTAGTAAAGACGGACTATATGGCGGCACTATAAGAATACACACATGGGTTAACTTCACCCTGTGTGAAGGAAGCGACCCTGTTGCAGGACCGCGGTACCGCACATAGAGCGCAAGCAAGGAGTCACTAATCTCAAACCCGAGACTGAGGATTTGAGTTCAGAAGACCCCATGCGCTCAACACCGCAACTGGGGTGTCAGAGGAACATAAATAATAATATAAAGGCACAAGAGTGCGTGCGGTGCCGCACTGACGGACGCCACTAACCACCCAGGCTTGGGTCAGGAAAGCGTAGAGCAAGCGCACGGCGCCGTACTGGCGGACACAGCAACTGGTAGCTGTAATGTGTGTTACGTGCTGTTGGATAAGTCGGGCGCTAGATAGCAAACATACACCTTCCGCGAACAGTCATCCAGTAGGGAGGGTTATTTAAAGAGCGACTTTCACTCACAACACACACACATATTTACAAGACAATACTAGCGCATGGCCGTGCGGTCATGCGCAGTTTATATAGTTGCAGCACAGGAAGCTGCTACTGAAGTTTTGCCCTTTCAGGACCTTCCTGGAGGACCAATGGAATGTGCTGCAGTACCTGAGCATGTGACCCTCGATCTCCAGTGGGAGATCTTGCCCTGGGCATGCTCAGTGTGTGAAAATAAGGACTTAGTCCCAGAGAAGCCTGCTCGCCGCAGATCAGTGCAGGGTACAACAGGAGAGCCAGAAAAGGCAGTAGTAACCCTCTGCACAGAATCAGTCCCAGCAAGACGCTGGGAGTGACGCCTCCGCTGAGCAGACCCCACTGCGGCCGATGCAGAATGGGAGACCGCAGCAGACACGGATCGAGATTCCTCCTGTGCAGCAGAGGAAACTCGACTCCTAACACGCAGAGCCATGAAAATAAAAAATCTTTTTTTTTTCCTCAAAAATTATTTTTTAGCCCCCGATTTTGTATTTTCCCAAGGGTAATAGAAGAAATTGGACCCCAAACGCTGTTGTCCAATTTGTCCTGAGTACGCTGATATCCCATATGTTGGGGAAAACCCCTGTTTGGGCGCACGGGAGAGCTCGAAAGGGAAGGAGCACTGTTGTGAATTCTGTTATCGAACTCCCTCCTCTGGTCATGAATGGTACTTCGGCGAGTTCTGTCCATGGACTCCCTCTGGTGGCTGTGAGTGGAGCTGCTGCTTCTGAGGTTCTTTCCACAGGTGACATAGTTTATTCTTTGGCTGGCTGTTTTATTTAACTCGACTCAGATCGTTACTCCATGCCAGCTGTCAATGTTCTTGTACTGGTTCAGTTCGCTCTTGGATCTTTCTGGTGACCTGTCTACTCTAGCAGAAGCTAAGTCCCTGCTAGTTATTTATTTGTTCATTGTTTCCTTGTCCAGCTGGCTATCATGATCTTGCCCTGCTAGCTGGAAGCTCTGGGATGCAGAGTGGCACCTCCGCACCGTGAGTCGGTGCGGAGGTCTTTTTGCACACTCTGCGTGGTCTTTTTGTAGGGTTTTGTGCTGACCGCAAAGATACCTTTCCTATCCTCAGTCTGTTTAGTAAGTCTGGCCTCCCTTTGCTAAAACCTGTTTCATTTCTGTGTTTGTGACTTTCATCTTATCTCACAGTCAATATATGTGGGGGGCTGCCTTTTCCTTTGGGGAATTTCTCTGAGACAAGGTAGGCTTTATTTTCTATCTTTAGGGCTAGTTAGCTCTTAGGCTGTGAAGAGGCGTCTAGGTCTTGTTAGGTACGCTCCAAGGCTATTTCTAGTTGTGTGATAGGATTAGGGGTTGCGGTCGGCAGAGCTCCCACTTCCCAGAGCTTGTCCTGTGTGAGTTTAACCATCAAGTCGTTCCGGGTGCTACTAACCACTAGGTCATAACAGAGCACTGATTTACTTTTTCAACAAAGAATTGGCTGGAATTGAGATCAGATGCCATGTTGCGTTTGGAGAGCCCCTGATGTGCCTAAACATGTGGAAATCCCCAAATTCTAACTGAAACCCTAACCCAAATGCACCCCTAACCCAAATCCCAACTGTAACCATAACCCTAACCACACCCCTAACCCGAACGTGCCTCTAGCTTTAATCCCAGCCACACCCTTAACCCCAACACACTCCTAACCCCAACACACCCCTAACTCTAATCTTAAACCTAACCACACCCCTAACTCCAACACACCCCTAACCCTAATCCCAACCATAACCGTAACCACACCCCTAACCCTTATCCCAACCCTAATTCCAACTGTAAATGTAATCCAAACCCTAACTTTAACCCCTACCCTAACTTTAGTCCCAACCCTAACCCTAACTTTTGCCCCATCCCTAACCCTAACTTTAGCCCCAAACCTAACCCTAACTTTAGCCCCAACCCAAACCCTAACTTTAGCCCCAACCCTAACCCTAACTGTAGCCCAACCCTAAATTTAGCCCTAACCCTAAACCAACTTTAGCCCCAGCCCTAACTGTAGCCCCAACCCTAACTGTAGCCCCAACCCTAACTGTAGCCCCAACCCTAACTGTAACCCCTACCCTAACTTTAGTCCCAACCCTAACCCTAACTTTTGCCCCAACCCTAACCCTAACTTTAGCACCAAACCTAACCCTAACTTTAGCCCCAACCCTAGCCCTAATGGGAAAATGGAAATAAATACATTTTTTTAAAATATTATAATTTTTCCCTAACTAAGGGGGTGATTAAGGGGTGTTTGATTTACTTTTATAGCTTTTTTTGGCGGATTTTATGATTGGCAGCCGTCACACACTAAAAGACGCTTTTTTTGCAAAAAATAGTTTTTGCGTCTCCACATTTTGAGAGCTATAATTTTTCCATATTTTGGTCCACAGAGTCATGGGAGGTTTTGTTTTTTTGCAGAATGATTTGACATTTTTATTGGTACCATTTTCAGGCACGTGACATTTTTTTATCGCTTTTTATTCCGATTTTTGTGAGGCAGAATGACCAAAAACCAACTATTCATGAATTTCTTTTGGGGAAGGGGCATTTATACCGTTCCACATTTGGTAAAATTGATAAAGCTGTTTTATTCTTTGGGTCAGTACGATTACAGCGACACCTCATTTATATAATTTTTTATGTTTTGGTGCTTTTATACGATAAAAATTATTTTATATAAAAAATAATTATGTTTGCATTGCTTTATTCTGAGGACTATAACTTTTTTATTTTTTTGCTGATGATGCTGTATTGTGGCTTTTTTTTGCGGGACAAGATGACGTTTTCAGCGGTACCATGGTAATTTATATCTGTCTGTTTTGATCGCGTGTTATTTCACTTTTTGTTCAGCGGTATGATAATAAAGCGTTGTTTTTTTTGTTTTTTTTACGGTGTTCACTGAAGGGGTTAACTAGTGGGACAGTTTTATAGGTCGGGTCGTTATGGACACGGCGATACTAAATATGTGTACTTTTATTGTTGTTTTTTTTATTTAGATAAAGAAATGTGTTTATTGGAACAATATTTATTTTTCTTTATTTAGGATTTTTTTTTTTTTTTACTTTTTTTACATTGCCCAAGAGGGGAAAATCACTGTATAGTGACAGATCGCTGATCTGACACTCTGCAGTGCACTGTGTCAGATCAGCGATCTGACAGGCACTGTAGGGAGGCTTCCCGGCGCCTGCTCTGAGCATGTTGTGAATTCTGTGGCAGAGCTCCCTCCTGTGGTCACAAGTGGTACTTCGGCTGATTCTCTCTGTGAGCTTCCGTTGGTGGAGGAAAGTGGTACTGCGGCTTCTGAGTTTCCTTCCTCAGCTGATGTGGTGAAGTCGTTAGGTGCTGCTCTATTTAACTCCACCTAGTGCTTTGATCCTGGCCTCCAGTCAATGTTCTAGTATTGGACCTGTTTCCTCCTGGATCGTTCCTGTGGCCTGCTGCTCTGCATAGCTAAGTTCTGCTTTGCTATTTTGTTTGCTGTTTTTTCTGTCCAGCTTGTCGATTTGTTTTTTCCTGCTTGCTGGAAGCTCTGGGACGCAGAGGGTGTACCTCCGTGCCGTTACCTTTCCTATCCTCGCTCTGTTCAGAAAGTCGGGCCTCACTTTGCTAAATCTATTTCATCTCTACGTTTGTCTTTTCATCTTAACTCACAGTCATTATATGTGGGGGCTGCCTTTTCCTTTGGGGTATTTCTCTGAGGCAAGGTAGGCTTATTTTCTATCTTCAGGCTAGCTAGTTTCTCAGGCTGTGCCGAGTTGCATAGGGAGCGTTAGGCGCAATCCACGGCTGCCTCTAGTGTGGTTGGAGAGGATTAGGGATTGCGGTCAGCAGAGTTCCCACGTCTCAGAGCTTGTTCTATGTTTTGGGTTATTGTCAGGTCACTGAATGTGCTCTGATCTCTATGTCCATTGTGGTACTGAATTACCTTATCATAACAGTACTGGAGGCCCAAAGTACTAATGATTCTCAATAGAGGGAAAAAAGAAGTTCTGAGACCATTTTTTTTTCTCTGCACTGTGTTTTGCCTTTTTTTTCCCCTAGACATTTGGGTGGTTCAGGACACAGGTGTAGCGATGGACATTAAAGGTCTGTCTTCATGTGTGGATCAGCTCACGGCAAGAGTACAAAATATTCATGACTTTGTGGTTCAGAATTCTATGTTAGAACCGAGAATTCCTAATCCTGATTTGTTTTTTGGAGATAGAACTAAATTTCTGAGTTTCAAAAATAATTGTAAACTATTTCTGGCTTTGAAACCTCGCTCCTCTGGTGACCCAGTTCAACAAGTTAGGATCATTATTTCTTTTTTACGTGGCGACCCTCAGGACTGGGCATTTTCTCTTGCATCAGGAGATCCTGCATTAAGTAATATCGATGCGTTTTTCCTGGCGCTCGGATTGCTGTACGATGAACCTAATTCAGTGGATCAGGCAGAGAAAAATTTGCTGGCTCTGTGTCAGGGTCAGGATGAGATAGAGGTATATTGTCAGAAATTTAGAAAGTGGTCCATACTCACTCAATGGAATGAAGGTGCGCTCGCAGCTATTTTCAGAAAAGGTCTCTCTGAAGCCCTTAAGGATGTCATGGTGGGATTTCCTATGCCTGCTGGTCTGAATGAGTCTATGTCTTTGGCCATTCAGATCGGTCGACGCTTGCGTGAGCGTAAATCTGTGCACCATTTGGCGGTATTACCTGAGCTTAAACCTGAGCCTATGCAGTGCGATAGGACTTTGACCAGAGTTGAACGGCAAGAACACAGACGTCTGAATGGGCTGTGTTTCTACTGTGGTGATTCCACTCATGCTATCTCTGATTGTCCTAAGCGCACTAAGCGGTTCGCTAGGTCTGCCACCATTGGTACGGTACAGTCAAAATTTCTTCTATCCGTTACCTTGATCTGCTCTTTGTCATCGTATTCTGTCATGGCATTTGTGGATTCAGGCGCTGCCCTGAATTTGATGGACTTGGAGTATGCTAGGCGTTGTGGGTTTTTCTTGGAGCCCTTGCAGTGTCCTATTCCATTGAGAGGAATTGATGCTATGCCTTTGGCCAAGAATAAGCCTCAGTACTGGACCCAGCTGACCATGTGCATGGCTCCTGCACATCAGGAGGTTATTCGCTTTCTGGTGTTGCATAATCTGCATGATGTGGTCGTGTTGGGGTTGCCATGGCTACAAGTCCGTAATCCAGTATTAGATTGGAAATCCATGTCTGTGTCCAGCTGGGGTTGTCAGGGGGTACATGGTGATGTCCCATTTCTGACTATTTCGTCATCCACCCCTTCTGAGGTTCCAGAGTTCTTGTCTGATTACCGGGATGTATTTGATGAGCCCAAGTCCGATACCCTACCTCCGCATAGGGATTGTGATTGTGCTATCGATTTGATTCTTGGTAGTAAATTCCCAAAAGGTCGAGTGTTTAATTTATCTGTGCCTGAGCACGCCGCTATGCGGAGTTATGTGAAGGAGTCCTTGGAGAAGGGGCATATTCGCATGTCATCGTCGCCATTAGGAGCAGGGTTCTCTGAGACCTTGTATAGATTACCGCCTCCTTAATAAGATCACGGTTAAATTTCAGTACCCCTTGCCGTTGTTATCTGATTTGTTTGCTCGGATTAAGGGGGCTAGTTGGTTCACCAAGATAGATCTTCGTGGTGCGTATAATCTTGTGCGTATTAAGCGAGGCGATGAATGGAAAACTGCATTTAATACGCCCGAGGGCCATTTTGAGTATCTAGTAATGCCATTCGGACTTGCCAATGCTCCATCAGTGTTTCAGTCCTTTATGCATGACATCTTCCGAGAGTACCTGGGTAAATTCCTGATTGTGTACTTGGATGACATTTTGATCTTCTCGGATGATTGGGAGTCTCATGTGAAGCAGGTCAGAACGGTGTTTCAGGTCCTGCGTGCTAATTCTTTGTTTGTGAAGGGATCAAAGTGTCTCTCTGGTGTTCAGAAGGTTTCATTTTTGGGGTTCATTTTTTCCCCTTCTACTATCGAGATGGACCCTGTTAAGGTCCAAGCCATCCATGATTGGACTCAGCCGACATCTCTGAAAAGTCTGCAAAAGTTCCTGGGCTTTGCTAATTTTTATCGTCGCTTCATCTGCAATTTTTCTAGTATTGCTAAACCATTGACCGATTTGACCAAGAAGGGTGCTAATGTGGTCAATTGGTCTTCTGCTGCTGTGGAAGCTTTTCAAGAGTTGAAGCGTCGTTTTTCTTCTGCCCCTGTGTTGTGTCAACCAGATGTTTCGCTTCCGTTCCAGGTCGAGGTTGATGCTTCTGAGATTGGAGCAGGGGCTGTTTTGTCGCAGAGAAGTTCTGATTGCTCGGTGATGAAACCATGCGCCTTCTTTTCCAGGAAGTTTTCGCCTGCTGAGCGAAATTATGATGTGGGCAATCGAGAGTTGCTGGCCATGAAGTGGGCATTCGAGGAGTGGCGTCATTGGCTTGAAGGAGCTAAGCATCGCGTGGTGGTCTTGACTGATCATAAGAACTTGACTTATCTCGAGTCTGCCAAGCGGTTGAATCCTAGACAGGCTCGTTGGTCGCTGTTTTTTGCCCGTTTTGACTTTGTGATTTCGTACCTTCCGGGCTCTAAAAATGTGAAGGCGGATGCTCTGTCTAGGAGTTTTGTGCCCGACTCTCCGGGTTTATCTGAGCCGGCGGGTATCCTCAAAGAGGGAGTAATTGTGTCTGCCATCTCCCCTGATTTGCGGCGGGTGCTGCAAAAATTTCAGGCTAATAAACCTGATTGTTGCCCAGCGGAGAAACTGTTTGTCCCTGATAGGTGGACGAATAAAGTTATCTCTGAGGTTCATTGTTCGGTGTTGGCTGGTCATCCTGGAATCTTTGGTACCAGAGAGTTAGTGGCTAGATCCTTTTGGTGGCCATCTCTGTCGCGGGATGTGCGTACTTTTGTGCATTCCTGTGTGATTTGTGCTCGGGCTAAGCCCTGCTGTTGTCGTGCCAGTGGGTTGCTTTTGCCCTTGCCGGTACCGAAGAGGCCTTGGACACATATCTCTATGGATTTTATTTCAGATATTCCCGTCTCTCAAAAGATGTCAGTCATTTGGGTGGTCTGTGATCGCTTCTCTAAGATGGTCCATTTGGTACCCTTGTCTAAATTACCTTCCTCCTCTGATTTGGTGCCATTGTTCTTCCAGCATGTGGTTCGTTTACATGGCATTCCAGAGAATATCGTTTCTGACAGAGGTTCCCAGTTTGTTTCGAGGTTTTGGCGAGCCTTTTGTGGTAGGATGGGCATTGACTTGTCTTTTTCCTCGGCTTTCCATCCTCAGACTAATGGCCAGACCGAACGAACCAATCAGACCTTGGAAACATATCTGAGATGCTTTGTTTCTGCTGATCAGAATGACTGGGTGTCCTTTTTGCCTTTGGCTGAGTTCGCCCTTAATAATCGGGCCAGCACGGCTACCTTGGTTTCGCCGTTTTTCTGCAACTCTGGGTTCCATCCTCATTTCTCTTCAGGGCAGGTTGAGTCTTCGGACTGTCCTGGTGTGGATACTGTAGTGGACAGGTTGCAGCAGATTTGGACTCATGTAGTGGACAATTTGACCTTGTCCCAGGAGAAGGCTCAACGTTTCGCTAATCGCAGACGCTGTGTGGGTCCCCGACTTCGTGTTGGGGATTTGATTTGGTTATCTTCTCGTCATATTCCTATGAAGGTTTCCTCTCCTAAGTTTAAACCTCGTTTCATTGGTCCGTATAGGATTTCTGAGGTTCTTAATCCTGTGTCTTTTCGTCTGACCCTTCCAGATTCTTTTTCCATACATAACGTATTCCATAGGTCATTGTTGCGGAGATACGTGGCAACTATGGTTCCATCTGTTGATCCTCCTGCCCCGGTTTTGGTGGAGGGGGAGTTGGAGTATATTGTGGAGAAGATTTTGGATTCTCGTGTTTCAAGACGGAAACTCCAGTATCTGGTTAAGTGGAAGGGTTATGCTCAGGAAGATAATTCCTGGGTCTTTGCCTCTGATATCCATGCTCCCGATCTTGTTCGTGCCTTTCATATGGCTCATCCTGGTCGTCCTGGGGGCTCTGGTGAGGGTTCGGTGACCCCTCCTCAAGGGGGGGTACTGTTGTGAATTCTGTGGCAGAGCTCCCTCCTGTGGTCACAAGTGGTACTTCGGCTGATTCTCTCTGTGAGCTTCCGTTGGTGGAGGAAAGTGGTACTGCGGCTTCTGAGTTTCCTTCCTCAGCTGATGTGGTGAAGTCGTTAGGTGCTGCTCTATTTAACTCCACCTAGTGCTTTGATCCTGGCCTCCAGTCAATGTTCTAGTATTGGACCTGTTTCCTCCTGGATCGTTCCTGTGGCCTGCTGCTCTGCATAGCTAAGTTCTGCTTTGCTATTTTGTTTGCTGTTTTTTCTGTCCAGCTTGTCTATTTGTTTTTTCCTGCTTGCTGGAAGCTCTGGGACGCAGAGGGTGTACCTCCGTGACGTTAGTTCGGTACGGAGGGTCTTTTTGCCCCCTTTGCGTGGTTTTTGTAGGGTTTTGTGTTGACCGCAAAGTTACCTTTCCTATCCTCGCTCTGTTCAGAAAGTCGGGCCTCACTTTGCTAAATCTATTTCATCTCTACGTTTGTCTTTTCATCTTAACTCACAGTCATTATGTGTGGGGGCTGCCTTTTCCTTTGGGAAAATTCAGAAATACCTTTGGGGTATTTCTCTGAGGCAAGGTAGGCTTATTTTCTATCTTCAGGCTAGCTAGTTTCTCAGGCTGTGCCGAGTTGCATAGGGAGCGTTAGGCGCAATCCACGGCTGCCTCTAGTGTGGTTGGAGAGGATTAGGGATTGCGGTCAGCAGAGTTCCCACGTCTCAGAGCTCGTTCTATGTTTTGGGTTATTGTCAGGTCACTGAATGTGCTCTGATCTCTATGTCCATTGTGGTACTGAATTACCTTATCATAACAGAGCAGGCGCTTGAAAGCCACCTCCCTGCAGGACCCAGAAGGCCCCCCACTGCCATTTTGGATCCGGGGCCTGCAGGGAGGAGGAGGTAGGAGACCCTCGGAGCAACGCGATCACATCATGTTGCTCCGAGGGTCTCAGGGAAACACACAGGGAGCGCGATGCTTCCCTGTGCCGCCGTAATGCTGCGATCATCTTTGATCGCAGTATGCCAAGGGTTAATGTCCATGACCGCTCATGGCACATAGTGCCGGATGTCAGCTGCAATAATCAGCTGACACCTGGCCGCGATCGGCCGCGCTGCCCCCGTGATTGCGGCCGATCGACTATGACGTACTGTCCCGTCACTGGGAATTAAGTCCCAGGTCACCTTGACGGGATAGTACGTCATATGGGATTAAATGGTTAAGGAGCCCCCCCTTCTTTTTTGTTAATGCCTCTTGGAAAAATCATTGGCGAAACAGCGGTAGGATGCAGCTGCACATAATATGTGGACACCGGTCTATGTTTGATTGTAAGTAAATGTGTTTTTTTGTTTAATTGTAAGTAAATGTGTTTTTTTGTTATACATATTTATGCTTTAACTTGTATACCTGGAAATGATCATATGGGTATTTTAAAGACTGCACTTAGCAGTTTGCAATTTGTTGGTCTGAACTTACACTTTATTTGAAATCAGATTAGAAAACTCTTGATTTAGGTATTTTTAGCCTCTCATGTGCTATTCCACATATTGTGTGGTAGCTCAGGTTTTTCCCTTCTTTGTATGGTATTTTTAATATATTTTTAGTAAAAAATTACATTTTTTAAAGTATCATAGCATATGTCTTTTCTTAACCCTAGGAACAGGTCTCTGGGCTGTAGTGTTATGTTATTGTCTAGAAGTGATATGCACTAATTGATTATTAGGACAAGTGTGTTAATCGATCCCTAATATTTTAGCCTCTTAATTTCCAATTTGGCAATTGAAAATTGATATATGTTTATGCAGGTACATTTTCATTGATAGTTGAAATGCCTTCAATCATATTTTAATAATCTAGCCAAAGAATATTATGAATCTATATATCAGCATCAAATGTTATGTGACCATGTTATATTATTTATATAGATACCTGCTGGGTCACTTAGCATCTGTTGCATTGTGAATGGGCAATCATTGAGGTTTTTCACTTACTTATGAATATCAATAGCATGACATAAGGCCCCACCAGCTGGTCTTGGCCGCTGACTGCATACAATAAATTCTACTTCTGGACCAATGCAAAATTATTTAGCACAAATATAATAAGCAGAGATTCTAACAACAAGCAGAAAATAGTCAAACTTGTTTTATTTTATCCAATATTTAGTGCAGGCATTTGTACCCTGCGAGAGCGGTCTTTTTTACTTTAAGTAATTAAATATTCGTTCCAAAAAATATCAAAAATAATTATAATGACTATTAGGTTTCTTTTAAACCACTAGGGGCACAGATAGAATGATATATAGAGTTCATAAGATTGGTAAGTAAAGTAATTAACGTCACAGCAGGTTTACAATTTACAATAAAATGCTAAAAAAGATTTAGTGACTTTCAAAGAGAAGTTCAGTAATTAAGTCAAGTTAAATCACCAGAGGACAATGATTATATAACTAGGCATTTTCCTTTTGCATGGTGTACTTAAAAAAAGAAATCCTTCAATGCTAGGATCTGTATCCACAAAGTAATTGGTAGAGAGTGGGTGCTCAACGGTGGAAATATGAGGTGCTCAGAAGTAAGTAATAGAATAATTGTGATAGAGAAGCTTCGGCACTCAAAAGATATGATTAATAGAAAGTGTTTTAATCAAAAAGTGGTGGGATACATTTCATCCAAAGAAAACAGATAATATTCATCTGACGTTTCGGCCTGGCACGGCCTTTTTCAAGAAATATCTGTGTACACAATAGATACAAAAACTGGCACAAGTCAATATAATAGATCAAAAGAATGTATGAACATAAACACTATAATAATGCTTGTTAGTGTCTGGCCATAGGAGAGACCAAAAGGAAAGCCATCCAATAGACGATAAAGATGCTTATCTAATTATGCCGGTATATGCGAAAAAAGGTTGGAATTCAATCAGAGGGCGCCAAGTGTGAGGCACATAACAAACAGATATCAGATCCACATATAAATGGAGTCTTAGAGAACATATGTGTAAAGTTCAGAGTAATGTAGGAAGAATTCCTGGGGATTAACAAAAGGAGAGAGCTGGACTTCCAGGAGGCACAGCTTGGGTATGGCTGCATCTTAAGCAGAGCTCCTGAAAGATGCACCTTTAGACACTATCTACCGGCATACCGGTATCGGGGAAGGCAACCAAAACGGGATAAGACCAGGACAAGTGATCCAGATCATCGGATCCAGCTCTCCTGATACCTTGGAAGACCCAGGCCACATGTGGCCAACTGGAGAAGTCACACTGTGGGAGACTGCAGAGCTGTACATACAGACTGCTGGGTAGAAAGCCCTGCACGTGTACTCCTGTAGCAGAGAGATCTGTACTGAGAGGTGGGTGAGAGATTAAGAATAAAGGAGACAGGGGAAACATTACAATCCCTGAACACTGAGCAGATAAAGAAGGGGGAGGGGCACAACACAGCAGAAGTTATCACCAGGAAGTAAACCGTGGCAGTTTCTTAGGCTAAGTTCACATTTCCATATGTGTTCACAGGGTATCATCTGCATGTGCAAATGCATGCAAAAACGCAGCTCTTACGCATGATGTCAAAAAAAACGCTGCAATTGCATGCGTTTGTATGCCTTTTTGCATGCGTTTGTGTTGTTTTTGCGCATGCGTACGTTATTTCCCAATGGGCGTGGCTTATGGGTTTTTTTACATAGAGAGACACTGCACAGCTGAAATCTGCTTCTTTGGATACTGGATGCTGCTGCAAGATGGATAGCGTGGAGAGCTTCAATCTGAATCTGGATTTATCATTGAAATTGGCTTTTACTTTCGCTGTGGCTTGTGAGGAAGAAAGGAGACGAGAAATACAGAGAAGAAATTGTCGCTATTAGCAACACTCCATTGTTGAACTCCGACAGAGCCGTGGAGCCTACCACTCATTGTACACAGCGCTTCGTGAAAACCAGGAGAAGTTTTTTGACTACACCAGGATGTTGGAACAGAGCTTCGATTAATTGCTGCAATGTGTCCAAGGATCCATCAGCAGGCAGGACACCCAACTACGTAGAGCAATTCCTGCTGAGGAACGTCTGTTGGTGACCCTAAGGTACGTAATTTTGAACAATAAACTTCTACTCTTCCAGGACTATTCACCAACTTTGGCCCTTGGCTGCTAGGCGTAAAGCCTTTGTGCCTGTATGCAAAATTTTGATAGAAAGAAACATTCAATTTGGATTACAATATCTGGCTATCCTTCGCTTTGCATCAGAGAGGAAGAATTGGATCCTTGAGGACCCAGAAAGAGCCCTTCACAACTTACAGAGAGAAGACCGGGATTGTCACCAGCTAATACGGACACTTGACTGTGTGATGTCACAGTATTCATGGATACTTTATGTTGTTGCTACTACTCAGAGTAGGTAGTATACCGGAAATCCAGAATGTTAAAACTTTTGCGGTATTGCTGTGGTTCTTAGGGGTTTTGGGGGGAGGGGATTCTTGTGTGCGAACTTGTAGCAGGTACTATGTAGAGAGGGATGTAACGCCTACTCACTGGGATGGGTGGGGGATCAAAAATGAATGTTGACTTAAACCACGGCAGTTTCCCCAAGTTGGAATAGGTTAAATGGCTGATGCTGTGAGTAGCACAGGATCGATGCAAAGGTCTATCAGATGGTGTTCTTGGAATGTTAATGGCCTTAATTCACCAATCAAAAGGAAAAAAAATTCTGAACTATTTACACCGATTACACCCTCATATTATTTTTGTACAGGAAACATACTGTATTAAGGGTAAACATCCAGCTTTCCAAGATAGGAAATATGCTATATGTGCGGAAGCCTCATTTTCAAAAACACAAAGAGGGGTGGCTATTATGATTAATAGAGATATTAAATGCAAAGTGTTGGAGGCACTGGAGGACCCTCAGGGGAGATAATACCGAGAGCTTGTATACAGTCCTTACTAGATCAGTTAGACTTAGTTGACGTGTGGCGGCTGCAACATACGGTAGATAAGGACTTCACACATTATTCACATGTACACGGATAACATGCAAGCAGGGCCAGCCCAAGGTTTTTGAGGGCCCCGGTTGAAAGAGTCTTAGTGGCCCCCTCTTTAACACATACCACAATTCATGATGCACAGATACAGCAGAGAAATATAGGTATAGTACAATGCCAGATTTCACTTCTTACATGAGTGATAGCTATTGTAAATTCTACAATTCCATACAGCAGAGGGGATTTATATAAGTCAACCCCTTATATGCCACTTTTTGTGGCCTACTCCCTCTTCCTCAGTTACCAGTAGGAATTTTATTGTTAGCTGAAGTTGCTGCAAAGAAAAAACTGCATACATTGAATATGAATTTTTTTTATAGAAACCTTTTTAAAGTAAAGTATTAAAGTAGAACCTTTGTAAAAGTGCAAAATGGGTAGCATATAGCACAGCCACATAGTATATAGCACAGCCACATAGTATATAGCACAGCCACGTAGTATATAACACAGCCCACGTAGTATATAACACAGCCCACGTAGTATATAACACAGCCATGTAGTATATAGCACAGCCACATAGTATATAGCACAGCCCACTTAGCATATAACAGCCCACGTAGTATATAGCACAGTCACATAGGATATAGCACAGTCATGTAGTATATAACACAGCCACGTAGTATATAGCACAGCCACATAGCATATAACACAGTCCACGTAGCATATAACACAGCTCACGTAGTATATAACACAGCCATGTAGTATATAGCACAGCCATGTAGCATATAACACAGCCCACGTAGCATATAACATGGCCCACGTAGTATATAGCACAGCCACATAGTATATGGGCACAGCCACGTAGCATATAACAGCCCAAAAAGTATATAGCACAGCCACATAGTATATAGCACAGTCACATAGTATATAGCACAGTCACGTAGTATATAACACAGCCACATAGTATATAGCACAGCCACGTAGCATATAACACAGCCCACATAGCATATAACACAGCTCACGTAGTATATAACACAGCCATGTAGTATAGAACACAGCCCACATAGAATATAACACAGCCCACGTAGTATATAACACAGCCATGTAGTATATAGCACAGCCATGTAGCATATAACACAGCCCACGTAGCATATAACATGGCCCACGTAGTATATAGCACAGCCAAATAGTATATGGGCACAGCCACGTAGCATATAACAGCCCAAAAAGTATATAGCACAGCCACATAGTATATAGCACAGTCACATAGTATATAGCACAGTCGTGTAGTATATAACACAGCCACGTAGTATATAGCACAGCCACGTAGCATATAACACAGCCCACATAGCATATAACACAGCTCACGTAGTATATAACACAGCCACGTAGTATAGAACACAGCCCACGTAGCATATAACACAGCCCACGTAGTATATAACACAGCCATGTAGTATATAGCACAGCCATGTAGCATATAACACAGCCCACGTAGTATATAACAAAGCCCAATTATCATATAGCACAGCCATGTAGTATATAGCACAGCCCACACCTCCCCAGTTGAACTCCACAGTTAAATGCGGCGGCGGGGGAGTCGGCACTGGTGGCAGGTGGGCCCCCCTGCCTCACAGGTGCCCCATAGCGGCTGTGTGATGTGACGCTAGCTGAGGGCCCCTGGAGGAGTAGGGGCCCTAGACAGTGCCTGCCCCTAATGCCGGCGCTGCCTGCAGGGGCCCCCCGGAGCCTCAGTGTACCGTACCGTGAATGGGCCCCCGTCTCGCCAGGGCCCCGACACATGTCCGGGTGCTGATGCTGCCCTGCATGCAAGGCTGGATTATTGGTTGTTAGGGGCGTCATTACTGACTTTGCTGACCTATTACTGACAAATATATCATATAAGACAGTTTATAAATTGCCACACAACCAATGTGGTTTATTAAATAGATTGCATAATTTGTAATTTAACATATATAGGTTGTACCACAAGGAAACTAAAAACTGGTATCTCTGAACATTTAAGAAACACAGCAAAATCCAATGTGAATAATCGCAATATCTCCATGCTGGCAAAACACTTTTCAACCTACCATGCAGGAGATATCTCTGCCATGAAAATTCAGGGTATTGAACAAATAAAAAAATCACCCCGCGGCGGGGATTTAAAAAGACGTCTCCTTACCAGAGAGGCTTTTTGGATATACAATTTAGAAACAAGATATCCGAGTGGCCTAAATAAGAGAAATGAGCTAATGTACCATTATTGTTAGGCAATTTTTATAAAGTATGTTAAAGTTTATAAAATGATTTTATAACGGATCTGAAAAAAAGTTTAATACGGAGCCTAATATGTGTATGGTCTGTAATCAAAATCATGTGACCAATTGAGCTGTGCACTAGGATAATGAATACTATATAGGTACCTTCACACATAACGATATCGTTAACGATATCGTTGCTTTTTGTGACGTAGCAACGATATAGTTAAGGAAATCGTTCTGTGTGACAGCGACCAACGATCAGGCCCCTGCTGGGAGATCGTTGGTCGCTGAGGAAAGTCCAGAACTTTATTTCGTCGCTGGACTCCCTGCAGACATCGCTGGATCGGCGTGTGTGACACCGATCCAGCGATGTCTTCACTGGTAACCAGGGTAAACATCGGGTTACTAAGCGCAGGGCCGCGCTTAGTAACCCGATGTTTACCCTGGTTACCAGCGTAAAAGTAAAAAAAACAAACACTACATACTTACCTACCGCTGTCTGTCCCCGGCGCTCTGCTTCTCTGCACTCCTCCTGCTCTGGCTGTGAGCGTCGGTCAGCCGGAAAGCAGAGCGGTGACGTCACCGCTCTGCTTTCCGGCCGCTGTGCTCACAGCCAGTGCAGGAGGAGTGCAGAGAAGCAGAGCGCCGGGGACAGACAGCGGTAGGTAAGTATGTAGTGTTTGTTTTTTTTACTTTTACGCTGGTAACCAGGGTAAACATCGGGTTACTAAGCGCGGCCCTGTGCTTAGTAACCCGATGTTTACCCTGGCTACCCGGGGACCTCGGGATCGTTGGTCGCTGGAGAGCTGTCTGTGTGACAGCTCTCCAGCGACCAAACAGCGACGCTGCAGCGATCGACATCGTTGTTGGTATCGCTGCAGCGTCGCTGAGTGTGAAGGTACCTTATGAGTCCCGAGGTAGGACATAGAACTAAGCTGTGATAAAGATCTGAATAGATCGAAACGCGTTGCTTATACCGCTTTTCCTGCTGAACTTGCATTCACTTTGTACAAGGATTTATGCTTACTATGAAGTTTTAATTAGAAAATAAAGATTTTTGAATTTTAAGGAGCTGGAACTACCTCCCTCTCTCTATATTTGTATCCACTGCACGTCCAGTCAAGATGAAGTTCCACGCACCTGTGGCTGTCGGTGAGCTGGCTGAGGCTAGTCCTCTTATTTCATTATACTCTCTAATAGACCAGGTAGGCTGCTTGCTTCCCTAACAAAACCATTTAGAACAGCTACCAAAATCCCCAAACTCAAAAAAAGAGAGAAAAAAGTATCCGAGGGGTTTAATGGGGCAAATATCATAGTACTCCCTAAACCGGGTAAGGATCCTTTGCAGGTAGAGGGGTATAGGCCAATATCCCTGCTAAACTCAGATTTTAAGATCCTTGCAAATAGACTACAACAAATCATACCAAGTCTGATTTTACCACAGCAAAATGGTTTCATACATGGGAAATCTATTACATACAATATAAGATCTGCTATGGGGGCAATATCACACAGCAAACTACACAAGTGTATGAAACACATAATAGTAAGTTTAGATGCTGATAAAGCATTTGATCGGTTATCATGGGAATATCTGTATGGTATACTAGAGACTAGACAATTTGGTCATTGGTTCCGTGATGCTGTCAAAATGATATGCAAGAACCCTAGTTCTAGAATGTTGATCAATAACACCCTTTCTCGGCCTTTCAATATCCAGAGAGGCACAAGACAGGGATGTCCCTTGTCACCTCTCCTTTTCAACATAACCTTGGATCCCTTATTGAGAACGCTGCAAAACCTGACAATATATCAGGGAATCGGGATAGGACCAGCAATGGTTACAATTTTAGCATTTGCAGATGACATCCTACTTTTTATCAATAATCCATCCCAAGCAATCCCACTTATCATGGAGACTCTAAATAGCTTTGGGGAAATATCAGGGTTTATAATAAACTACAGTTCAGACCAAAAAGTGTGGACACACCTTGTCATTTAAAGATTTTTCTGTATTTTCAATACTATGAAAATTGTAAATTCACACTGAAGGCATCAAAACTATGAATTAACACATGTGGAATTATATACTTAACAAAAAAGTGTGAAACAACTGAAATTATGTCTTATATTCTAGATTTTTCAAAGTAGCCACCTTTTTTGCTTTGATGACTGCTTTGCACACTCTTGGCATTCTCTTGATGAGCTTCAAGAGGTAGTCACCGGAAATGGTCTTCCAACATTCTTGAAGGAGTTCCCAGAGATGCTTGGCACTTGTTGGCCCTTTTGCCTTCGCTCTGCGGTCCAGCTCACCCCAAACCATCTCGATTGGGTTCAGGCCTGTTGACTGTGGAGGCCAGGTCATCTGGAGTAGCACCCCATCACTCTCCTTCTTGGTCGAATAGCCCTTACACAGCCTGGAGGTGTATTTGGGCTCATTGTCCTGTTGAAAAATAAATGATGGCCCAACTAAATGCAAACCGGATAGAATAGCATGCCGCTGCAAGATGCTGTGGTAGCCATGCTGGTTCAGTATGCCTTCAATTTTGAATAAATCCCCAACATTGTCAACAGCAAAGCACCCCCACACAGTCAAACCTCCTCCTCCATGCTTCACGGTGGGAACAAGCATGTAGAGTCCATCTGTTCACCTTTTCTGCGTCGCGCAAAGACACGGTGGTTGGAACCAAAGATCTCAAATTTGGACTCATCAGACCAAAGCACAGATTTCCACTGGTCTAATGTCCATTCCTTGTGTTCCTTAGCTCAAACAAGTCTCCTCTGCTTGTTGCCTGTCCTTAGCAGTGGTTTCCTAGCAGCTATTTAAAAATGAAGGCCTGCTGCACAAAGTCTCCTCTTAACAGTTGTTGTAGAGATGTGTCTGCTGCTAGAACTCTGTGTGGCATTGACCTGGTCTCTAATCTGAGCTGCTGTTAACCTGTGATTTCTGAGGCTGGTGACTCGGATAAACTTATCCTCAGAAGCAGAGGTGACTCTTGACCTTCCTTTCCTGGGGCGGTCCTTATGTGAGCCAGTTTCTTTGTAGTGCTTGATGGTTTTTGCCACTGCACTTGGGGACACTTTCAAAGTTTTCCCAATTTTTCGGACTGACTGACCTTCATTTCTTAAAGTAATGATGGCCACTCGTTATTCTTTACTTAGCTGCTTTTTTCTTGCCATAATACAAATTCTAACATTCTATTCAGTAGGACTATCAGTTGTGTATCCACCAGACTTCTGCACAACACACCTGATGGTCCCATCCCCATTTATAAGGCAAGAAATCCCACTTATTAAACCTGACAGGGCACACCTATGACGTGAAAACTATTCCCGGTGACTACCTCTTGAAGCTCATCAAGAGAATGTCAAGAGTGTGCAAAGCAGTCATCAAAGCAAAAGATGGCTACTTTGAAGGACCTAGAATATAAGACATATTTTCAGTTGTTTCACACTTTTTTGTTAAGTATATAATTCCACATGTGTTAATTCATACTTTTGATGCCTTCAGTGTGAATGTACAATTTTCATAGTCATGAAAATACAGAAAAGTCTTTAAATGAGAAGGTGTGTCCAAACCTTTGGTCTGTACTGTATAACAAGTCAGAAGCCCTTGCATTATTCAGGGTGGGAAAACATGGACTAGACTCATTCCCATTTCACTGTTGAACTGATTCCATTAAATATTTGGGAGTACACCTAACCCAACACAACACTACAGGATTAATTGCAAATCCCTAGTTACACCCATAATTCAGATTCTTCATTCGTGGAAACATTTTACTTTAACATTCTGGAGCAGATGTCATCTAATTAAAATGGTAATTTTCCCCAAACTAATGTATTTGTTCCAGACGCTACCCTTGTTGCTTCATAAATCAGACGCTTAGCTACTCAATGCTAAATTTAGGGGATTTGTCTGGAGCAATAAAAAGTGGGTTATCCTCTATTTCTGGGAGGAAAGCCTTCTTTGATATACAAAGTTCTAGAGACACAGGGTTGTACTAAAAGGTGGTAAATTTAATGAATGATGACTTTTCGCTGCTCACTTTCGACAGGGCGTCACAAAGGTTTCCAGCGCTTGTGGGTAAACCCTTTATCTTTCTACAGGTGCGTAGCCTGGCGCAGGTGGACAGCACAAAGAGTTCAGAACCCAAATTAGGTAGGCTTCTAGACATCGTTATTAAAGGAGCTTTATCCCAAATTTCATCCACAAGCAAAATCTACTATACTATTATATACTATAATAAGGATGCGAGGGTCTTGGGAAGGGAAATTGAAGGGTCCAGGCAAGTGGAGAGAGGATATACTAGGGTTTGAAATGGAAGACTTTCTAAAAGCCACACTGACTCATAAGAAAATGATCCCTTATAATAGCTACACTGACATGTCTTTGCTGATATTCTACTTGGCATATATAACAGCATACATACAATCAAAGATGTCTCCTGGGACTACCTATTCATACTCCAAATGTGGTTCAGCTAATACTGATATACTCCATCACTTGTGGGGATGCATGCATATCCAGAAATTATGGAAAAGCATTAATTCATATATCCAAAATACATATTGCATTACTTTTCCATTAACACCACAGTGGGCGGTTTTCAACATCCTGGCAGATAGTTATCAAAATATATTGATACAGATTAGATCATCACTAATTATTTGGGCCTCGGCTATGAGGAAGAGTATCCTCCATCATTGGTTAAACCCAATGCCACCACCACTAACACTTATTCAATCCAAAATTATGTTTTTGTTTAAAATGGATTGGCTGGACACACTGATAAACAAAGAAAAATTACCGGGAAATTCTTCAAAAGATAGGCGTCGTTCATTCCCACAATACCAGACAACACTTAAGATTGACTGAGGAAACAATTCGAACACACCTCATGGGACTTACTTGAGACACTTCATAATCGGGTTCCAATACCATAGTCATTAACGTTATGTGAGAGTTCAGTTCGCACACGGTGGGGATGGAAGGGAGGGGTTGTTTTTTCCTTTTTTTGGGGGGAGGGAGGATTTAAGCGTTAAATTCATGGTATTTGTTGGATATCACTGTCTGTATGTACTACTATGCATTTAATAAACAGAGGGTTTTTTTTAAAAAAAGGAGAGAGCTGACAAGCTTATAACGATATGGAGGTTAGGACCCTGTAAATAAAGAGATACGCATTTCGATGGGACACACCACTTCCCAACTAAAAGAATGGGAATCCTACTGGATCCATGTTCTACAAACCATATCCCCACTAGGATTCAATAGAGATTATGAAGTACAGTATTAGTACCCTATACCACATGTAACACTTGTTATCTGAATTATTGGCAATAACTTCTCATTTCTTCCTTTTCAGATTCCTTAAAAATCTTCCCTGACTTAGGTGACTACTGGTGAGGTTTGCTCTTTCTATTTTTTCTTCAGCCACATTTATTTTTTCATAGATTTTTTTCCAATTATCATTATTTCACTACCAATTTTATTTTTATTTTATTTTTTCATTTTCTATCCTTATTTTCTATTTCTTATTTTTTCCTAATTTTTTACTTAGTCTTAAGCTTTTATTTACCCTTTTTCTCTTATTCATCAACATTATCTCTATATCTTTACTATAATCAAAAATTTAATTTCCATTATTTTCTCACTTTTTTTCTTTATCCTATACATTTCCATCTTTCTATTCCTTTTGGTATTTTTTACTCCTTGCTGACATGTGTTGTACCTGTCCTGCTCAGCGGGAGCTGCGTTCCGACAAACAGCAGTACATGTATGGCCGCACAATCACGCTGCCTCACGCTAAGTGCCACAGCGATAGGGTGCAGGTGTCAGCTCTGTGTGAGAGCTGACACCCCTCAGCAATGCCAATGATCTGTGAATGCACCGATTGCGGGCATTTAATCCATCTGACGCCGCTGCCAGTAGTGACAGTGGCATAGATGAGCATCGCGCAGGGAATGAGTTCCCTGCGTGCTTCCATCAGGACAACGCAATGCGATCACATTGTCCTGATGGTCTCCATGGAGACTCCCAGACACAAGATGGCCGCGGGGTCCTTCAGGGTCTTGCAAGGAAGGTGGCTTGTGAGCACCTACTGAGAGCAGGAGCTAACATGCCTCCTTCCCTGCCTGTCATGCTGATGTGATTCTCTGCAGTGCAGACTATCAGATCAGCGATCTGACACTATACAGTGATGTCCCATACTAGGACAATGTAAAAAATAAAAAAAATAAAAAAAAAAGTGTAAAAAAAATTAAACAAATATTTTTCCAATAAATACATTTATTTCTGCAAATACAAAAATAAACAATAGAAGTACACATTTGGTCAATAAAACTATCCCACTAGTTAACCCCTTCAGTGAATGCGGTAAAAATAAAAAAAGAGGCAAAAAACAACGCTTTATCATCGTACTGCCAAACAAAAAGTGCAATAAAACGCGATCAAAAAGACAAATGTTAGTAAACATGGTACTGCTGAAAACATCATCTTGTCCCACAAAAAACAAGCCATCATACAGCTCCATCAGCAGAAAAATAAAAAAGTTATAGCTCTCAGAACAAAGCGATGCAAAAATGATTTTTTCTATAAAATACTGTAGTTTTTATTGTGAAAACGCGGCAAAACATAAAAAAATATAAATGTGGTATCATTGTAATCGTACTGACCCAAAGAATAAAGCTGCCTTATTAATTTTACTACACACAGAACGTCATTTAAAAAAAAATAATAATTAATGGTGTTTGATCATTCTGTCTCCCAAAAATCAGAATAGAAAGTGATAAAAAAATGTCATGTGCCCGAAAATTGGACCAATAAAAACGTCAACTCGACCCACAAAAAAACAAGCCCTCACATGACTCTCTCTCGGCCAAAGTATGGAAAAATTATAGCTCTCAAAATATATTGATACAAAAACTTGTTTTTGCAATAAAATGCATCTTTTAGTGTGTGACAGCAGCCAAACATAGAAACCTGATATAAATCTGGTATCGCTGTAATCTCACTGACCCGAAGAGTAAAGTCGCCTAAACACTTATACCGCAAGTGGAATGGCATAAAAAATAAATAAAATCAATTCTTCACATGCTGTTGATTTTTTCTTTCTGCCTCCCAAAGATCGCAGTAAGGCTCAGCTACAACGGGGTTTCCGTGTAAATCTCTGAAATACCTGGGGATCCCCCAGTGGAAGATTCCACATAATGAGGCAGATGGAGGCACTGTGGATGCCATAAGAACTGTGATCCGGCGGTGTCCATCTTTTTAGTCATATGTAAAAGCACAGTCAGCCAGTTTTGTGCACCTTTGAAAAGAAGGACACCGCTGAACAGAGACCAGATGGAGTCCAGTGTAACTCTGCTGCCTCATTATAGTGAATGGATCGGGGGTTTCATCTGTCACGTCACTCAGAGATTTAGGTGGAAACCCCAAAGTAAGTGCTCAGTGTAGAGCGCCAGATAAATGTGATTCCAAACTTAATGTAAAATGTTCCCAATAAAAGCTTCAACTCCATCCACAAAAAAAGTAATTCCTCACTCAGGTCCATCATCTGTTACCAGAAATATAGGGGGCTTCCAGTACAAAGCCTCTCGAAAAGCGTTATGGCTACTCACCCCCCTAATAGAAATTCTGCGCTCCAAAATCCAAATGCCCCCCTCTCTTCTGAGCCCCACAGTGTACATCTAAACCACATATATCATCCACATGTTTAGCATTTCTGTACTAATGAGAACCCACCTAATTTATGGGTGCATGTATCCAGATGCACGGGCTGGGCTTAACCCTTATCCGGCTGAATAGGTACAATTGTAACTATTCCGTTTTAAAATTGCAATAACTTTTTTTTGAAAAGACGTAGAGGGCTGAAATTTCGTGACATCTCTACATTTTTGGTCCAGAATATATTGGCCAAATTTCAATAAAATATCTCCACCCGCTTCCGAGATAAGGGGTCGAGATCTTTTTGCATCCATAACAAGCTGCATAGGTACAAATGTACCTCATATATTTTGAATGAAGATAATGCAAGGGAAAAAGCATAAATTTTTTTTTAATGATAATGCTATTTAACTATTATAAACAAGTAAAAAACTGTTCATTTACATTATAAAAGAAAATGTAAGAAACTTTTTTTTATTGATTTTCTTTGCAAGTAATGCATGTTGGCTTTGCTACAGAGTGTTCATCGCAAATGGGTTTCACACAAACCACACAAGACTTTCTAGTCTTGCGTTGTTTTCGCCTCAGGTCTCTGCAGACATAGCAACTACCAACAACAGGGGAGGGTCCACGACTACCATGAGGTATTTTGGGGCCAGCTGCTGGCTGCGATGCTACCACAATGCATCGTCCAAGCACCATTTCTACTGCATCTCGAAGAAAATGGTTTCTCATTATCATTTTGTTTGTACTACGATCTTCAATTGCAATCATACACAGCTGATTTGCGAGATCTTTCAGGAACTTTCTTCGTTGATCCTTTGCCCTGAAGCTTGGATTGTGTTCTCTGTAGATGATGTAGGATGCTAACCCACTGACATCAATCATATTGTAGAAAAATGCCAAAGTCCAACGTGATGTTCGTCGTTTCACAGTGTACTCTCCCAACATTTTATCCATAACATCAACGCCACCTTTTGTTATGTTGTAGTATTTTATTATCTCTGGCTTGGCTGCTAGTGTCTCTTCAACTTCTCCCGTCATGTGCATAGATGATAGAAGCACGACTGATTTGTTCTTCTTTGGTACATATGAACAGACTGTTGCATCATGATTGTAGGCAAAATTTGTCGAGTATACAGGCCTTTCTTTGGCAGGCTGCATGTTGTTAGGTAGGAACCTTTTGTTTTTTCTCACTGTACCAACTAGTGTCATGTTCCAGGAGTTCAATACCTTAGCTAGTTCCATGGTTGTAAAGAAGTTATCGGTGGTGACATTTCTTCCAGAGCCTTTATACGAGCTCACTAGGTCCAATACTGTTCGTTCTCCAATGTTTACTTGTCGAGGACCATCAGTTGGTTTCCCAGTGTAGAGCTGACCTTGTAAAGGGTAGGCATTTGATGAGTCACAAGCCCAGAAAATCTTTATGCCATATTTAGCTGGTTTTGAAGGTATATACTGGGTAAATTTAGTATGACCTCTAAATGGAAATAATTGCTCGTCGACGGTGATACAATGATATGGCTTGTAGGCTCTCTCCAGATTACTGTTCAGCATTGTCCAGATGTCCCGTATTGGTGCAGCTTTATCTGTTTGCACACGTTCTGCACGTGTATTTTCGTTGTCAAACCTGATAAATCTGAGTATCATCTTGAAGCGGTCACGAGACATGGCTGCACGTATAAGAGGCAGAGCAGCAACATTCCACATTTCCTCCAGATTCTCTTTGTTGGCTCTGTGCACACCAGCAGCAATCAGTATGCCCAAAAATGCATGAAGTTCAGTTTCAGTAAATTGCTTGAATGTTTTTTGTGGTGGCCGTTTGGAAGAATCAGGAAAACGTTGTACCAGTTCGTTGTTGTAAGCATCACAAACTCTCTTGGCCTTTCGATTCGTTTCCCGTAATATGATGTCACACATCTCGGGAGTCATGATGGACTTGAATAGCTCTTTTGCTGTATATAGGTTGCTGATTGCTGCAGGGCCACCTCTTTGTCGTAGGACATTACGAGATTTTGTTTGTGCATTTGGCAGTGGATTACTGCACCATTGAGTTTCATCCTTAGCAGTCCAAATGTCGCCTGCACTTTGAGGCACAGAATCATCCTCAACACTTTCGTCTGATTCGTATTCATTTTCATGCTCTATGACCATTTCTTGTTCAATGTCTGAATCTTCTTCAGTAACATCCACTTGTGGTACATAGTTTTCATCATC
This sequence comes from Ranitomeya imitator, assembly GCF_032444005.1. Taxonomy (NCBI): domain Eukaryota; kingdom Metazoa; phylum Chordata; class Amphibia; order Anura; family Dendrobatidae; genus Ranitomeya; species Ranitomeya imitator. Next base: position 343,227,472 of record NC_091287.1, read on the forward strand.
AGATGGAACATATGGTTCATCCTCATGCTCAGAATCAGATTCTTCTAGCATTCGCATTATTTCGTCAGACGTAAATCTGTAAATATGAAAAAATGTAAAATAAATAATTTTCCGAAATACTACATTATTGGCTTTTCACAAAATTATACTAACCTGCAAACACGTTTTCTTGGATTATGGCGGAAACTAGATCCAGCATTACTATCACTCATGATGACTTGCTAGATGAATTTTGGCTTCGTATTTTGTGCTGAATATAAATAAAACATCGTAAAACAATATGTAGATACTAATTATTATCCATTTTTCGTATAAAAATTATACCTATAGTGATAAGTTTCATACAAAATATATGTAAGCCAAGTCCAGGCTGAAAGACAATTTGACTGTTCTGTCCCCACATAATGAGAATAAAGGTATAACTGGCTGTTAGATGCTGTGAGACTTTCCTACCTTCGTTTCCAAGAAATTGAAGACTTCACAAGCCTAGAAATGTGTGCTCACAGCAATGAGATGAACAGCAAAATGGCTAATGAGAGGAGGGAGGCAGGAAGACAAGTAGAAGCCACTCCCAGTTTGAATTAACTTAATTGACAGCAACATAAGTGACCAGTAACAACACTGAACAATAGATATCAGCATAACATTTGTAGCTGAATGAACTTTAGTTTCTGAAACCAAGTAAAGTCTTCCCACAGTGGAGGTATATGTGAAGGTACAATTGTACCTATGCAGCCTGTTAAGGTTGTAAAATTATGCAGCCTGACAAGGGTTAAAGGAAACCTGTTACCTGCCTGAAATTGGCGGGACCAGTTTTTGGTCATATGGGCGGAGTTTTCGGGTGTTTGATTCACCCTTTCCTTACCCGCTGGCTGCATGCTGGCCGAAATATTGGATTAAAGTTCATTCTCTGTCCTCCGTAGTACACGTCTGTGCAAGGCAAGACCTCCCATATGACCCAAAACCAGTTCCGCCAAATTCAGGTGACAGGTTCCCTTTAAAGGGAACCTGTCACCCCGTTTTTTCAAGAAGAGCTAAAAATAGCGTTAAATAGGGGCAGAGCTGGGCTTTACATTAGTGTATTTTGGAGCCTTTATTCCCCACCTATGCTGCCGAAATACCTTTGTAAAGTCGCCGTTTTGGGCTGTCACTCACGCTGGTCAGGTCATATGGGCGTGGTGACAGCACTGTTTCTCCCCCAGATCTCCATTGGTGGCGTGGTGGTGTGCGCATGTCTAAGTGGCGACTCCACTGCGCAGCTTCAAGGAAAATAGCGCGATCTGTGCTATTCAGCCGTTTATCGGTGGGCGCGGCCATTTTTGTGAGGCCGCGCGTGCGCAGATGGTTCTTCTCGGCTTCCCGGGGCTTCAGGAAAATGGCCGCGGGATGCCGCGCGTGCGCAGATGGCGATCTTGACGGCCATTTTCCTGAAGCCGAGTTCGCATCTCGGCTGCAGGAAAATGGCCGCCGCGATCTCCATCTGTGCACGCGCGCTCAGTCACTCCAGAGTCTTGCTGTGTGGCTAAGCAGTACTGTACAGCCACATATGGGGTATTGCCAAGTTCAGGAAAAATTGTGTAACACATTTTGGTACCCATTTCCCAGTGTGAAAATGTAAAATCTAGGGCTAAAACAATTTTTTTATGTAAAACGTAATTATGTTTTCTTCACTGCCCAATGGTATCAAATTCTGTGCCACACTTGTTGTGTCAATATGATCACTGCACCCCTAGATGAACTCATTGAGAGGTGTAGTTTGTAAAATGGGGTCACTTATGGGGGTTTCTGCTGTTCTGGCACCTCAGGTGCTCTGCCAATGTGACATGGCCCCCTCAAACCAATGCAGCAAAATCTGCACTGTAATAAGATGCTCCTTCCTTTTTGAGCTTTGCACTGTGCCTCAAAAGTAGTTTTTGACCACTTATGGGGTATTGATGTACTCAGGAGAAGTTGTAAAACAACTTTAGGGGACTTTTTTTCTTCCTACCCTTGTGGAAATTAAAAATTGAGGCTAAAATAATATTTTTGTGGAGAAATTGTGTTTTTTCATTTTCACGGCTCAACATTATAAAATTCTGTGAAGCCCCTGAGGTTTCAAGGTGCTCACCACGCATCTCGATAAAGTCCTTGAGGGGTCTAGTTTCCAAAATGGGGTCATTTGTGGGGGGCTTCTACTGTTTAGGCCTTTCAAGGGCTCTTCAAACGCTACATGGCGTCGGATATTGATTCAAGCCAATTTTGTATTCCAAACGTCAAAAGGCGCGCCTTCCCTTCCAAGCCCTGGCGTACGCTCAAGCAATAGTTTTCCTCCACATATGTAGTATCAGCGTACTCAGGAGAAAATGCACAACAAATTTAGGGGACTATTTTTTCTTGCTACCCTTGTGAAAATAAAAAAATTGAGGTTAAAATAACATTCTTGTGGAAAAAATGTGTTTTTTAATTTTCAAGGCACAACATTATAAAATTCTGTGAAGCCCCTGAGGTTTGAAGGTGCTCACCACACATCTAGATAAAGTCCTTGAGGGGTCAAATATCCAAAATGGGGTCATTTATGGGGGGTTTCTACTGTTTAGGCACCTTGGGGGCACTCTAAACGTGACATGGCGTTGGCAATTGATTCAAGCCTATTTTGTATTCCAAAAGTCAAATGGCGCTTCTTCCCTGCCAAGACCTGCCATGTGCTCAAACAATAGTTTTCCTCCACATATGTGGTATTGGCATACTCAGGAGAAATCTCACAGCAAATTTTATGGTGCATTTTCTTCTGTTACCCTTGTGAAAATGGAAAGTATGGCAATAAAAAACATTTTTGTGGGAAATGTTAATTTTTTCCTTCCACATTCCAATAACCTGAATGGTTAATAAACTTCTTGAATGTGGTTTTGCGCACCTTGAGAGGTGCAGTTTTTAGAATGGTGTCACTTTTGGTATTTTCTTTCATACAGCCCCTTCAAAGTGACTTCAAATGTGAGGTGGTCCCTAAAAAATGGTTTTGTAAAATTTGTTGAAAAAATGAAAAATCACTGGTCAATTTTTAACCCCAATAACTTCCTAACAGAGAAAAATGTTGGTTTCAAAATTGTGCTGATATAAGTAGACATGTGGGAAATGTTTATTAATTATTTTGTGTGATATGACTCTCTGATATAAGGGCATAAAATTGTGAAATTTTCGCCAAGTTTCCATTTTTTTCATAAATAATTGCACGTCATATAAAAGAAATGTTACAGCTATCATAAAGTACAATATGTTACGAGAAAACATTCTCAGAATCATCAGGATCCATTGAAGCGTTCCAGAGTTATTATCTCATAAAGTCACCGTGGTCAGAATTGTAAAAATTGGCCCGTCACGAAGGCAAAAACAGGCTCGGGCGTGAAAGGGTTAACATTTGATCTATATGTGTTCCTTTTTTGCTACATATAGAGATTACTGATGTCATTGATCTCATGGTAAAAAAACATCAGATGACTGTACTGGAAATTCTTGCAACATCATTTGTGGCCAATGTTTTGCCAATGTTTAGATAGGTTTATTAGAGAGAATTTGATTTACATTTGTTCAAGGATGGAAGGAACTTTTATTAATAACAATATCCTAATAACCATCTATTGAATGTTACAGACATTTTAAGCCAAAGGGAAATTATATTTTTAGATAATATTTTAGATATAATGAAACTTAAAACTATAGATTCGCTGACAACATCTTGTACTCTAAAAGTAATCATCTACTAAATGAAAGAAGAACATTCTGTGTGGTCAGATATCTTTTCTTCTATGATTGGTATGTCAGGGAATAAGAGGGGAAAGAAGTAGAGAATTAGGCCGGGTCACACTGGCGACTTAACCGGATGAGTGCAATGCGATTAAAAATTGGATCAATGTTAAGCTAGGGGGAAGACCCCAGCAGCCGATTTTTTGTCGTCCGTTTTCCTCGGTCCAAGACAATTGCAGCATGCTGCAATTGTCAGGGACACTCGGCAGACTCTCGGCTCACTCGCACCCATATAAGCCTTGACTTGAAGAAACAGGTGATGTATATTTATGTAACGAGGAAGGATGTGGTCTAAGAATTTCAACACCCTTTATCAAGGTGTACAGAATTAATCGTCAGGCAAAATGGTCAAAAAAGTGATTACACTGACTAATATTGTTAAAAGTCTTACAGAGAGATGCAGTACTCTTGAAATTCCTAAGATATTGAGGCGTGATCACAGAACCAACAAAAGTTTTATTCCAAATAGTCAACAGTAGTGTTGAGCATTCCGATACTGCAACTATCGGGTATCGGCCGATATTCGCAGTATCAGAATTCCTATAGTGAAATTATGCAGTATAATGAAGTGTGGGCGGTGCGTGGGTGGTGCGTGGGCAGACACTGTGAGTGTCTGCATGTGAGGGCGGGGTCTGTGCGGGCCTGCCAGGGATGTGTACCCACCTGCTGGGGCTCTGTGCGGGCCTACCGGGGCTCTCTGGGGTCTGTGCGGCGTCTCTGTGCGGCGTGTCTCTGTTCGGGGTCTCTGTGCGGCGTGCGGGGTGTCTCTGTGTAGGGTCTCTGTGCGGCATTCGGGGTCTCTGTGTGGGGTCTCTGTGCGGCGTGCGGGGTGTCTCTGTGCGGGGTCTCTGTGTGGCGTGCAGGGTGTCTCTGTGCGGGGTCTCTGTGCGGCGTCTCTGTGCTGGGGTGTCTCTGTGCGGCGTGCTGGGGCTCTGTGCGGGCATCGTCCGATGGGACTACAAGTCCCATCGGACGATGCCTGCTACACTGACAGTGATTAACACCTTAGCCAATGATGGGACAGTAGTAGTCCCATCATCCGGCTAATGTGTTAAATGAAAAAAAAAACTCCATACATACTCCATACAGTGCATACATATAGACATACAGTACATTAAACATAGAGTTCATACTCACCATTACTTGTCATTTTGATCCCCGAAGCCAGTGTCAACCTATAAAAAAGATGAAAAAAACAAACAACCAATATACTCCCTGTCCGCAGAAATCCACGAGTGTCCCACGACGATCTCCCGTGGAGAGCAGCAGCATCAGAAGATGCGACCGCTCTCCAGGGGCCCCAGAAACACAATGATGGAGGAAGATTCCTCAAGTGTTCCAGAGAAATCTCACAAAGTTTTTCCGCCGCTGTAAAAAAATTGTCCCTAGCCTCACTTATGGCATTGCTGGGTGAGAAATTTTCCCACGCAGCAATTGCCATAAAGTGAGCCTTTGTCCTAAGGTAACCTCTCAGTGATGCACTGCAGGAGCCATTGTCTCCTGTCAGTGTGTCACTGAGGGTCCTATAGAGCAGTGACATCACCCAATGTCACTGTTCTATAGGTAAGTTGGTCATGGGACAATCGTTATTAATCAGACTACGGCGGACAGGTAGTATACGGTTTATTATTTTATGTTTTTGGCAGGCGCAGAAGTATGGTAAGTATGGTTAAATGAAGAATATTAAAATACTTTTTTCCTAATGTGTGTGTGTTTTATTAACCCTTTCTTACTATTGGATTAATAATGGATAGGCATCTTATTGATATCACCTTACAATAGCAAGGTGACATTAACCCCTTATTACCCCACATCCCACCGCTACATGGTGCAAAAAATGCATCAAAAGCTGCACAAAAAACTGCATCAAAAACAGCACCAAAAATCTGCATCAAAAACTGTTATGATTAGGCAACTCAGTACCACAGTGAACATAGAGGTCAGAGCACATACAGTGATCTGACAATAATCCAAAAACATAGAACGAGCTTTGAGACGTGGGAACTCTGTTGACCGCAATCCCTAATCCTATCCAACAACACTAGAGGCAGCCGTGGATTGCGCCTAACGCTACCTATGCAACTCGGCACAGCCTGAGAAACTAGCTAGCCTGAAGATAGAAAATAAGCCTACCTTGCCTCAGAGAAATACCCCAAAGGAAAAGGCAGCCCCCCACATATAATGACTGTGAGTAAGATGAAAAGACAAACGTAGAGATGAAATAGATTTAGCAAAGTGAGGCCCGACTTTCTGAACAGAGCAAGGATAGGAAAGGTAACTTTGCGGTCAACACAAAACCCTAAAAACCACGCAAAGGGGGCAAAAAGACCCTCCGTACCGAACTAACGGCACGGAGGTACACCCTCTGCGTCCCAGAGCTTCCAGCAAACAACTAGATAAGCTGGACAGAAGAAAAGCAAACAAAATAGCAAAGGAAAACTTAGCTACGCAGAGCAGCAGGCCACAGGAACGATCCAGGAGGAAAACAAGTCCAATACTGGAACATTGACAGGAAGCCAGGATGAAAGCACTAGGTGGAGTTAAGTAGAGCAGCACCTAACGACCTCACCACATCACCTGAGGGAGGAAACTCAGAAGCCGCAGTACCACTTCCCTCCACCAACGGAAGCTTACAGAGAGAATCAGCCGAAGTACCACTTGTGACCACAGGAGGGAGCTCTGCCACAGAATTCACAACAGTACCCCCCCCTTGAGGAGGGGTCACCGAACCCTCACCAGAGCCCCCAGGCCGACCAGGATGAGCCACATGAAAGGCACAAACAAGATCGGGAGCATGGACATCAGAGGCAAAGACCCAGGAATTATCTTCCTGAGCATAACCCTTCCATTTAACCAGATACTGGAGTTTCCGTCTTGAAACACGAGAATCCAAAATCTTCTCCACAATATACTCCAACTCCCCCTCCACCAAAATCGGGGCAGGAGGGTCAACAGAAGGAACCATAGGTGCCACGTATCTCCGCAACAATGACCTATGGAATACGTTATGTATGGAAAAAGAATCTGGAAGGGTCAGACGAAAAGACACAGGATTAAGAACCTCAGAAATCCTATACGGACCAATGAAATGAGGTTTAAACTTAGAAGAGGAAACCTTCATAGGAATATGACGAGAAGATAACCAAACCAGATCCCCAACACGAAGTCGGGGACCCACACAGCGTCTGCGATTAGCAAAACGTTGAGCCTTCTCCTGGGACAAGGTCAAATTGTCCACTACCTGAGTCCAAATCTGCTGCAACCTGTCCACCACAGTATCCACACCAGGACAGTCCGAAGACTCAACCTGTCCTGACGAGAAACGAGGATGGAACCCAGAGTTGCAGAAAAATGGCGAAACCAAGGTAGCCGAGCTAGCCCGATTATTAAGGGCGAACTCAGCCAAAGGCAAAAAGGACACCCAGTCATCCTGATCAGCAGAAACAAAACATCTCAGATATGTTTCCAAGGTCTGATTGGTTCATTCGGTCTGGCCATTAGTCTGAGGATGGAAAGCCAAGGAAAAAGACAAGTCAATGCCCATCCTACCACAAAAGGCTCGCCAAAACCTCAAAACAAACTGGGAACCTCTGTCAGAAACTATTCTCTGGAATGCCATGTAAACGAACCACATGCTGGAAGAACAATGGCACCAAATCAGAGGAGGAAGGCAATTTAGGCAAGGGTACCAAATGGACCATCTTAGAAAAGCGATCACAGACCACCCAAATGACTGACATCTTTTGAGAAACGGGAAGATCTGAAATAAAATCCATAGAGATATGTGTCCAAGGCCTCTTCGGGACTGGCAAGGGCAAAAGCAACCCACTGGCACGAGAACAGCAGGGCTTAGCCCGAGCACAAATCCCACAGGACTGCACAAAAGTACGCACATCCCGCGACAGAGATGGCCACCAAAAGGATCTAGCCACTAACTCTCTGGTACCAAAGATTCCAGGATGACCAGCCAAGACCGAACAATGAACCTCAGAGATAACTTTATTCGTCCACCTCTCAGGGACAAACAGTTTCTCCACTGGACAACGATCAGGTTTATTAGCATGAAATTTTTGCAGCACTCGCCGCAAATCAGGGGAGATGGCAGACACAATTACTCCCTCTTTGAGGATACCCGCCGGCTCAGATACACCCGGAGAGTCGGGCACAAAACTCCTAGACAGAGCATCCGCCTTCACATTTTTAGAGCCCGGAAGGTATGAAATCACAAAGTCAAAACGGCCAAAAAACAACGACCAACGAGCTTGTCTAGGATTCAACCGCTTGGCGGACTCGAGATAAGTCAAGTTCTTATGATCAGTCAAGACCACCACGCGATGCTTAGCTCCTTCAAGCCAATGACGCCACTCCTCGAATGCCCACTTCATGGCCAGCAACTCTCGGTTGCCCACATCATAATTTCGCTCAGCAGGCGAAAACTTCCTGGAAAAGAAGGCGCACGGTTTCATCACTGAGCAATCAGAACCTCTCTGCGACAAAACAGCCCCTGCTCCAATCTCAGAAGCATCAACCTCGACCTGGAACGGAAGCGAAACATCTGGTTGACACAACACAGGGGCAGAAGAAAAACGACGCTTCAACTCTTGAAAAGCTTCCACAGCAGCAGAAGACCAATTGACCACATCAGCACCCTTCTTGGTCAAATCGGTCAATGGTTTAGCAATACTAGAAAAATTGCAGATGAAGCGACGATAAAAATTAGCAAAGCCCAGGAACTTTTGCAGACTTTTCAGAGATGTCGGCTGAGTCCAATCATGGATGGCTTGGACCTTAACAGGATCCATCTCGATAGTAGAAGGGGAAAAGATGAACCCCAAAAATGAAACCTTCTGCACACCAAAGAGACACTTTGATCCCTTCACAAACAAAGAATTAGCACGCAGGACCTGAAAAACCGTTCTGACCTGCTTCACATGAGACTCCCAATCATCCGAGAAGATCAAAATGTCATCCAAGTACACAATCAGGAATTTATCCAGGTACTCTCGGAAGATGTCATGCATAAAGGACTGAAACACTGATGGAGCATTGGCAAGTCCGAATGGCATTACTAGATACTCAAAATGACCCTCGGGCATATTAAATGCAGTTTTCCATTCATCGCCTCGCTTAATTCGCACAAGATTATACGCACCACGAAGATCTATCTTGGTGAACCAACTAGCCCCCTTAATCCGAGCAAACAAATCAGATAACAACGGCAAGGGGTACTGAAATTTAACCGTGATCTTATTTAGAAGGCGGTAATCTATACAAGGTCTCAGCGAACCATCCTTCTTGGCTACAAAAAAGAACCCTGCTCCTAATGGCGACGATGACGGGCGAATATGCCCCTTCTCCAGGGACTCCTTCACATAACTGCGCATAGCGGCGTGCTCAGGCACAAATAAATTAAACAATCGGCCTTTTGGGAACTTACTACCAGGAATCAAATTGATAGCACAATCATAATCCCTATGCGGAGGTAGGGCATCGGACTTGGGCTCATCAAATACATCCCGGTAATCAGACAAGAACTCTGGAACCTCAGAAGGGGTGGATGACGAAATTGACAGAAATGGAACATCACCATGTACCCCCTGACAACCCCAGCTGGACACCGACATGGATTTCCAATCTAATACTGGATTATGGACTTGTAGCCATGGCAACCCCAACACGACCACATCATGCAGATTATGCAACACCAGAAAGCAAATAACCTCCTGATGTGCAGGAGCCATGCACATGGTCAGCTGGGTCCAGTACTGAGGCTTATTCTTGGCCAAAGGCGTAGCATCAATTCCTCTCAATGGAATAGGACACTGCAAGGGCTCCAAGAAAAACCCACAATGCTTAGCATACTCCAAGTCCATCAAATTCAGGGCAGCGCCTGAATCCACAAATGCCATGACAGAATACGATGACAAAGAGCAGATCAAGGTAACGGACAGAAGAAATTTTGACTGTACTGTACCAATGGTGGCAGACCTAGCGAACCGCTTAGTGCGCTTAGGACAATCAGAGATAGCATGAGTGGAATCACCACAGTAGAAACACAGCCCATTCAGACGTCTGTGTTCTTGCCGTTCAACTCTGGTCAAAGTCCTATCGCACTGCATAGGCTCAGGTTTAAGCTCAGGTAATACCGCCAAATGGTGCACAGATTTACGCTCACGCAAGCGTCGACCAATCTGAATGGCCAAAGACATAGACTCATTCAAACCAGCAGGCATAGGAAATCCCACCATGACATCCTTAAGGGCTTCAGAGAGACCCTTTCTGAACATAGCTGCCAGCGCAGATTCATTCCATTGAGTGAGCACGGACCACTTTCTAAATTTCTGACAATATACCTCTATCTCATCCTGACCCTGACAAAGAGCCAGCAAATTTTTTTCTGCCTGATCCACAGAATTAGGCTCATCGTACAGCAATCCGAGCGCCAGGAAAAACGCATCGATATTACTTAATGCAGGATCTCCTGGCGCAAGAGAAAATGCCCGGTCCTGAGGGTCGCCACGCAAAAAAGAAATAATGATCAAAACCTGTTGAACTGGATCACCAGAGGAGCGAGGTTTCAAGGCCAGAAATAGTTTACAATTATTTTTGAAACTCAGAAACTTCGTTCTATCACCAAAAAACAAATCAGGAATAGGAATTCTTGGTTCTAACATAGATTTCTGATCAATGGTGTCTTGAATCTTTTGTACTCTTGCCGAGAGCTGATCCACACATGAAGACAGACTTCTAATGTCCATTGCTACACCTGTGTCCTGAACCACCCAAATGTCTAGGGGAAAAAAAAGGCAAAACACAGTGCAGAGGAAAAAAAATGGTCTCAGAACTTCTTTTTTCCCTCTATTGAGAATCATTAGTACTTTGGCTTCCTGTACTGTTATGATTAGGCAACTCAGTACCACAGTGAACATAGAGGTCAGAGCACATACAGTGATCTGACAATAATCCAAAAACATAGAACGAGCTCTGAGACGTGGGAACTCTGTTGACCGCAATCCCTAATCCTATCCAACAACACTAAAGGCAGCCGTGGATTGCGCCTAACGCTACCTATGCAACTCGGCACAGCCTGAGAAACTAGCTAGCCTGAAGATAGAAAATAAGCCTACCTTGCCTCAGAGAAATACCCCAAAGGAAAAGGCAGCCCACCACATATAATGACTGTGAGTAAGATGAAAAGACAAACATAGAGATGAAATAGATTTAGCAAAGTGAGGCCCGACTTTCTGAACAGAGCGAGGATAGGATAGGTAACTTTGCGGTCAACACAAAACCCTAAAAACCACGCAAAGGGGGCAAAAAGACCCTCCGTACTGAACTAACGGCACAGAGGTACACCCTCTGCGTCCCAGAGCTTCCAGCAAACAAATAGATAAGCTGGACAGAAGAAAAGCAAACAAAATAGCAAAGGAAAACTTAGCTATGCAGAGCAGCAGGCCACAGGAACGATCCAGGAGGAAAACAAGTCCAATACTGGAACATTGACAGGAAGCCAGAATGAAAGCACTAGGTGGAGTTAAGTAGAGCAGCACCTAACGACCTCACCACATCACCTGAGGGAGGAAACTCAGAAGCCGCAGTAGCACTTCCCTCCACCAACGGAAGCTTACAGAGAGAATCAGCCGAAGTACCACTTGTGACCACAGGAGGGAGCTCTGCCACAGAATTCACAGCAAAAAACAGTACCAAAAACCTGCATAAAAAACTGCACCAAAAACTGCATCAAAAACCGCATTAAAAACAGCACCAAAAGCCTGCATCAAAAACTGCACCAAAAACCGCATTAAAAACCGCACCAAAGCTGCACCAAAAACCTGCACCAAAAGCCTGCACCAAAAACTGCATCAAAAACAGCACCAAAAACCTGCATCAAAAACTGCACCAAAAATGCATCAAAAACTGCACCAAAAACTGCATCAAAAACAGCACCAAAAACAGCACCAAAAACCTGCATCAAAACCTGGATCAAAAACAGCATCAAAAACAGCACCAAAAACCTGCATCAAAAACCGCATCAAAAACTGCATCACAAAAAGCACCAAAAAACCTGCATCAAAAACTGCACCAAAAAATGCATCAAAACCTGCTTAAAAAACTGATTTTTTATGCTGTTTTTGGTGCAGTTTTGATGCAGTTTTTGGAAATAAATAAATTATGCATGATTTGAATGGAAACATGCAAGAAAAAACGGATTCAGAGGCCGGATTCATCATTTCACATCTCAGTTTCATCCGTTTTTTGCTGGATCCGTCGCTGTGCATTTTTTCGCCAGACAGAAAAACCGTTCCTCTGTATGTGTTTTCTGTCTGGCGGAAACTGCGTTTTTGACGGATCTGGAAAAAAACGGATGAAACGTGTGGCCATCAGGCGCAATCTGGCGGTAATACAACTCTATGAGAAAAAAACGGATCCGGTGGAAAAAAACGGATCCTGCAAATGTGCTCGCAGGGTGCATTTTTTAACCTAAAAACTTGTACCTACAAACCTACAAAAAGACCATGCAGAGGGCGCAAAAAGACCCTCCGCACCGACTCATGGTGCGGAGGCGCTCCCTCTGCGTCCCAGAGCTTCCAGCAAGCAAGACAACAATAAAAATAGCAAGCTGGACAGAAACATAGCAAACCAAAGAAATACAAGCTGGAACTTAGCTTCTGCTGGGAAGACAGGTCACAAGAACGATCCAGGAGTGAACTAGACCAATACTGGAACATTGACAGGTGGCATGGAGCAAAGATCTAAGTGGAGTTAAATAGAGCAGCCTGCTAACGAATTAACCTCGTCACCTGTGGAAGGAAACTCAGAAACACCCACCAGAGGAAGTCCATGGACAGAACCAGCCGAAGTACCATTCATGACCACAGGAGGGAGCCCGACAACAGAATTCACAACAGTACCCCCCCTTGAGGAGGGGTCACCGAACCCTCACCAGAGCCCCCAGGCCGACCAGGATGAGCCAAATGAAAGGCACGAACCAGATCGGCAGCATGAACATCAGAGGAAAAAACCCAGGAATTATCTTCCTGACCATAACCCTTCCACTTGATCAGGTACTGGAGTTTCCGTCTCGAAACACGAGAATCTAAAATCTTCTCCACCACATACTCCAACTCCCCCTCAACCAACACCGGGGCAGGAGGATCAACGGATGGAACCACAGGCGCCACGTATCTCCGCAATAACGACCTATGGAACACATTATGGATGGCAAAAGAAGCAGGAAGGGCCAAACGAAATGACACAGGATTGATAACCTCAGAAATCTTATACGGACCAATGAAACGAGGCTTAAACTTAGGAGAGGAAACCTTCATAGGAACATAACGAGACGACAACCAAACCAAATCCCCAACACGAAGTCGGGGACCCACACAGCGCCGGCGGGTTAGCGAAACGTTGAGCCTTCTCCTGGGACAATGTCAAATTGTCCACCACATGAGTCCAAATCTGCTGCAACCTATCCACCACAGTATCTACACCAGGACAGTCCGAAGACTCAACCTGCCCTGAAGAGAAACGAGGATGGAAACCAGAATTGCAGAAAAACGGCGAAACCAAAGTAGCCGAGCTGGCCCGATTATTAAGGGCGAACTCAGCCAACGGCAAAAAGGACACCCAATCATCCTGATCAGCAGAAACAAAGCATCTCAGATATGTTTCCAAAGTTTGATTAGTTCGTTCGGTTTGGCCATTTGTCTGAGGATGGAAAGCCGAGGAAAAAGACAAATCAATGCCCATCCTTGCACAAAAGGATCGCCAAAACCTCGAAACAAACTGGGAACCTCTGTCAGAAATGATGTTCTCCGGGATACCATGTAAACGAACCACATGCTGGAAAAATAATGGCACCAAATCAGAGGAGGAAGGCAATTTAGACAAAGGTACCAAATGGACCATCTTAGAAAAGCGATCACAAACCACCCAAATGACCGACATCTTTTGAGAGACGGGGAGATCCGAAATAAAATCCATAGAAATATGCGACCAGGGCCTCTTCGGGACCGGCAAGGGCAAAAGCAACCCACTGGCATGAGAACAGCAGGGCTTAGCCCGAGCACAAGTCCCACAGGACTGCACAAAAGAACGCACATCCCGTGACAAAGACGGCCACCAAAAGGATCTAGCCACCAAATCTCTGGTACCAAAGATTCCAGGATGCCCAGCCAACACTGAACAATGAATCTCAGAGATAACTCTACTAGTCCATCTATCAGGGACAAACAGTTTCTCCGCTGGGCAACGGTCAGGTCTATCAGCCTGAAATTTTTGCAGCACCCGCCGCAAATCAGGGGAGATGGCAGACAAAATTACCCCCTCTTTGAGAATACCCGCCGGCTCAGCAACACCCGGAGAGTCAGGCACAAAACTCCTTGACAGGGCATCAGCCTTCACATTCCTAGAGCCCGGAATGTACGAAACCACAAAATCAAAACAGGAGAAAAATAACGACCATCGAGCCTGTCTCGGATTCAACCGTTTGGCAGACTCAAGATAAGTCAAATTCTTATGATCTGTCAAGACCACCTCGCGATGTTTGGCTCCTTCAAGCCAATGACGCCACTCCTCGAATGCCCACTTCATGGCCAACAACTCACGATTACCAACATCATAATTACGCTCAGCAGGCGAAAACTTTCTAGAAAAGAAAGCACATGGCTTCATCACTGAGCCATCAGAACTTCTTTGCGACAAAACAGCCCCTGCTCCAATCTCAGAAGCATCAACCTCAACCTGAAACGGGAGCGAAACATCTGGCTGGCACAACACAGGGGCAGAAGAAAAATGACGCTTCAACTCCTGAAAAGCCTCTACAGCTGCAGAAGACCAATTGACCACATCAGCACCCTTCTTGGTCAAATCAGTCAACGGTTTAGCAACAGTAGAAAAATTAACGATGAAGCGCCGATAAAAATTAGCAAAGCCCAGGAACTTTTGCAGGCTCTTCACAGATGTCGGCTGAGTCCAATCGTAAATGGCCTGGACTTTAACAGGGTCCATCTCGATAGTAGAAGGGGGAAAAACTGAACCCCAGAAATGAAACCTTCTGAACTCCAAAGAGACACTTTGACCCCTTCACAAACAAGGAATTCGCACGAAGGGCCTGGAACACCATTCTGACCTGCTTCACATGAGACTCCCAATCATCCGAAAAGACCAAAATATCATCCAAATACACAATCAGGAATTTATCCAGGTACTCTCGGAAGATGTCATGCATAAAGGACTGAAATACTGATGGAGCATTGGAAAGCCCGAATGGCATAACCAGGTACTCAAAATGGCCCTCGGGCGTATTAAATGCTGTTTTCCATTCATCGCCTTGTTTAATACGCACAAGATTATACGCCCCTCGAAGATCTATCTTGGTGAACCAACTAGCCCCTTTAATACGAGCAAACAAATCAGACAGCAACGGCAAAGGATACTGAAATTTGACTGTAATTTTATTAAGAAGGCGGTAATCAATACAAGGTCTCAAAGAACCATCCTTCTTGGCCACAAAAAAGAACCCTGCTCCTAACGGTGATGACAACGGGCGAATATGACCCTTCTCCAAGGATTCCTTTATATAACTCCGCATAGCGGCGTGTTCTGGCACAGATAGATTGAACAATCGGCCCTTAGGAAACTTACTACCAGGAATCAAATTAATTGCACAATCGCAATCCCTATGAGGAGGTAGGGCACTGGCTTTGGGCTCATCAAATACATCCCGATAATCCGACAAAAACTCTGGAACTTCAGAAGGAGTGGAAGACGAAATAGACAAAAATGGAACATCACCATGTACCCCCTGGCAACCCCAGCTGGACACAGAAATAGATTTCCAGTCCAATACTGGATTATGAACCTGTAGCCATGGCAACCCCAAAACGACCACATCATGCAGATTATGCAACACCAGAAAGCGGATATCCTCCTGATGTGCAGGAGCCATGCACATGGTCAATTGGGTCCAGTACTGAGGCTTATTCTTGGCCAAAGGCGTAGCATCAATTCCTCTCAATGGAATAGGATACTGCAAGGGCTCCAAGAAAAAACCACAGCGCCTAGCATACTCCAAGTCCATCAAATTCAGGGCAGCGCCTGAATCCACAAATGCCAGGACAGAATAGGATGACAAAGAGCAAATCAGAGTAATGGACAATAGAAATTTAGACTGTACCGTACCAATGGTGGCAGACCTAGCGAACCGCTTAGTGCGCTTAGGACAATCAGAGATAGCATGAGTGGAATCACCACAGTAGAAACACAGCCCATTCCGACGTCTGTGTTCTTGCCGTTCAGCTCTGGTCAAAGTCCTATCACATTGCATAGGCTCAGGCCAATGCTCAGATAGTACCGCCAAATGGTGCACAGCTTTACGCTCACGCAAGCGTCGATCGATCTGAATGGTCAAGGACATAGACTCATTCAGACCAGCAGGCATGGGAAATCCCACCATGACATCCTTAAGGGCTTCAGAGAGACCCTTTCTGAAGATTGCTGCCAGGGCACATTCATTCCACTGAGTGAGCACAGACCACTTTCTAAACTTCTGACAATATATCTCCGCTTCATCCTGACCCTGACACAGAGCCAGCAAGATTTTCTCTGCCTGATCCACTGAATTAGGTTCGTCATAATGCAATCCAAGCGCCAGAAAAAACGCATCAACATCACGCAATGCCGGATCTCCTGGCGCAAGAGAAAATGCCCAGTCTTGAGGGTCACCACGTAACAAGGAAATAATGATCTTTACTTGTTGAACAGGGTCACCTGAGGAGCGAGGTTTCAAGGCAAGAAACAATTTACAATTATTTTTGAAATTCAAGAACTTAGATCTATCACCAAAAAACAAATCAGGAATTGGAATCCTAGGCTCTGACATCGGATTCTGAACCACTAAATCTTGAATGTTTTGTACCCTTGTAGTGAGATTAACCATCCAAGAGGACAGACCTTGAATGTCCATGTTTACACCTGTGTCCTGAACCACCCAGAGGTAAAGGGGAAAAGAGAGACAAAACACAGTGCAAAGAAAAAAAAATGGTCTCAGAACTTCTCTTATCCCTCTATTGAGATGCATTAGTACTTTGGGCCACCTGTACTGTTATGACCTGGTGGTCAGGACAATAATGGACCTGGTGGTTAAGAGCACACGGAATGACCTGATAGTTACTGATAATAAGGGCGAGCTCTGGGACGTGGGAACTCTGCTGACCGCAATCCCTAATCCTATCAAACACACTAGAAATAGCCGTGGATTGCGCCTAACGCTCCCTATGCAACTCGGCACAGCCTAAGGAACTAGCTAGCCCTGAAGAAAGAAAAATAAAGCCTACTTTGCCTCAGAGAAATTCCCCAAAGGAAAAGGCAGCCCCCCACATATAATGACTGTGAGTAAGATGAAAATACAAACACAGAGATGAAATAGATTTAGCAAAGTGAGGCCCGACTTACTGAACAGACCGAGGATAGGAAAGGTTACTTTGCGGTCAGCACAAAAACCTACAAAAAGACCACGCAGAGGGCGCAAAAAGACCCTCCGCACCGACTCACGGTGCGGAGGCGCTCCCTCTGCGTCCCAGAGCTTCCAGCAAGCAAGACAACAATAAAAATAGCAAGCTGGACAGAAAAATAGCAAACCAAAGAAATACAAGCTGCAACTTAGCTTCTGCTGGGAAGACAGGTCACAAGAACGATCCAGGAGTGAACTAGACCAATACTGGAACATTGACAGGTGGCATGGAGCAAAGATCTAAGTGGAGTTAAATAGAGCAGCCTGCTAACGAATTAACCTCGTCACCTGTGGAAGGAAACTCAGAAACACCCACCAGAGGAAGTCCATGAACAGAACCAGCCGAAGTACCATTCATGACCACAGGAGGGAGCCCGACAACAGAATTCACAACAGAATCCCTTCCTCCGTCTTTGTGTTTCTGGGGCCCCTGGAGAGCGGTCGCATCTTCTGATGCTGCTGCTCTCCACGGGAGATCGTCGTGGGACACTTGTGGATTTCTGCGGACAGGGAGTATATTGGTTGTTTGTTTTTTTCATCTTTTTTACAGGTTGACACTGGCTTCGGGGATCAAAATGACAAGTAATGGTGAGTATGAACTCTATGTTTAATGTACTGTATGTCTATATGTATGTCATGTATGTACTCTATGGAGTATGTATGGAGTATGTATGGAGTATGTATGGAGTATGTATGGAGTATGTATGGAGTATGTGTGGAGTATTTTTTTTTTTATCATTCAACACATTAGCCGGATGATGGGACTACTACCGTCTCATCATTGGCTAATGTGTCAATCACTGTCAGTGTAGCAGGCATGCCTGCACACACGCACAGAGCCCCAGCACGCCGCATAGACCCCGCATGCCGCATAGAGACCAGGCAGCCCACATACAGCCCCGTCACACCGCATAGAGCCCGGGCAGCCCACATAGAGCCTGGGCAGCCCGCATAGATCCCCGGCACGCTGCATAGAGCCCCGGCAGGCCCGCATAGAGCCCCAGGCAGCCCGCATGGAGCCCCGCTAGGCACACATAGAACCCCGGTAGGCAAGTACAGATCCCTGGCAGGCCCGCACAGACCCCGCCCGCACACAGACACTCACAGTGTCCACCCACGCACCGCCCACACTCTTCCCCCTCTGGAACAGCATATAGAAGGACAGAAAGGGCTTATTTACGTTCCACTATTTGTGTCCCATTGACTTGCATTGGTATCGGGTATCGGTATCGGCGATATCCGATATTTTTTGGATATCGGCCGATACAATCCGATACCGATACTTCTGGGTATCGGAAGGTATCGCTCAACACTAGTCAACAGGGTTATAAAAAATGTGTGGAGAAGAAAAAGATGCATATTGACTGCTAAAGACATAAAGAATAAAATGTGAAATGACCAGGAACCCATTATGCTGTCCAGTGCTGTCATATTCCAGAAAAGCAACTGCCTTGGAGTGTCCAGAAGTGGTAAGTGTTCATTTCTTCTGGACATAGTACAGAAGGCTGGCTAAAGTAGGGAAGGCTGAAACCCCACTACAACTAAGCAAGACACAGGATTTGAAATGTTAAGGTTGGGCCAAGAAATATTTGAAGATGGATTTTTCAAATGTTTTATGGACTGGTGAATTATGAGTGACTCTTGAAGGATCATATTAATTGGCTTGTGGCTAAGCTTCCTAAGCCGTCTAAATGGGCATGCAGGTCATGGAAAGCTGAATAATATTACATCATGATATCTGCAATCTGAAGTCTTTTTCCAGAGAAATCCATATTTTTCCTAATGTGTAAATGAGCTGTTCAAATCTATAGGTTGGACAAAGATCCCCCTGAGAATCTGCCTCCAGAGCTTATTTTAAATGGCATAACCAGTGTGAACCATGACTGACACTTTGCTCTCCTGATCTCACTGCAGAGCTGTGCCTCATTATAGCCAACACAGTACAGCAGATTTGAACCTTGTTTCCTTACAAACGAAACATTTGTAGTTAACCTCTCACAGTGCTTGTAGCTCAGCTGTACTGCCCTTCTCCCACACTGCTTACCTAAGAAACTGAAGATGAAGCACCATAAGAGGACAACTGCATCTGCAAATGTGTTCAAAATAAGACAGTGTTCACTTCTGTGATTATTAGAGCAAAGTGTCAGTCACTACATGTGTCACACTAATAATGCCCCTTTCAATAAAAATAAGCTCTAGAGGCAGATTCTCGGGGAGGTCAGTGTCCGGCCCATAGATCTTAACAGCTCATTTACATTTAAAGAAAATGTGGATTTCTCTGGAATAAGATATCTGATTGTAGATATCAATGTATCATTTTATTCAGCTTCCGATGACTTAACGGCTTATGAAGGTTGATCCTACTGACAAAATCCCTTTAGAACACCAGAAACACAGAATCTCCAACAGGAATCCTAGATCCATAAGTTTGATACCTCAATGTTTATTATATTGCTAATCAAACAACTTTGTAAAGATAAGGGTGTCAAACTATTAGCCAGAATAGAAATGCCTGCAAATTTTGCTTCAAATGCATTGACACAGTATAGTTTGAAGAAGAGTCTGAAAAATATTTGCATTTGATAAGACAAGGTAATAACATGTATTGGTATTTTAGTTTATTAGAGTATTTAAGTTTTAACTCATTTTTCATCCTTTCTCCTCTTTGAACACTTCAAAACTATATATATATATATATATATAAATATATATATATATATATATATATATATATATATATATATATAGTACCGACCAAAAGTTTGGACACACTTTCTCATTTAAAGATTTTTCTGTATTTTCATGACTATGAAAATTGTACATTCACACTGAAGGCATCAAAACTATGAATTAACACATGTGGAATTATTTACTTAACAAAAAAGTGTGAAACAACTGAAAGGTGAAAGGTGGCTACTTTGAAGAACCTAGAATATGAGACATAATTTCAGTAGTTTCACACTTTTTTGCTAATTCATAGTTGTGATGCCTTAAGTGTGAATGTACAATTTTCATAGTCAGGAAAATACAGAAAAATCTTTAAATGAGAAGGCGTGTCCAAACTGTGTGTATATATATATATACACACACACACACACACACACACACACACACACACACACACACACAGGTGCTTCTCACAAAATTAGAATATCATCAAAAAGTTAATTGATTTCAGTTCTTCAATACAAAAAGTGAAACTCACATATTATATAGAGTCATGTAGGAATGCTCAGATATGACACTCATAATGTGGTGGTGCACCATCTTGGATGTCAGTTCCGGGCATTCCTACATAAAAGGTTTCCTGGAAAGTGGATTGGTCGTCGTGGGCCAGTTGAATGGCCACCAAGGTCTCCCAATCTGACTCACTTAGACTTTTATCTTTGGGGTCATCTGAAGGCAATTGTCTATTCTGTGAAGATACAAGATGTGCAGCATCTGAAACAACGCATTTCTTCTGCGGTGTTGCTATCAGTGTGTCAAGAGTGGGAGAAGAGGGTTGCATTGACAATACAACACAATGGGCAGCACTTTGGACATTTTATAAGTGGTTATAAACTTGAAAATAACTCATGAAAGAATAAAGTTACGTTAAAACAAAGCACACCATTGTTTTTCTTGTGAAATTCTCAATAAGTTTGATGTGTCACATGACCCTCTTCCCATTACAAAAAAATAAAGTTGGATCCAAAATGGCCGACTTCAAAAAGGCCGCCATGGTCAACACCCATCTTGGAAAGTTGATATCACCAACCATTACTATTTTATTTAGGTGTATCCATATAAATGGCCCACCCCGTATATATCTAATATATCAAGCTGAATGTGTGTGTGTACGTGTATGTCTGGGATTGGCATCTGCACCGTTGCAACTACAGCCACAAAATTTTGCACAGTCACACGTCTCGACCCCGAGAGCATCATAGGCTATGTTGTGGGGAGAAATTTTAACCCCATGCGTTCCAATTCACCAAACAATTTTGCCCCTATCTACATAATGGGGAAAAGTGAAAGGAAAAGTGTTGGAGGCAAATTAACAGCTGCCAGATGTGAATAAGGGGGACGTAAAGAATGAGAGTGATGGCGCCAAAGAGTATAAACCGTACAGTTGCTAAGGTGCTGCCCCGACATGGGATACTCACCACACACGGAGATATGAACACACAAAATGCGCCACACACTACCACGTGCTTTAACACATATACCACCCTCCACACACATTTCACCACACATACACCAACCTCGCCACATAAAAGTCGAAACACAAAAGTCGCCACTTAAAACTCGCCGCGCGCAAAATTCGCCACATGCAAAACTAGGCTCACGCACAACTCGCCACACATGCAAAACTCACCTCATGGAAAATTCGCCACACGCAAAACTTGCACACGTGGAAAAATTGCCACATGCACAAAAGTTACAACACATGCAAAAGTTGCCTCAACAAAACTTGCACCTACTCAAAAGGCGCCACACATAAAACTCGCCACGTGCAAAACTTGCCATGCGCAAAACTTGCTGCACACAACTTGCTACACTAACTTGTCACATGCAACTCGACACACAAAAAGTTGCTACACGCATGTCGCCACACAAAACTCAACACACACAACTTGACACATGAAACTCGCCCTAAAACACACACAAGTCTGGTATTATCCTTCAAAAATAAAAATCTGATTAATAAGCAAACTACAAGAGCAACAAATGTACCATATAGGAAATACGGCAGCTGTCAGCCACATGACCTGTCCATTACGTGTATGTGTGAGCTAATATATACTGCCAGGGGGGAGGACTTATGTTGGCTGGGGATTTATCAGGCTGCCAATTTAGCTTACAAAAACTGAGGTAAAAATACTGACCAAATAAGGTGTGTGTGTCGGGCAGCAATAGGCCTCAGAGGTAAAGACTACCAGGCCCTGGTAGAACCTGTGTATTCAGAAAGTAGGCTGCAATCCTAACAGCCAGAGGGGTGGTTGAAGTCTGCAAGGGGAGGGTGCCAGTACTTGTCCTTAACTGTGAAGAGAAAAAGGTCCACCTAACCAAATATGCCACAATTGCCAGAAACGGGAGAAGACTCGGAAACCCTCGAAGAAATAGAGTTGCCAGCTTTCCATCGCCCCAAGGCCACTCAGTATGATTTACGATGTATGCCCGGTCAGGGCACTGCTGAATGATTAATTCTTATCTCATGTATTTGGCAGATCTGGTAGTATTTGAGTGGCTAATAGCATTTGCTAACCCTAATAAGCATTAGATTCTCCTCTTCTGCTGTGTTTTGTGGCATATATTTATGTAATATGATTAAGGGTGTTGTTCTGGTCCCCTGGGTATTTTTTGCATTGTATGTACCATACCTGATCTTTTTTAATTTTTGGTAATAAACTAAGATATTTTATGGGTATCCTTTGGTTCTCTTCTTTGGGCTCAGGGGTTAATTCGCACTGAGTTCCCCATATGTCGATTAGAAAAAAACAATAACCTGCAGGTGGCACCACAACCTCAAGACATTTTTTTAGCCTCTAATTATCAAACCAATTTATTGTATTACCAATCTACATACTGCATATAAATACCTCTCTGTGTTCATCATCTCATTAAATACATTAACATTTGACCAGCTTGAATTTCCTGAAATTGCCTGCGCCCCCGACAACCAATGTGTGAAAATTTTGCACGGGCCAACTAGTATATATATATATATATATATATATATATATATATATATATATATATATATATATATATATATACACACACATTTTTCTACATACTCTTTTTCTCATATATACTTACTGCATCTATTTATTGCATTCACAATACTTTGTGCCAATGATTTAACTCATGGAAATCATTTTCCCGCTTTGTTCATTGACTCTTACATTACAAATTATGTTGTTTACCTCTGTATTTTATGTATGATAGTTCCAGAATTCATGCTTTTATTGATAGTAGTATAAAATATATATTCTTATAATTTTACTACATGGAACTGGAAAGCATTTTAAGTTACTATTGGTCTCATAAAGTGGACATCAGACCCTTTTATTGCTAGTAACAGGAAACATGATACAAAGATGGAAGAATGAAGTCTGCATTTTTTTCCCAATATTTACTGTAGCAAAAAAATAAAAAAAGATTTTCAGCTTACCCTTATATGAAGCAAAATCCACGGTCAGGGGATACAGGTGGTGCATGGAATGGATCAAGTTGCTGATGACAAAAAATGTAGAAAAGATATAGCCAGCACACATCCTATGGTTCAAGACAAAATTGTCATTTATTAGACTTAACTATTTTTAATGAATCTATTAAACGGAGGGGGTGTCTAAATATTTGATATGCTATACTATAAATAAACAGTGAGTTATTATCTAACTGAATGACCCTTCATATATGGAATATACTAATGAATGTTGGCATTCCATCATGTAGTGCGGCATACAGTTACTTTCTCTTTTCTAGATTTGGTGATCTTAGCTCTGGTACCATGATAATGTGATACAGCTAGAGAGGAAGATTCAGATTCAGATTTCGGGGAAAGAGTGATAATACATGGGATAAAATGCAGATGAGGGAGGATCAAAGAGGTGGTAAGATGACATGTTGATATACAACAAAAGGGGAGAAGCCAGCGCTGCTTGTGGTCAGAACGCAATACAAAAAGTGCAAATGCACATATTAATTTCTGACTGTATATCAAAATGAGACATTTAGCAAACAATTGATCAATTCTTTGAGCCACCCCGCCACGTCACGGCATTCTCTTGGGGCAGTCCTGCTCTACGATTTTTATATTCGCTGTGCCATAACGGCCTCCTTAATATGTTAGGAGAAAGACCACATTAGTCCCACTCTACGTTTTTTTGTTTTATTCACTGTGCCATTATGGCCTCCTAGATGTGTTAAAAGCGGGACCATATAGAATGCAAACCGTACCTGTAGCTTTTCTGAATCACTCCCATGGCGCCAGAAAGGGTATGCGACAATAATGGTCGACCAGGTCCAAGCATGGACATTTCAGATCTGACCTCCACAATGCCTGACCAGCACCATGGATAAAGAGAGAGACAGGCCCAGGCACAGGTGCACTAATTAAAACAGAGCCTGGGGCAGGGCAGGGCTGCTGTGTGTGTGTACAGCAGCCTAGATCAATCACAATGAAAACAGAAAGAACGGCGTAAATGAACCAAGCACGCACGGCAACAGTGGTGGTCAGCCACAAACCAATATAAAACAAAAGGGGAGAAGCCAGCGCTGCTTGTGGTCAGAACGCAATACAAAAAGTGCAAATGCACATATTAATTTCTGACTGTATATCAAAATGAGACATTTAGCAAACAATTGATCAATTCTTTGAGCCACCCCGCCACGTCACGGCATTCTCTTGGGGCAGTCCTGCTCTACGATTTTTATATTCGCTGTGCCACACACAGCAGCCCTGCCCTGCCTCAGGCTCCAGTTAATTGTGCACCTGTGTCTCAGCCTGTCACACCCTTCAACTTTGGTGCTGGTTTGGCAGTGTGGAGGCCAGATCTGAAATGTCCGCACTGGACCTGATCGGCCTTTACCTGCGCTTGCCTATCCTGGCACCAGGGGAGTGATTTTGAAAATGCTCCAGGTATAGTTTGCATGTAATGTGGTCTTTCTATACTCTTTATACATTCAGGAGGCCATAATGGCACAACGTAAATAAAATACGTAGAATAGGATTGCCCCATTATGAGAATGCCGTGAAGTGGCAGGGTAGCTCAAAGAATTGATCAATTGTTTGCTAAATGTCTCATATTTGAAATACAGTTAGAATTTATTATGTGCATGTGCACTTCAGTTATTGCGTTCTGACCATAAGCAGTGCTTGCTTCTCCCCTTTTTTTATGTTGATATACAAGCATAAAAGGGATAGGGAGCAATATCCTGTGTATCGAAGACTACAGAGCTACCAGAAAAAGACAACAATGCCAAAAAGAAAAGACAGAAAAAACAAGTCTAAATAGTACATACAGGCCAACATTTTTACATACTTTTTTTGTCTGCCCTTATTCACACACTGAGATCAACTCTGAAACATGGTAAGGTTTTTAATATTAGACAGTGTAGGACCGTCTCGATCAGGGTCACCTTGTCGATGGTGGGATGGCTTTTATGATATTATTTTTTAATCAAAAACAGTATTACTAAGAATCCTGTGTTATTTAAATGCACTTTTGCTTTTTACTTATTTAGTTACATCAGGGTTTATGTTTATTTTGCTTCTTGTAGGTTTAGTGTACTTTTTTGGACAACCTCCTTAAGCATGACATATGTTTCTAGTGCTATAGCCTAACTAAAAATCCAGTTTTGGGATAGTGACCTTGAAATTCCTCCTCGGTAAGTCTATACTGTAGTCCATAGAATAAACTCTATGGTCATGTTTAGCAAAATTGTTGGTAACCAAGTGGGACCACCACCTGTTGTCTGTGATAGTGACTCTGCTCTGTATTGTGACATCACCAGAAGGTCTTCATTTTGTGCTCCTTTTTGAACTTCATAGTTTGAGTAGAATGAAGATGTATTATCTCTCTATT
This sequence comes from Ranitomeya imitator, assembly GCF_032444005.1. Lineage (NCBI taxonomy): Eukaryota > Metazoa > Chordata > Amphibia > Anura > Dendrobatidae > Ranitomeya > Ranitomeya imitator. The sequence goes on from NC_091287.1 coordinate 343,253,341, forward strand.
AAGAGAATTAACCAATCCCACAAGGAAGCAGTTTGAGGGATCTGGATATCCTACAATAGGAGCATTACGTTCATAGAAATCCTACTTACATTGGTCTAAATATGCTAAGCATATGGATTTTTACAGCTAATAATGAACACATTGGAAAGGTTTGCAACTGTACAGAAATTCCAGGACATTCCGTACAAATAGGACACTTTTTGGCCCTGTCTTTAAAAAAAAAATGGAAGACGTTTGTGATTTTGTTAAGCTGAGGATATTTATAACGACTATTTGAATGTAATTATCATCATTTTACAGTGAATGCAGCTGATTTCTTCATATCAGAATCATGGGCTGCAGATATGTATCTCTTATAATATTAATATTTTATTAAGATTTTCCAATGTGTTTCTAAAAAACATCATCGGTCAATGATTTTTTGATAAGCTGTCCAAAATAAAAATAGGAAGTCAAATTGGCAATCCAGATTGGAAGATGTACAATTTGTATGCAATGAACTCTTCCAAATGGAGATTATAGACAACTACTATTAATGTGTCTGGTTGTGAAATCAGGGCAAACATTTTTGAAAGAATTTGCTGGCCTTGAATGATGGGCTAAATTTGGTAGTATCTGGGAGCTATGGCTAACATATGAACAAACACATTTATTATAAGAAACCTGACAGTTACCCTAGAACCCCTAATCCGCCACCATGTCTGTTTTGTACCTTTTCCTGCATTCTAGCAAGCTTCTAAGCGCTATTGCTTAGGGACTGGTGACTCAAAGTAAAATTATCTTTAAACCAGGTGCTCATGCTATGTAAATCAGTGGCACGATTTGTAAGAGCAATGTCACCAGTAGTTCTTTGCAATTCTTTCAGCTGGCCAAGATCTGCCTCAAATGTGCCTGTCAGATTGATGAAGGCTGATGAAAGCTAGGAAGCTTACTCCACTGCTGATTCCCAGGGAGAGAGAATATCACGATTTACAAAGAAACGGTGGTGACGTTGCTCTTTCAAATCATGACACCCACGTGCTAAACATGATGAGGAGGATTGGTCCAGGAAAATCAATGCCACACCAATTAGTCACCCACAAATGTACATAATGTGAGTGCAGGGTTTATTTTTTATTTTACATTTATTCAGCAATCGCAAAATAGAAAAAAGGAGATTGTTAAAATTCAGAAATACTGTGCAGTATAAACATGGTGGTGGTTTAGGGAGGCTAGGGCAACTGTCAGGTTGCCATTAAGTGCCAGTCTGTCCTTTGGCTATTTATGTACTATAAAACATTATAGTTGTATCAACTTCTGGCCCCTGCCTTCTTGTTATCGTGGCTCGACTCGTGACTCGACCTGGTGATGTCCGGCTGTGGGTTGGTTTCCCTTTCTGTTTGACCACAGCCTGTGTTGTCTCTGTCCAACTGCTGATAATACTTTTTTTGTCTTTGCTTTGCTGTGTTACTTCTATGCAGGTGTTTTCACTTCCTCATTTTGGTTTGTCCTATCACATTTTGGGAGAGTCTATTTATCCTCTCACTTGTAGTCTTTGCTGGCTGTATTCCAAGTTAGATGGATGTTTGGAGTCCCAGCTCCCCAGTGAAGGATTATCTTGCTGATGTTTTCGCTATTGCTTCTTCTGGGGTTTGTTTGCTTATTTCCCTTCTCAGCTCTTTTCCCATCTTTCTGCATTCAGGGTCTGAGGGTTTTTACGTGTACCAATGGTCTTTTTGGGTTCCTTCTGTCTCTCATCTATGACTGTGTGAACAGGTTTTTAGCCCTGTGTCTCACCCTCTGGCTGTGTGCACGCCATTCTGTTGTTGTGGATTTGGGTTAAACTTTCTGTATAGTTGATAGTGCAGTAAAGAACACAATGGATCAGCTGACAATGATTGAGGGCGCCATTGGATCATTTTCAGCCAGTGATAAATCAGGGTCAGGTTGTGGATTGCCTAGTCTGTATACGAACTCATGGTGTGCAGGTTTAACATCTCCCTTCATTGGTCCATCCTTATGTGAGTGTTAGGGCTCAGTCACTTTTTTTCCATGTGCCCCTTCCCCTCTCTCATTCCCTTTCACCTTTCTTTTATTTGCTCCGATGTCCCAGTTGTTATACTGTGGCACTAACACAGAGGTTAGCACTGTAGCCTTGCAGTGCTGGGGTCCTGGGTTCAAATCCAACCAAGGACAACATCTGCAAGGAGTTTGTATGTTCTCCCCGTGTTTGTGTGTTTTTTCCAGGTTCTCTGGTTCCCCCCCACACTTCAAAGACATACTGATAGGGAATTTAGATTGTGAGCCCCAATGGGGACAGTGACGATAATGTCTGTAAAGCGCTGTGGAAATAATGACACTATATAAGTGAGTAAAATAATAATAATACATTTATTTTATGTTCTCTATAACCTGATATGTATAAGGTAGTGAAGTTGTATATCTAATGTTCCTCTGGTTATATTGATAAAACACAACAAAATGTTTCAAAGAGAAAAGCATTTGGAGATTCATTAACAACCGGTTAAGATTCAACTACACTCTTAGCATCACCATATGAGCTTCCAATGTCCCTTTCACCAGCTTGTGAATCTGGTTAATTCCATTTTTAAAAGTAAAAGAATGTTTTCTATATATTAACACTTCAACTTTTCACTAAACGTTAATGGTTCTTCGAATTAAATGGATATTGATTTTGTTATGAAAGCTTTAGTTAGAGGCTCTCTCCCACAAAGTTTTTTTTTCATCTTGTATAATCTATTTAAGTGATCATCTACAGTATATTTGAAAGACTTAGATCTTCAACACTTCTGAATTTCACAAGATGTCTTTTCTTATTACATCAAGTTCTACCAGCTCTTTTAGCATAACATGGAATCAGGAAACATTTTAACAGGATCAGAAAAAGGAAATTATTTCAGACATTTAGTGACACTACTGAATCTGTATTAAAGAAAAATATTGTAACAACCCATAACTGAGAGAATCTAATTTGTCTGGCAGTCAATTGCAGTAGATCATGAACAAATCTACGCTTGGGAATAAGCAAATAAACAATCTGTATATGGCTTCCTTGTTATGGTGAGAGATAACTCCTGTGTTCATTGGCAATGCTTCACAATAAACCAGCTTTCAAACTATCCAAGAAGAACTATATTCCCAGTGATGACCACCAACACGTATTTTTACTGACCTGAGATAGAAGAGAACAGTGTTAGTCAACGGGTGAAAATTCAGCATCTGTCAGCTGTACACTATAGCCAGGGCCAGTGTTAGGGGCAGGCTGACTAGGCAGCTGCCTAGGGCCCCTGCTGCCCTAAGGGCCTCCAGCCAGGTGCAGACATACTGCTGATGGCACTGCTTCGGGGCCCAGAGGTGGAGCGGGGGCGGTATCATGTAGAGTCAGGCCCCTTTCACTCCCTACTGTAATAATTGAAAACCCAGTGCCAGGGAGAGAGCGGGGCACAGAGTGCAGATGTTCAAAAAGGGGGCATGTCATGCAGGGAGAGACGCTGGCCAATGATTGCTTTCCCCACCAGACAGAGGAGAACGCTCACTGGCTGCCTCTAGACTCCTGCATGGCATGTCCCAATGGTGAGTACTCACCTACAGTCATGGGCCCTGGGCCGCACAGCACACAGGGACAGCAGTTGAGGAAGAGCAGGACTGTTCTTTTCGGAGCAGGCTGCAGCATCTCCTCACTGTGAAGAGATGGGGAGGGGCTCACTGCACGGGACAGCACGTCAGCACCAGGGGGTTTATATCAGTAGTGTCTGCTCTGTGTCCCCATCCCCCACAGTGAGTTCTGCAGCCCTCTCCAGCTGAACTATGAGGCTGACCTCCTCCAAGGCTCCTCTGATCACCTGATATCACAGATTAGTATGTGTGTATGTATGTGCTTGTATATGTATGTATGTGCATCTGTGTATGTACTGTATGTGTGTGTATATATGTGTATGTTTCTACCTGAGTGTGTGTGTATGTACAGTATATGTGTGTATGTATGGTATATTTGTATGTCTGTGTGGGTGTGCATGTACAGTCTTTGTGTATGTCTGTGTGTGTATGTAAGTACAGTATATATGTATGTGTATGTGCGATAAATTTGTATATATGGTATACAGTATATGTATGTTTATGTGCATGTATGTGCAGTATATGTGTATGTATATGTGTGTACAGTATGTGGATATAACTGTATGTGTGTATGTATGGTATGTAGAACACAGCTAGAAGAGTATAGCCCAATAGAAATAAAACATAACTTTTACTAATAATATTAAAAAGTGGACAAAACAATACAAAATGCAAATAAAAGTGCTCACGCCGAAAACTGTGCTCAATTTAAAAAACTGGTTTGATCTCACCAATCATGGACGAAGGATACCCATACCAGTGATGAAGGGTCCCAGACTGGATAGCCTCATTAGTCAAGAAGAATATTTCTTCCTCCTCCCTCAGCACCCGGTTATGGCTACTTTCTATGCCCTGCCAAAGGTCCATAAGGGTATTGAACCTTTGAAGGGGAGACCCATAGTCTCTGGGATAGGGAGTATCTGTCAGAATGCAGGGACCTACATTGACCAGATTTTGAGACCATTCGTGATTTCTCTTCCCTCCTACATCAGGGATACTATGGATCTCCTACGTAGACTAGAAGGGATCTCCCTTGAACCAGGGTCACTCCTGGTAAGTATTGACGTGGAGTCATTGTATTCCTCTATTCCACACACTGATGGAATACAAGGAGTGCGGTATTTCCTTGGGATGAGGGGTCAACAATATGCCCCCCACAATGACTTTGTGTTGAATCTCTTGAACTTTGTCCTCAATAACAACTATTTTTGCTTTGATGGCAGAATCCTCCACCAGCTCAGGGGCACTGCTATGGGCAGCCCTTGTGCGCCCAGTTACGCAAATTTGTTCCTGGGCTGGTGGGAGGACAGTATCGTCTTTTCTGAAAGCAATGAGGAGTTCACCGTCTATATCGACCTATGGGTTCGTTATATAGACGACGTTTTTGTCTTATGGAGGGGTACCAGGGAGATCTTTCAGAGATTTATGTCATCACTTAATCATAACAACATTGGTCTGAGGTTCACTTTTGAGATGGAGGAGAACAAATTACCATTTTTGGACATTATGATCTCTAAAACTAGTGGTGGGGATGGTCTCGACACCACTATCTTTAGGAAACCCACGTCCACAAATTCTGTATTGAGGTGGGACAGCCACCACCCGTATTCCCTCAAAAAAGGTATCCCTAAGGGCCAGTACCTCCGCCTTAGGAGGAACTGTTCTAGTGATCTGGACTTCAAGATTCAAGCAAGGGACCTGAGATGTAGGTTCCTTGAGAGGGGATACCCTGATCGGGTGCTGAGGGAGGCGTACCACCATGCTAGAGGGCAAGCCAGAAACAATCTGCTTATACCACGGGAGAGGGGGAGAGAGGACCATAAGACCATCAGAATGATCTGTGCATTTGACAATGGTGCTCCATCTGTCAGGGCCATTCTCAGGAAGCATTGGGGCATACTTGCTATGGATGATGATCTGAGGGATGCCGTGGGCATACAGCCACAAATCACATACAGAAAGTGTAAGACGCTAGGGGATCGACTAGTACATAGTCATCTTGCTACACCAAGTAAGGCGACCTGGCTACCATACAGACCCAAGGGCTGTTACAGATGCGGCTCATGTGTAGCGTGTGAATCAATACAGGTGGGGAAGGAGTTCTATAACACCAACACGCAAAAAACTTTTGTTATTAAAGAATTCATCAATTGTAAATCAAAAGGGGTCATATACAGAGCTGCCTGCACCTGTGGTATTACATACATAGGTAAAACTATTAGAGAACTAAGAAGGAGAGTATGTGAGCATTTGGGGGACATCCGAAATCGGAGGGATACCCCCATTGCAAGACATGTTAACAACTGCCATGACGGAGATACTAAGGTTATGAGTTTCATGGGGATTGACAAAGTGGCCCCTCTGGTGAGAGGAGGTGATTTTGATAAGATCCTACTGCAGAAAAAAACAAGGTGGATCTTCTTGCTGGACACTTGTCACCCCCATGGACTCAATGAGCAGCTCAACTTTAGTTGCTTTCTTTAGGTATACTTTAGTATCTATAATGGTCCCCCTTGGGTCCATCTGGTCCGTGTGCTGCTTTGCCCTCCATTTCCGTATTTTCCTCTTTCTTGTTAGTCCTATTCCCTCTTCTTACCTCTGAGTTTCCCTAACCATCCCTACTGCTTTATTGTTTAAGGAATCTTTTGCATATCTGCATTCGTCCATTGGTCGGTGTCCGGCACCCTGTGTCCTGAAAACAGCCATAATAAACAAAACATTTTGCAATTATGTAGGAACAGGGTCATTACCCTGTACCATTGTTCCCCTTTTGACTTGATCCCTGGTATCGGCTAGTATAAATTTTGATATGTAGTACCGAGTGACTCTCCAGGGACTTGGGGCACGTGTGTTCTTATGTGGGCGAATTTTACATACTTTTTTGAGTATGGCGCAGTGATATCATTTCCGCATAAATATAGGTCCATTTATCTCTCTCTCTCTCTCCGCCTGGGTCTGCTCCCATCTTTCATTGTCCCCCTCCCCCCTTCCCTCTTCTATTATGGATGTGCTCAATATGGTTGGTATGGTCTGGACACTTCCAGCTACCAACCATCTTGCACACTAGTTATATCAGTATAGGTACATCTATGTTGCCTTGGATATTCTGGCCATTTCCAGCTATCTGCTGTTTTTCATTATTTGGTATGGACACTTCCAACCATAAATATAGCGCGTAGGTTTCCTGGTATGGTGTGTGCGATATATGCATGGCATTTTTTATTTAATAAATGCCGTAACTCTTAGGCAACTATGCTTCCATGTTGCTACTTGTATACCTGGTGGACAATCTTGGTGTCTGTGCCCCCCAAACCCCCCCCCCCTCCTCCCTTGTATGTTTCTCATGTGGGGCTAGGAGTGGGTGGGTTTATTATTAACATAGCGCTCCTCTCAAACAATACCCCCGCCGGCCCCCCTTCTGATCTTGGTGCCTGCGCTTTATTGTTGCAGCGCTACATAAGCAGAAATTTGTTTAGTGGTATTTATCCTAACGTGGGTTCGGGGTATTATTTAGCGCCTGTGCCATCATTTGGCGCTGGGGTATCTGCGTTCCTCTTTTGGAACGCACCATACCAGCAGTGGACTATGCCATCACTATGCGCCCAGAGCTTGCGTTCCACTGCTGGAGCGCATGAGGTTAGCGGCGCATCGGAAGTGACATCTTCAAGATGGAGTCTATACTTCCGGTCTCGCCGGGACGATCGGATCATCTAGCGCCCAGGGTTTGCGTTCCACTGTTGGAGCGCATCTTGCTGGTGGCGCACCGGAAGTTGTATCCTCAGGATGGCGCTGTTACGTCCGGTCTCGCCGGAATGAGCGGTTCACAGCCGGTCGGCATGGGGGAGCTTGGCGTGCGTTCCAGCCCCTGGAGCGCAGCGTGGACAGTAATTAGCCCACTCAGGTATTATAGGGGGATGGGGGCGGACACAGGTGACCCTATTGGTCTGGGGGGGAGTGGCCCCTCGTTTATAAGGAGGTAGCGGGCGCCATGCTGAGCTGACTCACCTTCTGTTACAGACATCACACAGAACTGCCTATGCTGGGGATAATATACAGCCACTGTGTATTTCCCTTACTTTACTCTACTTATGGACTTTTGAGCATCTATGGACTTTTGAAGTTACCTCTGGGCCTTTTGGCCATTGAAACTCCCCTGATGAATCTCCGCGATTGGAGAAGAAACGCGTAGGGAGGTGTCTACCATACTACATACGGTGGGGGGTGTCCATTGTAGGGCTGACTTGGGCCTGTCCTTGTAAGGACAGGAGCTATTGCTGGGGCACGACAGGGGTTTAGAAAATAGGTTCCCCGTCCCCTGTGCCTTACCCTACAACTTTTGGACCCTCCCTGGGACCCTTCATCACTGGTATGGGTATCCTTCGTCCATGATTGGTGAGATCAAACCAGTTTTTTAAATTGAGCACAGTTTTCGGCGTGAGCACTTTTATTTGTATTTTGTATTGTTTTGTCCACTTTTTAATATTATTAGTAAAAGTTATGTTTTATTTCTATTGGGCTATACTCTTCTAGCTGTGTTCTACTTATCTACCCTAAGAGTTGTGCAATAGCTTGGCGTTTCTAAGCTACAGCTGTCTTATGTATGGTATGTGTGTGTATGTACGGTATGTGTGTGTGTGTATGTACGGTACGTGTGTGTATCTGTATGTACTGTATGTGCGGTATGTGCGTGTATGCATGTACGGTATATGTATGTGTATGTATGTACGGTATATATATGTGTATCTGTGTGTATGTACGGTATATGTATGAACAGTATGTGTGTGAATGTACAGTATATGCATGTGTGTATGTACAGTATATTTATGAATGGTATGTGTGTGAATGTACTGTATATGCATGTGTATATGTACGGTATGTGTATATATGATGGTATATGTTTGTGTGTGTATTTATGTTCATGTACGGTGTATGTATGTACGGTATGTGGTGTATGTATGTACAGTATATAGAAAAAATTGGAGTCCGGCTCAACATTTTATTGAAAAAGAAAAAGAAAAGGAAAATCCAGTCCTGTTGAGCCGGACTCCAATTTTTTCTATTTTCCTTGATGTGAGGCCGGTGTCTGAGCCCAAGGTGGATGAGCATAGAGCAACTGGGTGAGCTGGAATCAAGTTTTATAAATGTACAGTATATGTATGTGCATCTGTGTATGTACGGTATATATATGTACGGTATATGTGTATGTATGTACGGTACATGTAGAGCAGGTATCAAACATATCGTGATTATGTAATATCACAACCACGAGGAGGCTCTTTGAACAATTGCTGTCATGTGCCAACTAGAGTGTCATCTATGTCTGTAGTGTTCTATTCACTGACATAGCACACACTAATTGTCACTTGACTGCACGTCTGACTGCGCTGGAGCCAGCAGAGCAAATGCTAATGGATATATATATATATATCTTATATATATATATATAATTGTCTAAGGGTTTTTCCGTCTGTCTGTCTGTCTGTCCTGGAAATCCCGTGTCTCTGATTGGTCGAGGCCGCCAGGCCTCGACCAATCAGCGACGGGCACAGCATGGCGATGATGATGTCATAAAGGTTGCCTCGACCAATCAGCGACGGGCACAGTCTGCCGCGAATTTGCCTCGACCAATCAGTGACGGGCACAGTATCGACGTAGACGTCATAATGGTTGCCATGGCGACGATGATGTCATAAAGATTGCCTCGACCAATCAGTGACTGGCACAGTCTGCTGCGAATTCTGGAATCATCATTGTCCATATACTACGGGGACATGCATATTCTAGAATACCCGATGCGTTAGAATCGGGCCACAATCTAGTATATATATATATCTAATTGTCTAAGGGTTTTTCCGTCTGTCTGTCTGTCCTGGAAATCCCGCGTCTCTGATTGGTCGAGGCCGCCAGGCACAGCGACGGGCACAGCGACGATGATGTCATAAAGGACGTAGACATCCCGCGTCTCTGATTGGTCGAGGCCTGGCGACCTCGACCAATCAGCAACGGGCACAGCGACGATCATGTCATAAAGGACGTAGAAATCCCACATTTCTGATTCAGCGACGGGCACAGTATCGACGTAGATGTCATAATGGTTGCCATGGCGACGATGATGTCATAAAGGTTGCCTCGACCAATCAGCGACGGGCACAGTCTGCCACGAATTCTGGAATCATCATTGTCCATATACTACAGGGACATGCATATTCTAGAATACCCGATGCGTTAGAATCGGGCCACAATCTAGTATACATATATAATTGTCTAAGGGTTTTTCTGTCTGTCTGTCTGTCCTGGAAATCCCGCGTCTCTGATTGGTCGAGGCCGCCAGGCCTCGACCAATCAGCGATGGGCACAGCATGGCGACGATGATGTCATAAAGGTTGCCTCGACCAATCAGCGACGGGCACAGTCTGCCGCGAATTCGCCTCAACCAATCAGAATACCCGATGCGTTAGAATCGGGCCACAATCTAGTATATATATATATATATATATATATATATATATATATATATATATATATATATATATACTGTATATATGTAAAACACACACAGTGTATATTATATATCCATCTCAGTGAAAAAATATAAACTTATATATTTTTTTAGAGATGTGGGGGCCCTGCTTGCAAGGCAGTAAAAATGAGTGAATATCTGACTTGTTTCTCGGAGCTCGAGGCTCCAGGGTCCCATTGACAGATTGTAATCATCATAAGCAGCGTACCGGGCAGAGAGGGGGTCCAGACACATTTCTTGAACAGGGGCCCCAAGCTATTAGTGTCGATCGTGCTTTCAGCCAGTGGCATGTCGCTAATAGCAGCAAACAATGCAGCTGCTATGGGGCCCGTGAGTCACAGGTGCTTGCCCGCTGCCAGTGAAGCAGCAGCAGAGGAGCAGCGGGTGACAGGAGGCAAGAGCCAGCTGCTGTGGCTAAAGCCCGTGCAAGCTGCTAAAGAGAAATTCATATTCACTGCTCTGCACACCCATAATCCCTCCCACCCAGGGGCGGACATATAATTGGTGCAATCTATGCAGTGGCACAGGGGCCCAAGAGGTAAGAGGGCCCATTTCTACCTCTCAAGCATGTGCAATTTTGCATTTTTAGGAGCTCTTATGCTGCAAAGGGTCCATGTATTGTTCTTGCACAGGGGCCCTTTACTGTCTGTGTCCGTCACTGCTCCCACCGCTATGCACTGAAGCCAGTGCCGAGAGATGGGTGGGACTATAGGAGTGGATAGCAGTGAATATTCATTTCACTTTAATAGCGGGCACAGTAGCCGCTGCTGCAGGCTTCCTGCTGCTGGTCAATAGACTACAGGGAGTCTATTATCCTATATGGAGGACTATGGGGAATCTATTATCCTATATGGAGGACTATGGTGAGTCTATTATACTATATGGAGGACTATGGTGAGTGTATTATACTATATGGAAGACTATGGTGAGTGTATTATACTATATGGAGGACTAGGGGGAGTATATTATACTATATGGAGAACTATGGGGGTGTATTATACTATATGGAGGACTATAGGGAGTGTATTATAATAATAATAATAATTTTTTATTTATATAGCGCCAACATATTCCGCAGCGCTTTACAAATTATAGAGGGGACTTGTACAGACAATAGACATTACAGCATAACAGAAATACAGTTCAAAACAGATACCAGGAGGAGTGAGGGCCCTGCTCGCAAGCTTACAAACTATGGGGAAAAGGGGAGACACGAGAGGTGGATGGTATTATACTATATGGAAGACTATGGTGAGTGTATTATACTATATGGAGGACTAGGGGGAGTACATTATACTATATGGAGGACTATGGGGGTATATTATACTATATGGAGGACTAGGGAGAGTCTATTATACCATATGGAGGACTATAGGGAGTGTATGGAGGACTAGGTAGAGTATATTTTATTATATGGAGGACTATGGGGTGTATTATACTATATGGAGGACTATGGGGGTGTATTATACTATATGGAGGACTATGGGGGTGTATTATACTATATGGAGGACTAGAGGGGAGTGCAAAATGCAGGATAATCATCACGTAATTGGATTGGTTATGCCAGAACAAAAATCATTGTTCTCATCAGCACATCGCCCAGTGAAAACTGTAGATATGCTGCTAAGATGATACTGTATGTGGACAGATTGATCACCTAGTGATCATTCTGTCCCCATCATTATTCCTCAGCCGGTGTAAAGAGGCCAGAAAACAAGCGGCGAATGACTTCAATATTGTCGATCACACTAGTGATCTGAAATCAGCGCATGAAGCTACTACGAAAATGTTTCTGTGTGATGTGCAATATGTTAGTACCTGGGGCCCCATTTTAAACTTTTGACTAGGGCCCCACTTTGCCTAAAACCAGCCCTGACTATAGCTGACACCCTGCTGCATCAGCTATGATCAATATTGACACCGACTATGGCTGTTTAACCCCTTAGATTCTGCTGCCAATAGTGACCACGACATCTAGATGGTTAACAGTGTGTGGGGGCTTCCTCTTTAACCCCATCAGCACCCTATGATCAGGATTGTGTGGTCCTGATATTTGCCATGACATGTACAGATAATGGCCTTAGAGTCTGCTGGCTATAGGAAACCTGTTCAGAAGATAGCAATATTTAGGTGAAAAATATAAAGTTTTTCATTCCTGTCATTCCACTTTGCATTAATTCCTGAAAAGCAGCTGAAGGATTAATAAACTCCATGACTGCAGTTTTGAATATGTTTACGGGTGCAGTTTTTGAAATGGCATCACTTTTGGGGGGCTTCTGATATACAGGTCCCCCAAAGTCACTTCAAGACTGAATAGATCCCTAGAAAAATAAGTTTTGTAAATTTCTTTGAAAAACTGCTGCTACATTTTAAACCTCCTAACATCCTAAAAAAATAAAATGACCTTTGGCAAATGATGTTTATGCACTGAAGAAATTAGGTAAAAAATATATTTACTTTTTTGTGTGGTATGACTATTTAGATTAAAGGGATAATAATTAGTGTTGAGCGAATATACTCGCTCAGGTGTCCTCCGAGTATTTTTTAGTGCTCGGAGATTTAGTTTTCATTGCCTCAGCTGAATGATTTACAGCTACTATACAGGCTAAGTGCATGTGGGGGTTGCCTGGTTGCTAGGGAATCCCCACAAGTAATCAGCCTGGCTAATAGCTGTAAATCATTCAGCTGCCCCGAAGAAAACTAAATCTCCGAGCACTAAAAAATACTCGGAGGTCACCCTAGCGTGCTCAGGAAATCTCGATTAACGAGTATATTCGCTCATCACTAATAATAATTCAGTTTAAAAATTGCAATTTTCACATTTTTGTTTATAAAATTTCTGATATTTTTATAAATAAGCACAAAATATATCAAACAAAATTTACCATTAACAAAGAGTAATCTAAAAATCATTGGGATATGTTGAAACATTTCATATTTATTACCACATAAAGTGACGCATCAAATTTGAAAAATTATGCTTGGTCAGAAAGGAGTTAAAAGCAGCATCAGGCTGGACAAGGTGTTCTCAGATTTTTTTTTTTTAAACAAAAATTGACATAAATGTAATGAACTAGCACAGAACATGACTCCATAGCCAAGTACACTTTTAGGCACATTAATATACAGTATGTTGGCAAAAAAGGTAAAAGGATGGCATTCTGTGCCATTGTCTGATGTTTTTACAAATACGCAATAAATTATTTACCTATCTGTGGTTTTCACGTGTGGGAAAAAAAAAAACTAGCTGCCGTGAAGGAAAGCCATCTGAAAATAGGAAGTATCCAGGACTTTCATGCAGATGTTGACTTACTTGATTCCGAGCCATAACACTTATGGTCACATGATTGGTATTAAAATTCAATTACGGCTCTTTCACTCATCAGTGATTTTTCAGATTTTCCTTGTATGCATTAAACCAGTCCGAATTTCATCAATGTTCTTGATCAGAGTGTTGGTCGGTGTTTCAGTTTTAATCATCAGAGTTGAATCAAAGTTTCTTCAGTTTTTCTTAGGCTACTTTCACACTAGCGTTTTTTTAAATCCGTCACAATGCGTCGTTTTGCAGAAAAAACGCATCCTGCAAAAGTGCTTGCAGGATGCGTTTTTTCCCCATACACTTCTATTGATGACGCATTTGCGACGGATTTGCACACTTCGCATCCGTCTTGCGACGAATGCGTCGTGCTTTGGCGGACCGTCGGGAGAAAAAAACCCTACATGTAACGTTATTTTCTCCCGACGGACTGCTTTTTCCGACCGCGCATGCGCGGCCGGAACTCCGCCCCCACCTCCCCGCACCTCAAAATGGGGCAGCGGATGCGCCGGAAAAATGCATCCGCTGCCTCCATTGTGCAATGCAGCAAACGCTAGCGTCGGAATCTCTCCCCGACGCATTGCGACGGGGAGATTCCGACGCTAGTGTGAAAGAAGCCTTAGATGAAAAAAAGAAGGTTTCTAAAGCTTCTTCTATCAAACAGTCCATGGAAAAAGGCCAGCACTCATATGGTGTCCAAGTGTTGACAGATTTTTTTTCATGGAACCATAGACTCGCATTGGTGAGTTTGATTCAACAATAATTCAATATTAAACAAGGCTCATTGCTTTTCTTCGGACCACTTGGTCCTAGGAAACAATTACACATGCGAATTACCCCATAGACTATCATAGGTAAGAGGGATATCTGGGAAAAACATGGATAGCACTGGTATGAGAAAAACTGACATCTTAATGAGCCCTTACCCTTTTAGAAACACGTATCTAATTCATCAATTTGAGCTGGACATTTCTGATTGCTATTCTTTTAAACTATCTGGATGCAGATTCATCGTCAATACTACTCAATTATTACAATGTAATTGTTTGCAGGGAAACACATTCAGTACTGATCTATAAAGATAGGAAAGACTTCAAATGTGCAACAAGGAACATAATCAATATTTCTCCTTTAAAGGCATGCTATATATAGGAATTCAATGTTTAGCTAGATAAATGTCTATCCATTCCTGCTCTTTTACAGAAATACATTCCCAAAGGTATGATTTCCCTTATTTCTACGCCTGGGATCTAATTCATTTTGGCAAAAATATACAGAAAGAAATATGGCCTCCAAATAAATTTGTGTAAATGAGTCTATAAAGTCAATTCAGATCTGGAGACATGTTAATAAAAGTGTTGGTTGGTGTGCCTTAAAGCTCAAAACAAAGACAAAAGCAAAATTGAAGCCAAGAAGAAGCAAATAGAGTTGAATAGGAATAATACTAACATATACCTTGATGCTTGCACTTGTGCCTCATTCTTCTTTGGACTCAAGGATTCCAGATGGATTACAGTTTACAGGGGATACCCTAAAAATGCTGCTTGCTTTGTTTTTTTCCTAGAAAAGGTGTTAAAATTGGACAAAATTGACATGAATAAGGCTGATACGCATTTTAAAAATTTTCGCCAAATTTCCGTTTTTATCACAAATAAACGCAGAATTTATTGACCTAAATTTACCACTAACATGAAGCCCAATATGTCACGAAAAAACAATCTCAGAACCGCTAGGATCCGTTGAAGCGTTCCTGAGTTATTACCTCATAAAGGGACACTGGTCAGAATTGCAAAAAACGGCCAGGTCTTTAAGGTCAAAATAGGCTGGGTCATGATGGGGTTAATATGATAAAGTCTAGGATTACATGAATTGAAAGAAGTATTTGTGCAAGCCTACATCCACAGAACATCTGTGGTTAATTCTCTAAAATGTTTGGAACAACTTTATTGCCAATTTCATTCAAAAATTCTGAAATTATATCTGGAAGAATTGATGCTGTTTTAAAAGAAAGGGATGGTCACACCTAAAATTGACTTGATGTACAGTTTTCTTTTGTAAATTCACTTTGCATTTTTCTAATTGATAAAAATCATCTATTAACACTTATTTTTAAAGCATTCATACTTCGCATTTTCTCCACATTTGCCTGTAACTTGCACAGTAATGTGTGTAAAATTGTGAACAAAAAGGTAATTTTGGAGTCAGAGTATAAAGTATATATATTTTAAATATTAGTCTCTTAAAGGATCAGTGAATAATTCGCTATAGCATGTAAAGCAGCCCCAAGCTCTTTAGTCCACATGGATCCAAATATTACTATTTCAGCTTGTACAGAACGGTTTTCTATGCCTTCAAAAGAAGCCAAAAAAAGCCTAATTGTACCACCGGATTATTACAATTATATTGAACAATACTTCTTCCTAGAGAGATGGGGTAATCTGTTGAGTACAAACCACTTAGATTTTGAAAACCTAAGACAGCCCTGTGGAGATTTAAATGATTCCACTTGGAAACTTCTAAAGCATTCTTATTTTCAAAGTCATAATGTTATAGTCTGGTTTTCTTATCAGAGAGCTTTTGTATAATGACTTTTATTTCAGCTCCATGGGGCATATTCTCTCCCACGCCAACCATTTCTTGAGAAAGTTAGAAAAGGCAAACTTCACCTCCCTCTCAGAGTGAGACAAAATTTCTACCTTTTAAGTGCTGTCATCCCACATAAAGTGACGCATGAAAATTTGAATGTCTCATACAGTATTTAGACGCTGTAGCGTGGCTAAAGGATGTCTAATCGATGGGAGATATGTGTCTTATAGATGGCTTGCTGCTGTGATGTAACCATAGCTACCTATATGTGTTTCAGGACCTGTGGTGATGTAACGGTCACATGTCTGGTCATGTGATGGGTTCTGGATGTGGTTAGACATATAAAAGAAAGCCTAATGCTTAACACAGGTAGATATGTGTGGAGGTGGAACCCTCCTGAGTGTGTTACGGCTTCAGGACTGAGCCGGATGAACTGGACACTTGTTTTTCTTTGCCTGAACCAAAGGCTATTTGCTTTCTGTTGTTTTGTCATATGGTTTATGGAGCAATAAACCCAGTGAACTTTAAAGGAACCTGCCTCCTGAGTGTCAGCCGTCGCAGCTGAGTGAGTGGAACCCCTACAATTGGTGGTAGAAGTGCTGGCAGCGGTTCCAGCAGAGACGTAAGTCCGTTGCTTAATGTCCTGGGTCAAGTCTGTTGCAAGTCAGCAAGCATCGCCAGGGAAAATGGAGGACCTGCTGAAACACTTGGTTCAGTTACAGTCCAGCAGGAGCAACGGCAGCAGATGCAGCTTCTGGCAACCGCCATCCAGGGCAAGATGAGCGCCCCAACCCCAGGTCTGGCTGATGACGCCCACGTCCGGAAGACGGTAAGACGCGCATTGCAGAAAATGACCCCCGGGGATGATGTTGAGGCCTTCCTGACAGTGTTTGAGAGGGTCGCTGAGAGGGAAAAACTTCCGCCAGAGCAGTGGGCAGAGGTATTGGCGCCATACCTGACGGGAGAACCCCAGAAGGCGTACTATGACTTGACCTTGCAGGATGCCAAGGAGTATCACAAGTTGAAAGCCGAGATTCTCGCACGTTTGGGGGTGACACTGACTGTCAGGGCACAGCGAATTCACTGCTGGGCCTATCACCGGGACAAACCACCTCGTTCCCAAATGTTTGATCTGTTGCACCTGGTCCAGAAATGGCTGCAGCCAGAGTCATCTACGCCTGCTCAAATGGTAGAACGGGTGATGATGGATCGGTTTGTCCATTCCCTCCCGAGGCCTATACAGACTTGGGTTGCCCAGGGTGATCCCCAGAATGCCGACGAGCTGATCGGACTGGTTGAGAGATACCAAGGGTTGGAAGGCTCCTTCAGGAGGCAGCCCATGCCATACTGGGGGTCCCAGAAGGGAGCTGAGCTCCAAAAAGGGGTGGCGCGTCCAAGGTCACCAAGGGCGGGGGAGATGGTGCCCAAGGTCCCTACGGGTGATATTATTTGTTGGAGGTGCCACGGACCAGGACATATAGCTGCCCGTTGTTCCCAGACCACTGAGCAGATGGACTGCAGCATGGGACGCCGTTGTTCATACTATGCGTATCCAGCCTGCAGTGTGAACTCTCCGCCCAACGAGGGACCTCAAGCGTGTCCCGTAAAGGTGAACGGTCGAGCAGTAACGGCACTGTTAGACTCGGGGAGCCTAGTGACCCTGGTGAGGGCCACTTTTCCTCTCCACCTGCTCCCGGGAAAGAAGGTCGGAGTGCGATGCATACATGGTGATGCAAAGGACTACCCTGTGGCCAGTGTGAACATTGAAACGACATGTGGCACGGAGTCCCACATAGTCGGCGTTGTTCAGGACTTGTTGCACCCTATAATTATTGGCCGGGATTTCTGTTTGTTTTGGGATTTGTGGGGGAAAGGTTCTGAGCTCCCTAGCAAGAGTAGGGAACCAGTGAACCCTGGAAGGGTGATGCCACACCCAGAGTCAGACAGGTTTCCTTTTTGTGTCCTGGCTGGAGATGAGGAGGAAGTGTCCCCTGCATCTGACATTCTGGAGTTAGAGGTATCCGGTAAAAATTTTGGGACTGCCCAACATAGGGACCCCACTCTGAGGGAAGCCTTTAATAATGTCACAGTTATTGACGGGGTGGTACAGGAGCCGGGGGCAGACACAAGATTTCCCCATTTTCTAATGAGCAGGGAGTTGTTGTACAGGGTCACGAAAGTAAGGGAGGAGTTGGTAGAGCAGTTGGTAGTGCCGGGTCCATATAGACGGAAGGTGTTGGACATGGCCCATTCACACATCTTGGGTGGACACCTAGGGGTGGAAAAAACGCAGGAACGGGTTGTGCAGAGGTTCTATTGGCCTGGGTGCCACCGGGAAATAGTGAACTATTGCAGGTCCTGCCCTACATGTCAGCTAACTGCTCCCACTCCTCATTTCCGGAACCCCCTTGTGTCACTGCCCATTATTGAGGTGCCATTCGAGAGAATTGCCATGGACTTGGTCGGTCCCTTAGTTAAATCAGCCCGGGGCCATCAGTATATATTAGTCATCCTGGACTATGCCGCACGCTATCCTGAGGCAATTCCCTTGAGAAATTCTTCTTCAAAGAGTATAGCTCGCGAGTTGGTCCATGTCTTTTCCCGGACAGGTCTGCCAAAGGAGATCCTGACTGACCAGGGGACACCTTTCATGAGCAAGGTGATGAGGGAACTATGCAAAGCCCTGAAAATCTCCCAGTTGAGGACCTCGGTGTACCATCCCCAGTCAGATGGCCTTGTTGAGAGATTTAACAAGACACTGAAGAGCATGCTGAGAAAAGCTATAGAGAAAGACGGTAGAGACTGGGATTGTCTCTTACCCTATTTGATGTTTTCCATTCGTGAAGTTCCACAGGCCTCCACAGGTTTCTCACCGTTTGAGCTTCTGTATGGCCGACATCCACGAGGACTCCTGGATATAGCCAAGGAAACCTGGGAAGCCGAAGTCATGCCCCACAGAAGCGTCATTGAGCATGTGGCCCTGATGCAGCAGAGGATTGCAAAGGTGATGCCTATCGTGAAAGAACACCTTCTCCAAGCACAAGAAGCTCAGGCCAGGGTCTACAACCGGTCTGCAAGAGTGAGGCAATTCAATCCGGGAGACCGAGTTCTTGTGTTAGTTCCGACAGTGGAAAGCAAGTTCTTGGCCAAATGGCAAGGGCCATATGAGGTTGTCGAGAAACTTGGTGAAGTAAACTATAAAATTCACCAACCAGGAAGACGGAAACCATTCCAAGTATACCATGTCAACCTTATCAAGCCGTGGCAAGATAGAGAGCCGACAGTAACTCCATTGTTGTTAAGCAACCCAGAAGATGAGGTTGGAGCGGTTACTATAGCGGAGACGCTATCGGAGTCCCAGAAACAGCAATGCCGGGAGTTACTCCAGAAAAACAGGGACCTGTTTTCCAAGTTGCCTGGGTACACGAAGGTCATAGAGCATGAGGTCCTGACAGAGCCCCATGTGCGCGTGAACGTGAAGCCCTATAGAATTCCTGAGGCCCGTCGAGAAATAGTCTCCAAGGAAGTGGAGCGTATGTTGAAGCTTGGAGTCATTGAGGAATCCAAGAGCGGTTGGTCGAGCCCAATTGTCCTGGTCCCAAAACCTGATGGGGAGTGGAGATTTTGCAACGACTATAGGAAGTTGAATGAGGTCTCCAAGTTCGACGCATATCCCATGCCCCACGTTGATGAGCTCATCGAAAGGCTTGGGCCCGCCAGGTACATAACCACCTTGGATTTGACGAAGGGGTATTGGCAGATCCCCATGGCACAGGAAGCCAAGGAGAAGACGGCGTTTTCTACACCAGATGGATGCTTCCAGTATGTCCGGATGCCATTTGGCCTACAGGGAGCTCCGGCCACCTTCCAAAGGGCTATGGATAGAGTCCTTGCACCCCACAAGGCATACGCTGCTGCGTACCTAGATGATATCGTCATCTTTAGCCCGGACTGGGAGAGTCATCTGGAGAAAGTCCAAGCGGTGTTTGATGCTATAAGAGAGGCCGGATTTACAATAAACCCGAAGAAGTGTGCATTGGGTAAAGAAGAAGCTAAGTACCTTGGATACATAGTGGGTCATGGAGAAATAAAACCCCAAATCAGTAAAGTGGAGGCAATTCAAACATGGCCAAAACCAGTTTCCAAGAAGCAAGTTAAAGCCTTCCTGGGAATCGTGGGATATTACAGGAGGTTCATCCCAAACTTCGCCACAATGGCGGCGCCTCTGACTGACCTGCTAAAAGGGACAAAATCAGTAATGGTTAAGTGGTCCGAAGAAACAGATTCAGCCTTCCAAGAAATGAAAGAGGCTTTATGTAAGCAACCCGTTCTGATGGCCCCAAACTTCAAGAAAGAGTTTATTCTTCAGACAGATGCCTCAGATGTTGGGGTGGGAGCAGTCCTTTCCCAAGAACTACATGGAGAGGAGCATCCTGTTCTCTATCTGAGTAGGAAGCTGTCCTCGTCTGAAAAGAACTACTCAATCGTTGAAAAGGAGTGCTTGGCCATAAAATGGGCAGTCGACACATTACGGTACTATTTGCTGGGACGTAAATTTAGACTGATATCCGACCATGCCCCACTTAGGTGGATGAGGGAAACGAAGGGTAGAAATGCTAGGGTCACCCGTTGGTTCTTAGCCCTGCAGGACTTCTGTTTCCATGTGGAACATAGGGCCGGAAAGCTGCACGGTAATGCTGATGCCCTGTCAAGAATCCCTTGTCTAGTGGGGGAAAGTGCCAAGCCCCACGGCTTTAGGCAGAGGGGGGAGGTATGTAGCGTGGCTAAAGGATGTCTAATCGATGGGAGATATGTGTCTTATAGATGGCTTGCTGCTGTGATGTAACCATAGCTACCTATATGTGTTTCAGGACCTGTGGTGATGTCACGGTCACATGTCTGGTCATGTGATGGGTTCTGGGTGTGGTTAGACATATAAAAGAAAGCCTAATGCTTAACACAGGTAGATATGTGTGGAGGTGGAACCCTCCTGAGTGTGTTACGGCTTCAGGACTGAGCCGGATGAACTGGACACTTGTTTTTCTTTGCCTGAACCAAAGGCTATTTGCTTTCTGTTGTTTTGTCATATGGTTTATGGAGCAATAAACCCAGTGAACTTTAAAGGAACCTGCCTCCTGAGTGTCAGCCGTCGCAGCTGAGTGAGTGGAACCCCTACAATGCGTATAACGTTTTTCCTTGGCACAGCCGTTACCATAAAGAATATGTCATCTACAAAAGGTAATAATGTAGAGGCTTACCACAATGGGTATGTAGCTATCCTTAAATTGGGTTTAACCAGTGCATAGCTCACGTGAATGCACAGTGGCTCCGTTATTGACACTGCAGCCTTGCAGCACATTATTATTATTATTTATTATTATAGCACCATTTATTCCATGGCGCTTTACATGTGAAGAGGGGTATACATAATAAAAACAAGTACAATAATCTTGAACAATACAAGTCACAACTGGTACAGGAGGAGAGAGAACCTTGCCCACGATGGCTCACAATCTACAAGGGATGGGTGAGAATACAGTAGGCGAGGGTAGAGCTGGTTGTGCAGCGGTTTGGTTGATCGGTGGTTACTACAGGTTGTAGGCTTGTCGGAAGAGGTGGGTCTTCAGGTTCTTTTTGAAGGTTTCAATGGTAGGTGAGAGTCTGATATGTTGTGGTAGAGGGTTCCAGAGTAGGGGTGATACGCGAGAGAAATCTTGTATACGATTGTGGGAAGAGGAGATAAGAGGGGAGTAGCGAAGGTGATCTTGTGAGGATCTGAGGTTGCGTGCAGGAAAGCACCTGGAGACGAGGTCACAGATGTATGGAGGAGACAGGTTGTGGATGGCTTTGTATGTCATGGTTAGGGTTTTGTCCTGGAGTCTCTGGGTAATGGGGAGCCAAGTGAAGGGATTGACAGAGGAGTCCAAATCCCTCCAAGGACAACATCTACAAGGAGTTTGTATATTCTTTCTGTATTTGCATGTGTTTCCTCCAGGTACTCCAGTTTTCTCCAACATTACTAAGACATAATGATGGAAAGTTTACATTATGAGCCCCAATGAGGACAATGATGATGCCTTTAGAGCTCTGTGGAAATCAATGGTGCTGTATAATCAGTAAAATAAATATAAAAAAAGTAATCTATATTTACATGTCATCAGCTTTTGGTTGTGAATAGTGATGAGCGAACATGCTCAGATACCATCTTATCTGAGCATGCTCGGGTGTTATCCTAGCATCTCGGAGTGCTCATATATTATGTTTGAGTCCCTGCGACCAGGTACGGACTGGGGCTGAAATTCAGCCCTAGCATTTGAAATCACACAGGCCCATGTTGTTCCTGTCCCCAAAAACCAGATGTGATATATTGCTACTAATATTACCCTGGATGGAGAAAACCAAGATTTACTACAAGACCAATATTTCTAATGATTCCCGTGGCCTGCCGGGGAAAGTGACGGAGTCAGCGACTTAGTGCGCCGCCACAAATCTTAACAGTATGGGTGTCTTGAGAACATAGATTCTGCTAACAACGTAGCAGACAAGGTAGCCGATGACCAGACAGACCCTTATGGCATTTGTCAGATGGCCAGTCTGGCCCTGCCTGCGACTGCATGATTTGTGGCCATTAGACAGCCTGAACACATACAGAGATTCCCTAAGAAACAGGAAATCCACACATTTGTTGAGGGTGTCTAACAGCCGCAGGGACTCTAGTGTAATATACTAGCATGCCCAGATGCTCTTGATGACACCCGTGCATGCTCAGATAAGACGTTATCCGAGTGCGTTCCCTCATATCTAGTTGTGAACATTGCTTCGAAGAATTCAGTCCCAATTTCTAGTTTTTTATTAAGACCCGGTACTTTTAATGAGAGCATGACTACAATAGGATGTGTATATATAACCTTTAAACCAAACACACTGTTCAAAAAAATAAAGGGAACACTAAAATCACACATCCTACATATCACTGAATGAAATATTCCAGTTGCAAATCTTTGTTCATTACATAGTGGAATGTGTTGAGAACAATAAAACCTAAAAATTATCAACGTAAATCACAACTAATATTCCACAGAGGTCTGGAGTTGGAATGATACTCAAAATCAAAGTGGAAATGAAGTTACAGGCTGATCCAACTTCAGTGGAAATGCCTCAAGACAAGGAAATTATGCTCAGTAGTGTGTGTGGCCTCCACATACCTGAATGACCTCCCTACAACGCTTGGGCATGCTCCTGATGAGGTGGCGGATGGTCTCCTGAGGGATCTCCTCCCAGAAATGGACTAAAGCATCCGACAACTTCTGGACAGTCTGTAGTGCAGCTTGACGTTGGTGGATGTTGCGAGACATGACGTCCCAGATGCGTTGAATCGGCTTCAGGACTGGGGAACGGGCGGGCCAGTCCATAGCATCAATGCCTTCATCTTGCAGAAACTGCTGACACATTCCAGCCACATGAGGTCTGGCATTGTCCTGCATTAGGAGGAACCCACAGCCAACCGCACCAGCATGTGGTCTCACAAGGGGTATGAGGATCTCATCTCAGTACCTAACCTCTGGCGAGCACATGGAAGGCTGAGCGGCCCTCCAAAGAAATGCCACCCCACAACATGTTGCAGGCAGCAGATCACTCTCCACAGCATCTCCAGACTCTGTCACGTCTGTCACATGTGCTCAGTGTGAACCTGCTTTCATCTGTGAAAAGCACAGGGCGCAAGTGGCGAATTTGCCAATCCTGGTGTTCTGTGGCAAATGCCAAGCGTCCTGCACGGTTTTGGGCTGTGAGCACAACCCCCATCTGTGGATATCAGGCACTCAGACCATCCTCGTGGAGTAGGTTTCTAACCTTTTGTGCAGACATACGCACATATATGGCCTGCTGGAGGTCATTTTGCAGGGCTCTGGCAGTGCTCCTCCTGTTCCTCCTTGCACAAAGGCTGAGGTAGCGGTCGTGCTGTTCCTGGGTTGTTGCCCTCCTACGGCCCCCTCCACGTCTCCTGGTGTACTGGCCTGTCTCCTGGTAGCGCCTCCAGCCTCTGGACACTACGCTGACAGACACAGCAAACCTTCTTGCTGCAGTTCACAATGATGTGCCATCCTGGATAAGCTGCACTAACTGAGCCACTTGTGTGGGTTGCAGAGTCCGTCTCATGCTACCACGAGTGTGAAAGCACAACAAACATTCAAAAGTGACCAAAACATCAGCCAGAAAGCATTGGTACTGAGATGTGGTCAGTGGTCCCCATCTGCAGAACCACTCCTTTATTGTGTCTTGATAATTGCCAATAATTTCCATCTATTGTCCATTCCATTGCTTGCCAAACAGTGTTGCTTCCTAAGTGGACAGTTTGATTTCACAGAAGTTTGATTTACTTGGAGTTACATTCTGTTGTTTAAGTGTTCCCTTTATTTTGTTTGAGCAGTGTATATTGAAGTGTTTCAAGTGTTATTTTAACCACTCAGGCTAAGTTCACTTGTCCAGTAATCATCCGTACACAGCCTCTTGCGCGGTACCACCAGCGGAACACCGCCGCGAACACTCCACCGCTGGGATCAGCCGAATGATTCACTGCCGCCATATTTGTGCAGGAGGAGCGCATGCACAGTTTTAATGTGAATGCCACTATCTGTCTGCAGAAAGATGGCGGCGGTCTGATTTACTGCGCATGCGTGAATTTCATGCAGGCACAGTGAATCATTCGGCTGATCCTGGCAGCAGATGCACGACGTGTCTACAGGCAGAGGAAGCCGCTCACATTAAAGGGGTTTTCCCACGAACAAAAGTTCATTTTGTCTAAAGTCCACTTTAAGGGAGGATATTAGCGAAGGGAATGAGGATGTCGAGTCCATATGGGTTGAAATTCATGGAGGGAAAAATGGTAACAAAATTCTCATTGGGGTCTGTTACAAACCCCCAAATATAACAGAAAGCATGGAAAGTCTACTTCTAAAGCAGATAGATGAAGCTGCAACCCATAATGAGGTCCTGGTTATGGGGGACTTTAACTACCCGGATATTAACTGGGAAACAGAAACCTGTGAAACCCATAAAGGCAACAGGTTTCTGCTAATAACCAAGAAAAATTATCTTTCACAATTGGTGCAGAATCCAACCAGAGGAGCAGCACTTTTAGACCTAATACTATCTAATAGACCTGACAGAATAACAAATCTGCAGGTGGTTGGGCATTTAGGAAATAGCCACCACAATATTGTGCAGTTTCACCTGTCTTTCACTAGGGGGACTTGTCAGGGAGTCACAAAAACATTGAACTTTAGGAAGGCAAAGTTTGAACAGCTTAGAGATGCCCTTAATCTGGTAGACTGGGACAATATCCTCAGAAATGAGAATACAGATAATAAATGGGAAATGTTTAAGAACATCCTAAATAGGCAGTGTAAGCGGTTTATACCTTGTGGGAATAAAAGGACTAGAAATAGGAAAAACCCAATGTGGCTAAACAAAGAAGTAAGACAGGCAATTAACAGTAAAAAGAAAGCATTTGCACTACTAAAGCAGGATGGCACCATTGAAGCTCTAAAAAACTATAGGGAGAAAAATACTTTATCTAAAAAACTAATTAAAGCTGCCAAAAAGGAAACAGAGAAGCACATTGCTAAGGAGAGTAAAACTAATCCCAAACTGTTCTTCAACTATATCAATAGTAAAAGAATAAAAACTGAAAATGTAGGCCCCTTAAAAAATAGTGAGGAAAGAATGGTTGTAGATGACGAGGAAAAAGCTAACATATTAAACACCTTCTTCTCCACGGTATTCACGGTGGAAAATGAAATGCTAGGTGAAATCCCAAGAAACAATGAAAACCCTATATTAAGGGTCACCAATCTAACCCAAGAAGAGGTGCGAAACCGGCTAAATAAGATTAAAATAGATAAATCTCCGGGTCCGGATGGCATACACCCACGAGTACTAAGAGAACTAAGTAATGTAATAGATAAACCATTATTTCTTATTTTTAGTGACTCTATAGCGACAGGGTCTGTTCCGCAGGACTGGCGCATAGCAAATGTGGTGCCAATATTCAAAAAGGGCTCTAAAAGTGAACCTGGAAATTATAGGCCAGTAAGTCTAACCTCTATTGTTGGTAAAATATTTGAAGGGTTTCTGAGGGATGTTATTCTGGATTATCTCAATGAGAATAACTGTTTAACTCCATATCAGCATGGGTTTATGAGAAATCGCTCCTGTCAAACCAATCTAATCAGTTTTTATGAAGAGGTAAGCTATAGACTGGACCACGGTGAGTCATTGGACGTGGTATATCTCGATTTTTCCAAAGCGTTTGATACCGTGCCGCACAAGAGGTTGGTACACAAAATGAGAATGCTTGGTCTGGGGGAAAATGTGTGTAAATGGGTTAGTAACTGGCTTAGTGATAGAAAGCAGAGGGTGGTTATAAATGGTATAGTCTCTAACTGGGTCGCTGTGACCAGTGGGGTACCGCAGGGGTCAGTATTGGGACCTGTTCTCTTCATCATATTCATTAATGATCTGGTAGAAGGTTTACACAGTAAAATATCGATATTTGCAGATGATACAAAACTATGTAAAGCAGTTAATACAAGAGAAGATAGTATTCTGCTACAGATGGATCTGGATAAGTTGGAAACTTGGGCTGAAAGGTGGCAGATGAGGTTTAACAATGATAAATGTAAGGTTATACACATGGGAAGAGGGAATCAATATCACCATTACACACTGAACGGGAAACCACTGGGTAAATCTGACAGGGAGAAGGACTTGGGGATCCTAGTTAATGATAAACTTACCTGGAGCAGCCAGTGCCAGGCAGCAGCTGCCAAGGCAAACAGGATCATGGGGTGCATTAAAAGAGGTCTGGATACACATGATGAGAGCATTATACTGCCTCTGTACAAATCCCTAGTTAGACCGCACATGGAGTACTGTGTCCAGTTTTGGGCACCGGTGCTCAGGAAGGATATAATGGAACTAGAGAGAGTACAAAGGAGGGCAACAAAATTAATAAAGGGGATGGGAGAACTACAATACCCAGATAGATTAGCGAAATTAGGATTATTTAGTCTAGAAAAAAGACGACTGAGGGGCGATCTAATAACCATGTATAAGTATATAAGGGGACAATACAAATATCTCGCTGAGGATCTGTTTATACCAAGGAAGGTGACGGGCACAAGGGGGCATTCTTTGCGTCTGGAGGAGAGAAGGTTTTTCCACCAACATAGAAGAGGATTCTTTACTGTTAGGGCAGTGAGAATCTGGAATTGCTTGCCTGAGGAGGTGGTGATGGCGAACTCAGTCGAGGGGTTCAAGAGAGGCCTGGATGTCTTCCTGGAGCAGAACAATATTGTATCATACAATTATTAGGTTCTGTAGAAGGACGTAGATCTGGGTATTTATTATGATGGAATATAGGCTGAACTGGATGGACAAATGTCTTTTTTCGGCCTTACTAACTATGTTACTATGTTACTATTTAAAAATAGTCTGTGTCTGACCGTGTACGGAGCATACCACATCTCCTGGGCAGAGGAGGAAGCAAAAGACAATATTGACATTACAGCAGAGGATTTATTTTGTCAGGTAAAATATTTCACTGACTGTTTTAACCCCTTTACCCCCAAGGGTGGTTTGCATGTTCATGACCAGGCCATTTTTTACAATTCTGACCACTGTCCCTTTATGAGGTAATAACTCTGGAACGCTTCAACGGATCTTGGCGATTCTGACATTGTTTTCTTGTGACATATTGTACTTCATGATAGTAGTAAAAAATATTTGCTATTACCTGCGTTTATTTGTAAATAAAATGTAAATTTGGCAAAAATTTTGAACATTTTGCAATTTTCCAACTTTGAATTTTTATGCAATTAAATCACAGAGATATATCACACAAAATACTTAATAAGTAACATTTCCCACATGTCTCCTTTACATAAGCACAATTTTGGAACCAAAATTTTTTTTTGTTAGGGAGTTATAAGGGTTAATAGTTCACCAGCAATTTCTCATTTTTACAACACCAATATTTTTTAGGGACCACATCACATTTGAAGTCATTTTGAGGGGTCTATATGATAGAAAATAACCAAGTGTGACACCATTCTAAAAACTGCACCACTCAAGGTGCTCAAAACCACATTCAAAAAGTTTATTAACCCTTCAGGTGTTTTACAAGAATTTTTGGAATGTTTAAATAAAAATGAACATTTAACTTTTTTTTCACAAAAAATTTACTTCAGCTCCAATTTGTTTTATTTTACCAAGGGTAACAGGAGAAAATGGACCCTAAAAGTTGTTGTACAATTTGTCCTGAGTACGCTGATACCCCATATGTGGGGGTAAAACACTGTTTGGGCTCATGGCAGAGCTTGGAAGGGAAGGAGCGCCGTTTGACTTTTCAATGCAAAATTGACTGGAATTGAGATGGGACGCCATGTTGCGTTTGGAGAGCCCCTGATGTGCCCAAACATTGAAACCCCCCACAAGTGACACCATTTTGGAAAGTAGACCCCCTAAGGAACTTATCTAGGTGTGTTTTGAGAGCTTTGAACCCCCAAGTGTTTCACTACAGTTTATAATGCAGAGCCGTGAAAATAAAAATTATTTTTTTTCACAAAAATGATTTTTTAGCCCCCAGTTTTGTATTTTCACAAGGGTAACAGCATAAATTGGTCACCAAAAGTTGTTGTACAATTTGTCCTGAGTACGCTGATACCCCATATGTGGGGGGAACCGCTGTTTGGGTGCATGGCAGAGCTCGGAAGGGAAGGAGCGCCATTTGGAATGCAGACTTAGATGGATTGGTCTGCAGGTGTCACGTTGCATTTGTAAACCAAAGATTGATACACAATGCACAGTGCATCATAAAATACACCTGTGCCCTTATGGGGGATTCATAAACTACAAAATCCCATGCAATAAATTATTAAATCCTACAAACAAATACTGCACAAAACGGGAAATATTCCAAAAAGCATAATTTTATTGAATCAAGTCAATTATAAAATGGTACCTAACAAGAGGGGATAATCTGAAGGTGACAACTACACTGGGGCCGCAGGTTGGAGGCTATAAACATGCAAGAAACTAGTAATAATGTACACAATGGGGATTAACATGTGTAAATAGTGGGTTCATTAACATGAGAATGAGTTCCAATCAGCTGGTAAAAAGCATCCAGGCAACAAAAACCAAAGCAGACATAAGCAATAATAAACATTGTAAAGCATATATTACCTCAGACCTGCGGCGCCACCACCCCTATGCGCGTTTCGATGTGCGTGCCTTCTTCCGGGGGAGTGGCGCCATCAGGTCTTGCTGTAGTATAAGTATAGGAGGCCGCCCAATAGGGTTCAGTAATTGCAGTGACGTCCAGTGCTGGCCGTATATCGGCGCATGCCCAGTCGGGACGAGAAGCGTCCGCATCATTGAGTGCGTCATCGCCATGTGACCAAGCAGGAAACCACACCCATAGTGACGTGGGCAGGTCCCTGCCCGCACAGGATGTTAAAGGCGATAAAGACGCTGTCAGCGATGGTAAGCTAACGGCACAACGGGCATGCGCACAGGCCAGATGAAGGGGAACAGGAAATACTTTTTTGTGAATATAGAGACGGAATAGTATATTACAAAGTTCACCAGTGCATATGATATAATACGATACATAAGAATTCTGTTAATATTTATGTACAGAGAATTACATGATTGAAATAATAAAATAACAATTATAAAGTGCAAACAAGTGCTATACATTATATAAATAACTTACAATGACATATGAAATCATTAATTACATAAGGTAATTACATACATTTTATAAAAATGTAATAATACTAAAGTGCGATGTGTACATTATAGAAATCCTATATTCCGTCATTAAGATGTTAACAGCATTCATCCAGAATCCTCTTCATGATGCGGATAACCTAAATGTTCACCACAAGAACAGCCATACCAGATAAACCCTACTCATAAACTAAGAAAAAAAATGAAAAAACATCAATTAATATAAAGGACTAAAACTATTACTAAGGATAAAAAACCCCTGACGAGGCCAATTCAAAATTTGACAAATTTCAAAAGACTGACCGTCACATCCAAACATAGACTAAGTGTGAACAGGTTCTGAACCTAAAGTTGCCAACTCATATATAGTTAAGTAAATAAGGCAGCACACTGCAGCGCTAAAACATGCAAACATGAAACACGAAAATTGAACTGCATTACTGCACTAGAAATATGAAAAATGAGAGCTTTTAGCGCATAAAAATAGCCAATTTTATGTGTACCTGGTAGCCACTTTACGGCATCTCTCTTATACCAGGTCCTAAACTTGCCTTTCCTCGCTGAGAATAAACGTCTCCTTGTAAGTCAGATGTTCCATCTTCACAGCAGATATTTCTGACTTTTACCAATGCTGTTGAGAAATGTTAACATTTACCAAGACTTCACTGGTAAAAGTCCAATTTTACTTTTCATTTTGAGCTTTTACCGACAGCCTCGGTGAATGTCCAGATTGACCGGTAAATCCTAGGTTTTACCGTCCTTCTGACTTTTACAGTAACATATACAAGCTTTCAGAGTTTGTTTTTTGCAACTCTAACACCTTATTAATGTTTTGTGTTCTTTTCCCTTATTTTGTTAGATTTACTTTCACACTTATCTTTTATTTATTTCCTCCTTGTGTCCAGCCCCTTGCTTGTCCCTATCCTGTTCGCTACTCCCCTCTTTTCCCAATGTGTCCATCTTATTCATGATTTCTATCGCTGTCTTTGTGTTTTCATGCAATGCTCTAATTTTGACTACATTAACATGACTGCTCCGACACTGACTCCTAAATAATTGCCGCTTATTTATATTGTTTCTTACACTTTTCAAATATGGCCGCCCCTGTCCGAACTTCACAAAAATGGCCGTCGATGTGAGCATATGCATCTATGAATGCGTTGCGTCCATGTCATTGACGTCACAGTGTTCATTTGCACCAGACATGCGCACAACGGAATGATGGCGGCTGGCGGTTTTACTAACTTGGTGCGGTCTACATTGATCATGCGCAACTTAATTGGCTCCATTGGCAAGGATATATATATTCTGGCAGGACATTACAACGTAGCACCTCCCCATGAGAATGCAATAAGGCAAAACTCGTGTTGGGGCAGGGCCGGACTGGGACTAAAATTCAGCCCTGGTATTTGAAGTTACACAGGCCCACTTGTCACATGATGACTGTATAATATCTTTGTACACTTGTAGGCAGGGCCGGTTTTAGGCAAAGTGGGGCCCTAGGCAAAGTTTAAAATGGGGCCCAAAATGCTAACATATTGCACATCACACAAAAGCATTTCGGTTGTATTTACAAGCGCTGAGTTCAGGCCGCTAAATGAGTTTGATCGACAATACTGAAGTTGTTCAACACTTGTTTCCCGACCTCTTTCCACCGTCTGAGAAAGAATGATGGGACAGAACGATCACTAACAGATCACTAACCGATCCCCATACAGTATCATGTTATCAGCAGCACATCTACAGTTTACAGCGGCAATGTGCTGCTGAGAACAATGATTTTTGTTCCGGCAACAACAATCTGAATATGCAGCATTTTACTTGTTTAGTAAAATACACCCCACAGTCCTCCATATAGTATAATACACTCCCTATAGTCCTCCATATATTAAAATACACTGCTCAGTCCTCCACATAGTATAATACACTCCTCATAGTCCTCCATATAGCATAATACACTCCTCATAGTGCTCCATATAGTATAATGCACCACCATAGTCATCCATGTAGTACAATTCACTTCCCATAGTATAATGCACCCCATAGTTCTTCATATAGTATAACGTATTCCCCATAGTCCTCGATACAATATAATGCAGCCCACATATAGTATAATGTAGCCACCACCCTACAGAATATAATGCGGCAACCACAGAGTATAATGCAGCCACTCCACAGTATAATGCAGCCACCCCACAGAGTATAATGCAGCCACCCCACAGACTATAATGTAACCCCATAGGGTATAATACAGCCCACCTCCCCGTAATATAGTATATAACCCAACCTCCCCCATAGAATATAATATACCCCCACAACAGTATATACCACAGCCACATAGTACATAACATGGCCTCCCCATAGAAGATAATATACTCCGCATAGCATATAGCACAGCCCGCATAGTAGATAACACAGCCCACACAGTAGTATATACAGCACAGCCCAAACAGTAGTATATCCAGCACAGTCCGCACAGTAGTATATCCAGCACAGCCCGCACAGTAGTATATCCAGCACAGCCCGCACAGTGGTATATCCAGCACAGCCCGCACAGTTGTATAGCCAGCACAGCCCGCACAGTGGTATAGCCAGCACAGCCCGCACAGTGGTATAGCCAGCTCAGCCCGCACAGTGGTATAGCCGGCACAGCCCGCACAGTGGTATAGCCAGCTCAGCCCGTACAGTGGTATAGCCAGCACAGCCCGCACAGTGGTATAGCCCGCACAGCCCGCACAGTGGTATAGCCAGCACAGTGGTATAGCGAGCACAGCCCGCACAGTGGTATAGCCAGCACAGCCTGCACAGTGGTATAGCCAACACAGCCCGCACAGTGGTATAGCCAGCACAGCCCACACAGTGGTATATCCAGCACAGCCCGCACAGTGGTATATCCCGCACAGTGGTATATACTAGGGTTGAGCGAAACGGATCGGTCATTTTCATAAGTCACTGACTTTTGGCAAAGTCGGGTTTCATGAAACCCGACCCGATCCCTGTGTGGGGTCGGCCACGCGGTACGCGACTTTCGTGCCAAAGTCGCGTTTCGATGATGCGTTCAGCGCCATTTCTAAGCCAATGAAGGTGGACGCAGAGTGTGGGCAGCGTGATGACATAGTTCCTGGTCCCCACCATCTTAGAGAAGGGCATGGCAGTGATTGGCTTGATTTCTGTGGCGTCACAGGGGCTATAAAGGGGCGTTCCCGCCGACCGCCATCTTACTGCTGCTGATCTGAGCATAGGGAGAGGTTGCTGCCGCTTCGTCAGAAGCAGGGATAGCGTTAGGCAGGGTACATTAACCCCCAAACCGCTTGTGCTGTAGCAATTTCCACTGTCCAACACCACCTTTTGTTTGCAGGGACAGTGGAGGCTACATTTTTTTTCCTCAGCGCTGTAGCTCATTGGGCTGCCCTAGAAGGCTCCCTGATAGCTGCATTGCTGTTTGTACGCCGCTGTGCAAACCAACTGCTTTTTTCAAAGCACAAATCCTGTTGCTCCTTCCTTTCTGCACAGCTATCTTGTTTGTTTGTCCACACTTTTAACTTTTTTGTGCAGCAGTCCACTCCTTGCTATTGCTGCCTGCCATACTTTGCTGAGATTACTGCAGGGAGATAGTAATTGTAGGACAGTCCCTTTTTTTTTTTTTCGTTATATCTCTTCAAGCCACTTTCTGCCACAGAAAATATACTCTAATAAAGTGTCCCAGATTTATACACTAGTCTCCCTGAAGGAAAAGAAAAAAAAGGTGCAGATTAAAATTGGCAAATCTGCATCAGTGGCAGTCCTGTGTTTGGCATCTGTGTCTCATTTTCTGGCACAGAAAACATACAGTCTAACAGTGGGCCTGATTTCTTGACAATTCTCCCACAATAAAGTAAAACAAGTGGGAGATTAAGATTGGCCATTCTGGCTCTGTGCCAGTTCTGTGTGTGGCATCTGTTTCTCATTTTGTGTCACATAAAACCTAGTGTGTAACACGGTGCCAGGTTTTTTGACAATTCTCCCACAATAAAGTAAAACAAGTGGGAGATTAAGATTGGCATTTCTGCCTCAGTGCCAGTCCTGTGTGTGCCATCTGTCTCTCATTTTGTGCCACATAAAACCTAGTGTGTAACACTGGGCCAGATTTTTTGACAATTCTCCCAGAAAAAAAATAGTGGGAGATTAAGATTGGCCATTCTGCCTCTGTGCCAGTCCTGTGTGTGGCATCTGTCTCTCATTTTGTGCCACATAAAACCTAGTGTGTAACACGGTGCCAGATTTTTTGACAATTCTCCCAGGAAAAAAATATAGTGGGAGATTAAGATTGGAATTTCTGCCTCAGTGCCAGTCTTGTGTGTGGCATCTGTCTCTCATTTTATGCCACTGAAAACCTATTGTGTAACACTGGGCCAGATTTTTTGACAATTCTCCCAGGAACAAAAAAAAATAGTGGGAGATTAAGATTGGCAATTCTGCCTCAGTGCCAGTCCTGTGTGTGGCATCTGTCTTTCATTTTATGCCACAGAACATATACTGTATAAGAGTGGGCCACAATTTCTTCAATATTCTCCCTGAAAAAATAAAAAGGGGGAGATTTTTATTGGTAGTGTGTGCATCTGCGTCAGTCCTGTTAGTGGCATATCTGTCTGCCGCTGAAGCTGTGTACTGTTATACATTGGGCCTGATTTTCCCTGCAGTCTGACCCACCTATAAAGGGATATATAAATCCAACAGAAGTTTGAGTTCACCTTGTAACTGGTTGTACAGTAACAAATACCGTTAGTTTGGTTACGTTTTTCAAACAATGAGGAAGTCTGGTGGAAGAGGTCGTGGCCGTGGGCGGTCATTGCCAGCTGGTAATGATGGTAGTGGTGGTGAAGCATCAGGTGGTCGTGGGAAAAGCAATATAGCACCTAAGTCTCGAGTTGTTGAGCCAGCTTCGTCGTCTGGCTACACAAGGCCTCGAACGCTCCCTTTTCTGGGAGTAGGAAAACCGCTTTTAAAGCCGGAGCAGCAAGAACAAGTTTTGGCTTTCCTTGCTGACTCTGCCTCTAGCTCTTTCGCCTTTTCTTCTGAAACTGCTAAATGTAAAAGCAGCACGTCGTTAGTGGATGTTCATGGTTAGGGACAAGTCGCTTCCTTGTCTTCTTTACCAAGAACAACAGAGAAGGATGCGTCGGGCGGCACAACGGGTAACTCCATGGAGCTCTTTACACATACCGTTCCTGGGTTAGAAAGAGAAATAGTTAACAGGCCATGCCCATTACAAGTTGAATCGGACATGGAGTGCACAGATGCACAGCCACAGCCAGATTACTATGCTGTTCCTTTGACTCAGACCAGAACATTGCCCTCGCAGTGTACTGATCCAGAATCTGACCCTGATGAGACTATGGTGCCCAGTCACGAACGCTATACCACCGACTCACACGGTGACACAGACGAAGTTGCACACGAGATAGAAGAGGAAGTCATAGATGACCCAGTTGTTGACCCCGATTGGCAGCCATTGGGGAAACAGGGTGCAGGCGGCAGTAGCTCTGAAGCGGAGGAGGAGGAGCCGCAGCAGGCATCAACATCGCAACAGGTTCCATCTGCCAGGCCCATAACTGGCCAAAAACGTGTGGCAAAACCAAAACCAGTTGTAGGACAGCGTGGCCATCCGGTTAAAGAAGCTCAGTCTGCAATGCCTGAAAAGGTATCCGATAGTAGAAACAGTGCAGTCTGGCATTTTTTTAAACAACATCCAAATGATCAGAGCAAAGTCATCTGTCAAAAATGTTCAACTACCTTAAGCAGAGGTCAGAATCTTAAAACTCTAAATACAAGTTGCATGCGTAGACATTTAACCACCATGCATTTGCAAGCCTGGACTAACTACCAAACGTCCCTTAATGTTGTAGCACTCTCGGCCAATGAAGCTAGTCAGCAACGCTACATCCCTTCCTTCACTGTAAGTCCACCATTTCCCGCACCACCTGCAGTAAATGTGCAGGTTTCGTCGCCAGGCCAAAGCAGTCAGGGAATCACCAGGTTCGTGGTAGGAAACACTGCATGTAGGGCACCAGCAAGAATACCATCTCCAACCCTCTCTCAGTCTGCCATGTCCACCGGCACCCCGGCTAGTTCTGCAGCTCTCCAGTCCAGCTCACCCTACATGAGACTCTCATTAGGAAAAGGAAGTACTCATCCTTGCATCCGCGTACACAGGGTTTGAATGCACACATTGCTAGACTAATCTCGTTAGAGATGATGCCCTACCGGTTAGTTGAAAGCAAAGCTTTCAAAGCCCTGATGGACTACGCTGTACCACGCTACGAGCTACCCAGTCGACACTTCTTTTTGAGAAAAGCCATCCCAGCCCTCCACCAGCATGTAAAAGACCGCATCGTCCATGCACTCAGGCAATCTGTGAGTACAAAGGTGCACCTGACAACAGATGCATGGACCAGTAGGCATGGCCAGGGACATTACCTGTCCATCACGGCACACTGGGTTAATGTGGTGGATGCAGGGTCCATAGGGGACAGCAATATTGGGACAGTTCTGCCTAGCCCACGGTCTAGGAAACAGTTGGCTGTAGGCGTTCGCCCCCCTCCTCCTCCTCCTCCTCCTCCTGCAGAAGCGAGAGCTCGTCCACAGACCGCAGTCGCATGAGCACTCCATCTGCAGCTGCCACTGTTGCACACGAGGTGTCCCATTATGCGACAGCTAGTGGCAAGCGTCAGCAGGCTGTATTGGCAATGAAGTGTTTGGGCGACAACAGACACACCACGGAAGTTCTGTCCGAGTTCTTGCAGCAAGAAACTCACTCATGGCAGGCAAGGTAGTGAGTGATAACGGAAGGAATTTTATGGCTGCCATAGCCCTTTCACAACTGAAACACATTCCTTGCTTGGCTCACACCTTAAACCTGGTGGTGCAGTGCTTCCTGAAAAGTTATCCGGGGTTACCCGACCTGCTCCTCAAAGTGCGCAGACTTTGCTCGCATATCCGCCGTTCGCCCGTGCACTCCAGCCGTATGCAGAACCATCAGCGGTCTTTGAACCTTCCACAGCATCTCCTAATCATCGACGTTGCAACAAGGTGGAACTCCACACTGCACATGCTTCAGAGACTGTGCGAACAGAGGCGTGCTGTTATGTATTTGTGGGAGGATACACATAAACGGGCAGGCAGTGTGATGGCAGACATGGAGTTGTCAGGAGTGCAGTGGTTGAAGGTACAAGACCTGTGTCAAGTCCTTCAGTGTTTTGAGAAGTGCACACGGCTGGTTAGTGCAGACAACGCCATAATAAGCCTGAGCATCTCCCTAATGCGTCTGCTGATGCAAAGTTTGATGCACATAAAGGAGCAGGCGTCTGCAGCCGAGGAAGAGGGAAGCCTTGATGACAGTCAGCCATTGTCTGGTCAGGGCAGTCTACAGGATGAGGTAGCGGGCGAAGAGGAGGAGGATGAGGAGGATGATGGGGATGAGTATTTTTTGAATGAGGAAGCTTCTCCGGGGCAAATAGAAACTGGTGGCGTTGCAAGGCCGGGTTCAGGCTTTTTGAGGGAAACAAGTGACGTAGATTTGCCAGAAACTGCCCCTCAAACAGCACAAGTGCAGATTTGACAACTGGAACTTTGGCCCACATGGCGGATTATGCCTTACGTATGCCCAAAAGGGACCTACGCATTATTAAAATGATGACCGATGACGATTACTGGTTGGCCTGCCTCCTTGATCCTCGCTATTAAGGCAAATTGCAAAATATCATGCCAGATGAGAACCTCAAACAAATGTTAGCAACCAAATAAGCAACTCTTGTAGACCGTTTGATTCAGGCATTCCCAGCACACAGCACCGGTGATGGTTCTCACATGAGCTGCAGGAGGCAACAGGGCAGAGGTGTTAGAGGTGCACAAATCAGAAGTGGCGTTGGACAGAGGGGTTTTCTGACCAGGTTGTGGAGTGATTTCGCAATGACCGCAGAGAGGACAGGTACTGCAGCATCAATTCAAAGTGACAGGAGACAACATTTGTCCAGTATGGTTACTAACTATTTTTCATCCCTTATCGATGTTGTCCCTCAACCATCATTCCCATTTGATTACTGGGCATCCAAAATAGACACCTGGCAGAATATGCATTGCAGGAGCTTGCTTGCCCAGCAGCTAGTGTGCTATCAGAAAGAGTATTCAGTGCTGCTGGTTCAATATTGACCAAAAAAAGGACTCGTCTGGCTACTGTTATGATCAGGTGACCTTGGAGCAGCATGAAAACTTTCACTGGAGTAGGTGGTAACTATACTGACCGCAAACCCTGATCTTAACACCGCAACTAGAAGTAGCCGTGGGGTGTGCCTAACAAAACCTAGACACCTCGACACAGCCGGAGGACTAAATACCCCTATAGATGGAAATAGGAATTTCTACCTTGCCTCAGAGCAGAACCCCAAAGGATAGGCAGCCCCCCACAAATATTGACTGTGAGTAGTAGAGGAAAAGACACACAGGCAGGAAACAGGATTTTTGCAAATGAGGCACACACTAGCTAAATAGGAAAGGATAGGACAGGATACTAAGCGGTCAGTATTAAAAATCCTTCCAAAAATATCCACAGCAGAAAATACAAAAACTCCACCATCTAAGTAAAGATGTGGAGCGTATATCTGCAACTCCGGAGAATCCAACAAGACTGAGAAAACACTGACACAGTCTAAGCTGGACAAGAGAAAAACAAATGAATAGCACAGAATATAAGCACACTGCATGTGTGCCACTGTTATGATCTGGTGGCCTAGGAGCAGC
Organism: Ranitomeya imitator; assembly: GCF_032444005.1. Classification (NCBI taxonomy): domain Eukaryota; kingdom Metazoa; phylum Chordata; class Amphibia; order Anura; family Dendrobatidae; genus Ranitomeya; species Ranitomeya imitator. The sequence goes on from NC_091287.1 coordinate 343,291,947, forward strand.
ATGAGACGGACTCTGGAGAAGGTGGTCCCTGTACTGACCGCAAACCCTGAACCTAGCAGCGCAACTAGAAGTAGCCGTGGGGGGTACCTAACACTCCCTAGACCCCTCGGCACAGCCTAAGATCTAACATCCCCTAAAGACAGAAACAGGAAACCTATCTTGCCTCAGAGAAAATCCCCAAAGGATAGATAGCCCCCCACAAATATTGACTGTGAGAGGAGAGGGAAATAACATACGCAGATATGAAATCAGATTTTAGCATAGGAGGCCATGCTAGCTAAAAAGAAAGAATAGAACAGAGTACTATGCGGTCAGTATAAAAACACTAGAAAATATCCACCACAGAAAATACGAATCACCACATCTGACTAAAGACATGGGGGTATATCTGCATCTCCAGAGACACAGCTTAAAATCCTTCACAGACAAAGCTGGACAAGACAAAAACATGAATATGCACAGAACTATAAGGTCCACGGCAGGTGGACAGCAAAAACAAAGCCAGGACTTATCTTTGTAGAAAAGCACAGCAAACTGGAGAGACCAGCAGGGAAGGAATCCTCCAAAAACAATGGACAACTGGCAGGGACTAAAGAGTCCTGCAAAGCTATATACCCCAGTCAGTTTTGCAATTAGTAGATACACCTGTCCAATCCTGCAGTCCAGGCACAACTGCATTACCCTCTACAACCACCGGAGGGAGCCCAAAAGCTGAATTCACAACATGCCACAGAAACAAAAACCAGACACTTATCTTTGCTGAATTGGCAGCTAAGCAGGAGAAGCCAGAAAGAGATCCAACACTTCACAAGAAACATTGACAACTGGCAAAGACTAATGAATCCTGCACACCTAAATATCCCAGTCAGAACTGCAATCAGCAGATACACCTGGCCAGGACTGCGACTCAGAGACAACTGCATTCCCACCTATAACCACTGGAGGGAATCCAAGAGCAGAATTCACAATAGGCTACCCAAAATGTTGATGATCTAACCTTCATTAAAATGAACCACTCATGGATTTCTAATTATTTTGCCCCACCTTTCCCGGCTGACACCTAGCTTTCCTATGAAAAGGTCTTGCTTGTGGACTGGTCTTACTGACTGTTCCAATCTCTTAATTTGCAGCAGCTATTTGTCCAGCATACGACATGTTTACACCTCCCTAAATGGGCTAACTCCCCCCATGGGGCCGTGGTCTCGCCACTTGGTGCAAGCACCCGTGAGAGTGCCGTTTGTCTGAAGAGGTGGGTGTGCCCACTTTTGGTCGACGGCACTGCCACTGGGTCCCTCATAGTACAATAAAGTATCTCTGGTGGTGGTGGCGCGCACCCAATGTCAGACACACCGTTGTAACATGAGGGGCCCTGGGCATGTACCGCCGGCCACAAGAGAGTTTCCCCCCCAGCTCAAACAGTGCTCTACCACTTGCAAAATTATCTCTCACAGCTCCACCAATGTTCAGTCTATGCGCTGACATCCTTCAATCCCTGGCACTGACAATACCAATTTGTTGACATGTATGATGCTAGTTAAAATAGTCAGGGTCAGTGTCCTATATTGACACCAGTAAATACTTAGCGCCAAATTACTATGTCTGAAACTCAGCAGAGGAGCCCACCCCTGTACCTAAGTATGCCACCCTTTTTTTTGTGTTTTGTTGTTTTGCGAGACATTAACATCTATTTCTTTTTTGGGAGTACTAACTGTGTCAGACACTCCTTCCAATCGTCCTCCGCTGACCACACCAATGCTGCCTGTGTACCCCTGGAACCTAATTAAAAGTTCATAGAGCCTACTTTTTTTAGTTTAGGCCTACTAAGTCTGTCTGCGGTCCCTCCTTCCATTTGTCCTCCGCTGACCACACCAATGCTGCCTGTGTACCCCTGGAACCTAACTAAAAGTGCATAGAGCCTACTTTTTTTAGTTTAGGCCTACTAAGTCTGTCTGCAGTCCCTCCTTCCAATAGTCCTCCACTGACCACACCAATGCTGCCTGTGTACCCCTGGAAGCTAATTAAAAGTGCATAGAGCCTCCTTTTTTTATTTTAGGCCTAATAAGTCTGTCTGCGGTCCCTCCTTACAATTGTCCTCCACTGACCACACCAATGCTGACCGTGTACCCATATAACCTTTTTTAAACCTGCGTTGAGCTAAATTTGTGGTGTAAGGCCTACCCGCAGTATGTCTCTGCCACTCTATACAGCTGTCCTCTTAAAAAAAATGACCTGCAATTGTCAGGTTTTCAGCCTATCAGAATTTTAAAACTGCAGTGGGGCTACTAGTTTGGTTGGGGCCTTCTAACGGTGTATGCCGCTCCTTGCTGTTCTCCTGGTTTCCTGTCCTGAACTTCCATTTTCAGGCTCTCGTGAAGTAGTTGTTCAATCTTCAATCTTCTGGCTCTTGTTTAGTAGTTGTTGAAAACAACACTGCATTTGGCCTACAAGTTGGGTCTGGGTTGTAGGGACGGTGTCTGCCGCTCCAAGGTGTTCTCCAGGGTGCCTCTCCCTAGCTTTTATCTTCAAGCTCTTGTTAAGTAGTGGTTGAAACAACACTGCATTAGGCCTACAAGTTGGGTCTGGGTTGTAGGGATGGTGTCTGCCGCTCCAAGGTGTTCTCCACAGTGCCTTTCCCTAGCTTCTATCTTCAGGCTCTCGTTAAATTGTTTTTAATATAACACTGCATTTGGCCTACTTGTTTTGTTAACCCTACTAACGGTGTCTGCCGCTCCTTGATGTTTTCCTCCACTGAACAAACCAGTGCCGCCTGTTTACTTCTGTTAACAATTTTGAACTGCATTTAGCCTACTTACTGATTTGGGCCTACTCACTGTGTCAGCCTCTCATTACAGTTGTACTCCACTGAACAAAGCAATGCCCCTTGGTTAGTCCTGTTACCAATTTTGAACTGCATTTAGCCCACTTTATTATTTGGGCCTATATCTGTGTTTCCTCCTCATCCTGCCCATTGCCCAGCCAGTGATAGATGAGTCTGCTGGTACATTGACCCAGAACGCTACATTCCCCGTGCAGCTACACAGCCAGAATGTGATCCTGCTGAAAGTCAGGTTCCCCTTCCCGCATACCATACCACCTTACACGGGGACAAAGAGAAAGGTGCAGATGAAAGTGCAGGTTCCTTCATCAGGTGGGGGGGGATACTTGTTGGCGACGTCACTGGCACAGGGCCCCTCATAGTACGCAAAAGTGTCGCTGCCGGTGGGAGGCGCCCCCGCCGTGCAAACACACCGCCGTACTTTGAGGGGCCCTGTGCCAGTGCCAATGCCAACCAGTGGGCCCCCCTGCTTGCTCAGGATCATAGCACTTGCAAAGTTGAAATACTTACCGCTCCCTGCTCCACTGCCGTGACGTGGTCCACATTTCCTGGGTCCACTAAATACTTGAACCAGCCCTACCCCCCACAACTTTAGCCAAATGACCCCCAATTTCCAATGCCTAACTATTATTATAAGGTAAATTAAGATTGACAAGCTTCAGTAACAAGAATGGATGTTTTTGCCATTAAAATGGGCACTGTAGGTGTTTTCCTGGCCTCCACTCAGTGCCGACTATGCTTTCCCATTGACTTGCATTGGGTTTCGTGTTTCGGTCGATCCCTGACTTTTGCGATAATCGGCCGATTTCACTCGACTCGACTTTTGAGATAGTTGGGTTTCGCGAAACCCGACTCGACCCTAAAAAAGTAAAAGTCGCTCAACCCTAGTATAGCCAGCACTGCCCGCACAGTGGTATAGCCTGCACAGCCCGCACAGTGGTATAGCCAGCACAGCCCGCACAGTGGTATAGCCCACACAGTGGTATAGCCAGCACAGCCCGCACTGTGGTATAGCCAGCACAGCCCACACAGTGGTATATCCAGCACAACCCGCACAGTGTTATTGCCAGCACAGCCCGCACAGTGGTATAGCCAGCACAGCCCGCACAGTGGTATAGCCAACACAGCCCACATCTCTCCTCCTCCCCCCAAGAATGTCCCCACAGTCCAGCAAAAAAAAACAAACAAAAAAAACACTCTCCTCACCTTTCCTCTTGCCAGCGCTGCTCCTGGCTCCTGTCTCGGCGGCTACAGTCTGCCCGGGACACAGCAGGTGCGCGATGATATGACGTCATCGCGCACCCGCAGTGTCAGAGGCAGAGCGGGGAATGATGGGAGAGGGAGTGTCTGTAGACGCTCTCTCCTCCCATCATTGCATTCAACTGTACCGGCGTCATAGACGCCGGTATAGTTGAATGCGACGGCGGGGGGTGAGTCGGCGGCGGGGGGAGGCGGATCGAGCGGCCCACGACTGGCACCGGCCCTTCTGGCATTTGCCAGAAGTGCCCGATGGCCAGTCCGGCCCTGTGTTGGGGCATTGTGGGGAGCTCTTATCATACATGCCATTGGTAAATTCAGCATTGTGCTATGATCACCATCACTTCTCAATTGTATAGGTCCAGTCATGGCTATTGTTTGAGACATCAATTGTATTTCTCTTTCTCTGACATTTGGTTTCACTATACCTTGTGTAAGATTGCTCTCACTAAGTGTATTGGGGACACTCGCTTGGCACGGGATTAACGTAGTCAGGCACGATTTTTGAACACAAAACAGTCCAAACGGTTTATTAAAGGGTCATTAACCGGGTTATGCACAGTCCATATTATACGTTCCATAGAACACAACAGGCACCAACTTGTGATATTAACTTGCAGCTTTATCTTGTACACTTCATATACGGCTTTGACTCACGGACACTAAACATGCTGGACCTCACTCCGTTCAGTCACCGTGGGAGACCACACAGTTCATAGAACATTACAAGCACCAACATTCTGTATAGGTACCTGACAAGAGCTCCTGCTCCACCTGCTGACTCCTTGTCAGTCCACTCCTCCGGAAAAGCTGCCTCACAGGGATCACCAACTTGCCTGGGCGGCAGTTGTAAATTCCGCTCTTTGGCTCCCTCCGGTGGTTGTAAGTGGCACTTTTGTGAGTTCTGCTCTTGGGCTCCCTCTTGTGGTTTCTAGTGGTATGGCTGCTCCTTGGAGTTAGCTGTCAGCAGCTGCCTCCACTGATCGTCTTTTCTGCTCGGCTATTTAGGTCTGGCTCTTTCCCTTCAGCCAGTGCCACTTGTAAATGGTTCCTGGTTGGATTCACATCTCTTTGGATTTCCCTGTTATCCTGACCAGTTTAGCAAAGCTAAGTTCTTGCTTGCTCTTTTCTGTTCACAGTTTGTGGACTTATCCGTTCTGTGCTTTCTATGTTTGTCCAGCTTATCAGTATGAATTAATTCTGTCTTGCTGGAAGCTCTGGGAAGCAGATTTACCCTCCACACCTTTAGTCAGGTGTGGAGATTTTTTGTAAACTCTGCGTGGATTTTTGTAGTGTTTTATACTGACCGCACAGTATTCCATCCTGTCCTATCTATCAAGCTAGACTGGCCTCCTGTGCTCATCCTGGTTTCATTCTGTGTATGTCTTTTCCCTGTCCACTCACAGTCATTATTTGTGGGGGGCTAATCTATCCTTTGGGGATTTTCTCTGAGGCAAGATAGTTTTCCTGCTTCTATCTTTAGGGGTAGTTAGATCTTAGGCTGTGACGAGGTGCCACGGCTACTTCTAGTGTTGTGTTTAGCTTAGGGACTGCGGTCAGTACAGTTACCACTTCCTTCAGAGCTCGTTCCATGTTGCTCCTAAACTACCGCATCATAACAGTACATGTGGCCAAAAATGAATTAAATGCATCTCAAAAGAAGGAAAAGAAAGTTATGAACCATTTTTTTTTCTGTGCTCTGGTTTGTCTTTTTTTTCCTCTTGATATCTGGGTGGTTCAGGATATATGCTTTGGCATGGATGTTCAGGGTTTGTTTTCTCGTGTGGATCAACTTGCTGCAAGAGTACAGAGTATCCAGGACTATGTTGTCCAGACTCCGGCTTTAGAGCCTAGAATTCCTACTCCTGATTTGTTTTTTGGGGACAGATCCAAGTTTTTGAACTTTAAAAATAACTGCAAATTGTTTTTTGCTTTGAAACCCCGTTCTTCTGGTGATCCCATTCAGCAAGTAAAAATCATCATATCCTTGCTGCGTGGTGACCCTCAAGACTGGGCTTTTTCTCTTGAAACAGGGGATCCGGCATTATTGAATGTAGACGCATTTTTTCAAGCGCTCAGATTATTGTATGACGAACCTAATTCTGTGGATCATGCAGAAAAAACCCTGTTGGCCTTGTGTCAAGGTCAGGAAGCGGCAGAATTATACTGCCAGAAATTTAGAAAATGGTCTGTGCTCACTAAATGGAATGAGGAGGCTCTGGCTGCTATTTTCAGAAAAGGTCTTTCTGAAGCCCTTAGAGATGTTATGGTGGGCTTTCCTACGCCTGCCGGTTTGAGCGAATCTATGTCTCTAGCCATACAGATTGATCGGCGTCTGCGCGAACGCAAAACTGTGCACCATAGGGCAGTGTCCTCTGAGCAAAGTCCTGAACCTATGCAATGTGATAGGATTTTGACTAGAACAGAACGGCAGGAATTCAGACGTCAGAATAGGCTGTGTTTTTACTGTGGTGATTCTGCCCATGTTATCTCTGATTGCCCTAAGCGTACTAAGAGAGTCGCTAGGTCTGTTACCATTAGTACTATACAGCCTAAATTTCTCTTATCTGTGACCCTGATATGCTCATTGTCATCCTTTTCTGTCATGGCATTTGTAGATTCAGGCGCTGCCCTGAACTTAATGGACTTGGAATTCGCCAGGCGCTGTAGTTTTTCCTTGCAGCCTTTGCAGAGCCCTATTCCTTTGAGGGGTATTGATGCTACACCCTTGGCCAAGGATAAACCTCAGTACTGGACGCAGATGACTATGTACATGGCTCCAGCACATCAGGAAGATTGCCGTTTTCTGGTGTTGCATAACCTGCATGATGTTGTTGTACTGGGTTTTCCATGGTTACAGGAACATAAATCCGGTGCTGGATTGGAAAACTATGTCTGTGATTAGTTGGGGTTGTCAAGGAATACATAGTGACGTTCCTTTGATGTCAATTTCCTCTTCCCCCTCTTCTGGGGTCCCTGAGTTTTTGTCGGATTTCCAGGATGTATTTGATGAGCCCAAGTCCAGTTCCCTTCTATACGAAAAGCGGCTTAAAAAGCCTAAGCCAGCTCACCAACCAGATCAGCAGTAATGGAGCACGAGAGTCCGTCTTGATCCGAACGTCCAGCAACAGCAAATCCAACAGAAAATAGATTCTCCAGCTCCGATAAAAACTTGAAATCTTTAATAATCCAAATGGTTAAAATAGACAATCCTTACATGTGGTGGACCAGACAGGTGTTTGTAATAGATAAGGCTACGCGTTTCGACCTGAATCGGTCTTACTCATGCCTGTGTTACATTGCAAGTGAAAGCTACACATATAGTGTTCCTAGACAGAAGGTTCCGCCCTCTCCACATCACATGATCTCTAGTGAAAGGTCCTACAAGGTCCTACAAACACATATGTGAGTATAATATACAATTTAAAACAATAACACTAAACAATTAGCAATAGTAGTATAATAATTCGTTTCTTTTGTTTAACCCTGATGGAAATCGAGTGTTGAGATTAAAAATCCAGAACGCCTCTCTTGTGAGTAGACGTCTTTTTATGTCTCCTCCTCGGTTAGGCGGATATATTTTTTCTATGCCATGCACCTTAAAGGATGAAGTATCACCATTATGCATCGTACGAAAATGTTTTGCAGCCATTGATATATTTCTATTAGTCATATTACATATATTGACATCTTTCAGGTGCTCTGTAATGCGAGTTTTTAATTTGCGCGATGTGCAGCCCACATAGGATTTCTGAAATGTAGTGCACTCTATTTCATAGACTACATTTTTTGTGTGGCAATTTATAAAGCTATTTATATTATAGCTTTTAGATTTATCAGAGTTCCAGAATTTATTTCCCAGCTGCGCATGAACACAAGTGCTGCACGCTGCGGTACCGCATTTAAAGAAACCCTTGCAGTCTAACCAAGTAGTGGACTTAGATTTAGTTTTAGATTGAAGTGAATTAGGGGCAATTATATCACCAATGGTTTGTGCCCTTCTAGCAACTATATTTACACCATCCTTTAATAGAACTACTGATGGAGTCATTTTGACTCCTTTCGTTTTTTATTTCTCTTCTGTGACTACATTTTTCAGAATTCCGGCTTGAAACTCGGTGACTTTTCCTCAACTATGATGTGAAAAAAGATTTTGTGAGAATAAATAATTTTGGTAAAAAATTTGCGCGTTTTTTTCAAAATTTACCAAGAACTACTGAACGGAGTCATTTTGACTCCCTATTATATTTTGAGGTCCTTTTGTCACTAAATGTTGCTATAAAGTTTTGTGCATAATTTTTTCACTCTGTCTTATTTACCCTGATGTTCATATAGATGTAGTTCAATTTACATGTCAACTTTTCACATTTTCCTTGTGTTTTACCTGCTTGTATTACTGTGTAATGCTGAACAAAATAGCTTGTTTACTCTAGGCTCTTATCTTATGCTAATGAAGGGTGGTGTTTTTCTAAGGTCCTAGCAGGAGACAGTATTCTGGATAGTAACTTTACTTTCAGTTCAGCTGAAGAGACAAAGAGAACAGATGCAGACATACGAGCTCTGAAGACTCATACAGGTATGAATTGTTATGAAATAGTTTAGCTGTCTGTCAACTGATTCAGCCCACCTACTTTTGAAGGTGGCAGAACAGTTATTATTTCTTTTAGTTTTCATTTCATTTCTATTTTTCAGCAGGGAACTATATAGAATTATGGAATTTGTGAGGAATATGGAGAGAAGACGTTTGATAAAGCCTCAGGATATTCTGGCTACTTTGCAATCCATACCGGAGGATGAATCGGAATCCGAATTGCAGGAACATGTATTTGATTCTGACAGTGATGAAGATTTCATTCCTCAGAACATATCAAGTGAATCTGAAGACTCAGAAGGAACAAATCCAGAAGGTAAGTAGTTATGTGTATTTATTTGTTCTTCCACACACTGAGTTAGGGCCTGTGCACACTAGCAGAATTCTGGCTGAATAGCCATCTGGATATTCTTGCCGCAATACAGGCCGTACCTGCCCGCTCATGCCTGAAGCTCCGCTCCGAACCCCGGGCTGGAGCCGCTGTCAGGGACAGAGCAGCGCTTGCTTACGCGCGAGCACGGCTCCGTCCCAGACAGCGGCTCCAGCCCGGGGTTCGGAGCGGAGTTTCAGGTATGAAACTCCGCTCTGTACCTGAGCGGGCAGGTACGGGCCGGATTGTGGTGAGAATATCCGGTCGGATATTCCGCCGCTAATCCAGCCAGTGTGCACGGACCCTTACAAAACAAAAATTCTAAATATTCATCAACTTTTTTCCAGATATTCCAAGCACATCAACTGGGGATCGGGCTCATGCAGTTATGTTGCCTCGTGATCATCCTCCTGGTCGTGGACAGAAAAAAATCAGCAAAACGTCCCAGAAATGAAAGAACAACAGATAACGATGGTGGCGAAGGTAATGCAACAACAAACACCAGAGAAGGCGAATCTGAAGGAATACTAGTTTCAGCGGATGGTATTCAATGGAAACCTGTTTAAATTGGACAACACTTGCCTGGTAGGCGTGACAGCCAAAATATTCTTCGAGAAGCACCTGGCCCTACAGGATACGCCAGAAGAAATATCATTATCGATAGTCCTTTGAGCGCATGGCGTTTATTTTTTGATTCATATATATTGACACATATAAAGAACTGTACGCTTGCAGAAGCATGCAGGAACAATAATTTACAGTTTACTCTATCTGATGAGGAGCTAGATGCATTCATTGCGATATTCTATGCTCGTGGAATATCTGGCACGAACCGTCACTCGATTAGCAGTATTTGGTGTAATGACTGGGGAATACCGTTTTGCAAAGCGACAATGTCTAGGGACCGCTTTGTTGAAATTATGAGGTTTCTCAGATTTGATGAGAAATCTACTCGATCGGAGAGACTGCAAACGGACAAGTTTGCTCTATTTTCTACTGTGTGGGACAGGTTTATTGAAAATTGTATTGCGTGTTACAAACCTGGCCCATACATAACGGTGGATGAGCAACTTTTCCCAAGCAAAACTAGGTGTCCATTCACGCAGTACATGCCTTCCAAACCAGATAAATATGGCCACAAATATTGGCTAGCTGTTGATAAGGAGAGCAAATATCTGGCAAATGGCTTCCCTTATCTAGGCAACGATGACACACGCCGTGCTGAGGACCGTTTAGCTGACCATGTGGTAATGAAGTTATTGGACCCGTTTTTGAAAAAAGGTCGCAATGTTACAACCGATAATTATTTTACTTCATTAAAATTAGCTAAACAGCTAAAAAGCAAAGGAACAACCATCGTGGGAACACTGAATAAGATAAGGCGAGAAGTGCCTAAAGAAATAAAATCCATGAAAGAGGAATTGTACAACACTAAAGTGTTTAGAAATGAAGACAATTTTACACTTACAGTATATCAAGGAAAGCCCAACAAAAATGTTGTCATTTTGAGTTCCGTCCATCCAGATGTTGTTGTTGCGTCTGATTCCGCTAAAAAAACTCCAGAAACGGTAAAGTTTTACAATGAAACAAAATATGGAGTAGATGTAGTGGATCAGATGGCACGAAAATATACCACACGAACATCCACAAGGAGATGGCCTGTTCATGCATTTGAAAATGCCTTAGACTTTGCGGGTATAAATGCATGTATAATATTCAAGGAGATTACCCACCAAAAAATGTCACGCAAGGCATTTTTGCAAACGCTTGTGAGAGAGTTGAGTGGTCCTTATGTCACAGATAGGGGAAAGGGTTCCACATCCCAAGTTTCTACATGTTCAGAAGTGATGGTTCAAACAAAATTTTGCCAGATCAAAGAAAAGTGCAAGAAAAATAGATCTGTCGGCAATTGTAAGACTTGTGGTAAGTCTTTGTGTGGGCAATGTACTGCCATAAATCAAAGGCAATGCCTAAAATGCGAAACACCAAATGTTTAGAAGGTGAATTCTGCGCCATATTTTCATTTTTATGCTCCTCCACCTACATTTTCTCTGCTTTTTGTTCTTCAGTTGTTGTTTATATGTGTGCACTTGAATAAAAAAAAATGTTTGAAAAACGTCTATTATAATTATTGTTATTTTCTGTAGAAAAATAAGAAAAGCAGAAAAAAAACAATCAAAAGCATTACTGTTGGATCTCACAATAATAATACATTACAAAAAATATAATTATTAATAAATAACCACAAATGAAACTCTAAAAATAAACGAAAACAAGCAAGGAGTCAAAATGACTCCTTTCAGTAGTTCTAGGCGGGGTCACGAGTCCAGTAGTCCTAGTGTTAATAAATGTGATAGCCCTTCATCTTCATATAGAATAGGTAATCTGTTATTAATAATATTTCTGATTAAATTAAACTGTGGGGAAAATTGTAAACATAAATGTAAATTATTTGCATATTTTCTGTTTTTATTTTTATTGTCATTAGCACCTTTTCTAATTTTAGAAGGGACTAGAAGGTCCTCCCTTTGTTTTTTCTCCACTATATTAATGGCCCTATTCAGTGTCCAATTTGGATAATTTCTAGCTTTTAGCTTGGTTTTTAGTTCCTGGAACTCTTGATTGATCCTCTTTTTTGCTGCAATTTCGTTTCAGCCTGGTGAACTCCCCCACTGGTATGGATTTTATAGTGTGAGATGGGTGACTGCTATTAGCATGTAGAATTGTATTGCCGCTAATTAGTTTTAACAGCATAAATAAATTCTTGTTCCCAATAAGCCATTGTCAAATTTGCCAGAGATGGTAAGCATTTTGCCCCCATTGGGACTCCCGACTTCTGAATATATATTTCACCATCAATGGGGGCAAAATACTCACCATCTCTGGCAAATTTGACAATGAGAACCCCTATGTTGACCACATCTCCTGGTATGGCAGATACATAGATGACACCCTCATTATTTGGGGGGGTGATGTGTCTGCCATACCGGGATTTGTGGAATACATTAATTCTAATAATTTTGGTATAAAATTCACTTATGTTCAGGACAACAAATCCATTTCTTTTTTAGATCTGGAGCTGAGTGGTACTGTTGGCGAAGAAATCACTAGTCGAACTCATATAAAACCAATTAGCGGCAATACAATTCTACATACTAATAGCAGTCACCCATCTCACACTATAAAATCCATACCAGTGGGGGAGTTCACCAGGCTGAAACGAAATTGTGGATCAATCAAAAGAGTTCCAGGAACTAAAAACCAAGCTAAAAGCTAGATATGATCCAAATTGGACACTGAATAGGGCCATTAATATAGTGGAGAAAAAACAAAGGGAGGACCTTCTAGTCCCTTCTAAAATTAGAAAAGGTGCTAATGACAATAAAAATAAAAAACAGAAAATATGCAAATAATTTACATTTATGTTTACAATTTTCCCCACAGTTTAATTTAATCAGAAATATTATTAATAACAGATTACCTATTCTATATGAAGATGAAGGGCTATCACATTTATTAAAGGATGGTGCAAATATAGTTGCTAGAAGGGCACAAACCATTGGTGATATAATTGCCCCTAATTCACTTCAATCTAAAACTAAATCTAAGTCCACTACTTGGTTAGACTGCAAGGGTTTCTTTAAATGCGGTACCGCAGCGTGCAGCACTTGTATTCATGCGCAGCTGGGAAATAAATTCTGGAACTCTGATAAATCTAAAAGCTATAATATAAATAGCTTTATAAATTGCCACACAAAAAATGTAGTCTATGAAATAGAGTGCACTACATGTCAGAAATCCTATGTGGGCTGCACATCGCGCAAATTAAAAACTCGCATTACAGAGCACCTGAAAGATGTCAATATATGTAATATGACTAATAGAAATATACAGTGGGGCAAAAAAGTATTTAGTCAGTCAGCAATAGTGCAAGTTCCACCACTTAAAAAGATGAGAGGCGTCTGTAATTTACATCATAGGTAGACCTCAACTATGGGAGACAAACTGAGAAAAAAAAATCCAGAAAATCACATTGTCTGTTTTTTTAACATTTTATTTGCATATTATGGTGGAAAATAAGTATTTGGTCAGAAACAAAATTTCATCTCAATACTTTGTAATATATCCTTTGTTGGCAATGACAGAGGTCAAACGTTTTCTGTAAGTCTTCACAAGGTTGCCACACACTGTTGTTGGTATGTTGGCCAATTCCTCCATGCAGATCTCCTCTAGAGCAGTGATGTTTTTGGCTTTTCGCTTGGCAACACGGACTTTCAACTCCCTCCAAAGGTTTTCTATAGGGTTGAGATCTGGAGACTGGCTAGGCCACTCCAGGACCTTGAAATGCTTTTTACGAAGCCACTCCTTCGTTGCCCTGGCGGTGTGCTTTGGATCATTGTCATGTTGAAAGACCCAGCCACGTTTCATCTTCAATGCCCTTGCTGATGGAAGGAGGTTTGCACTCAAAAGCTCACGATACATGGCCCCATTCATTCTTTCATGTACCCGGATCAGTCGTCCTGGCCCCTTTGCAGAGAAACAGCCCCAAAGCATGATGTTTCCACCACCATGCTTTACAGTAGGTATGGTGTTTGATGGATGCAACTCAGTATTCTTTTTCCTCCAAACACGACAAGTTGTGTTTCTACCAAACAGTTCCAGTTTGGTTTCATCAGACCATAGGACATTCTCCCAAAACTCCTCTGGATCATCCAAATGCTCTCTAGCAAACTTCAGACTGGCCCGGACATGTACTGGCTTAAGCAGTGGGACACGTCTGGCACTGCAGGATCTGAGTCCATGGTGCGTAGTGTGTTACTTATGGTAGGCCTTGTTACATTGGTCCCAGCTCTCTGCAGTTCATTCACTAGGTCCCCCCGCGTGGTTCTGGGATTTTTGCTCACTGTTCTTGTGATCATTCTGACCCCACGGGGTGGGATTTTGCGTGGAGCCCCAGATCGAGGGAGATTATCAGTGGTCTTGTATGTCTTCCATTTTCTAATTATTGCTCCCACTGTTGATTTCTTCACTCCAAGCTGGTTGGCTATTGCAGATTCAGTCTTCCCAGCCTGGTGCAGGGCTACAATTTTGTTTCTGGTGTCCTTTGACAGCTCTTTGGTCTTCACCATAGTGGAGTTTGGAGTCAGACTGTTTGAGGGTGTGCACAGGTGTCTTTTTATACTGATAACAAGTTTAAACAGGTGCCATTACTACAGGTAATGAGTGGAGGAAAGAGGAGACTCTTAAAGAAGAAGTTACAGGTCTGTGAGAGCCAGAAATCTTGATTGTTTGTTTCTGACCAAATACTTATTTTCCACCATAATATGCAAATAAAATGTTAAAAAAACAGACTGTGATTTTCTGGATTTTTTTTTTCTCAGTTTGTCTCCCAATAGTTGAGGTCTACCTATGATGTAAATTACAGACGCCTCTCATCTTTTTAAGTGGTGGAACTTGCACTATTGCTGACTGACTAAATACTTTTTTTCCCCACTGTATCAATGGCTGCAAAACATTTTCGTACGATGCATAATGGTGATACTTCATCCTTTAAGGTGCATGGCATAGAAAAAATCTATCCGCCTAACCGAGGAGGAGACATAAAAAGACGTCTACTCACAAGAGAGGCGTTCTGGATTTTTAATCTCAACACTCGATTTCCATCAGGGTTAAACAAAAGAAACAAATTATTATACTACTATTGCTAATTGTTTAGTGTTATTGTTTTAAATTGTATATTATACTCACATATGTGTTTGTAGGACCTTGTAGGACCTTTCACTAGAGATCATGTGATGTGGAGAGGGCGGAACCTTCTGTCTAGGAACACTATATGTGTAGCTTTCACTTGCAATGTAACACAGGCATGAGTAAGACCGATTCAGGTCGAAACGCGTAGCCTTATCTATTACAAACACCTGTCTGGTCCATCACATGTAAGGATTGTCTATTTTAACCATTTGGATTATTAAAGATTTCAAGTTTTAATCGGAGCTGGAGTATCTATTTTCTGTTGGATTTGCTGTTGCTGGACGTTTGGATCAAGACGGACTCTCGTGCTCCATTACTGCTGGTCTGGTTGGTGAGCTGGCTTAGGCTTTTTAAGCCGCTTTTCGTATATATGTGCTATTACTATTTTGATCCTGCCGATGTCTCCCAACCTACATCCTACTGTTGAATGAAGGTGGACTTAGGGTGTTTGTTTATTCGTTTCTTTTTATCATGTATTCCCAAGAAAGACTGGCCAAAGTGGTACAGGTGTTCAGAGATGCTGGATCTGACCCTATAGGGAGTGGTGATTTCACTTCACATTTAAATGAATCTGAGAGACTTTTGAAAACTGAAATGAAAATATGGTGGAATCTCACCACTCTACAAAATTATGTAGCGAAAGACATGGTCCCAAAAGGTCTTAGGATCAAAAAAATCTCTACTACAATTTACTCAAATGAGTTTACGAATGAATGGAATCAGATCCTAACCAATTGCTCTCTGAACCTAATGAAGCTTATAATAAAAAATGAGGAAAACAAGCTGAAGGAAATTCAGGAAAATGTGGAAAAAATAAAAAATACTTTGGAAGAATTTAAATCATTACCGAATTATGAGTTATCTATGTATAGAGTGAAAGGCAATGTCAGCACATTGGAAGATGACATAATGAATCGCAAAAGACGGAAATTTGAAAGAGATCTAAAAGATTACTCCACAGACAGTGTGTATGACTGGAGTCGATGGGAGAGGAATTACAAATCTCCGAAATCCATCTTAAAAAATAGCCATGCTCGTCATAAATCTAATACCAGACCTCAGGTGAATTTCTCATCCACGGAACTTGATTCATCCGATACTAATGCCAGTATGTCAGATACGTCTATACCAAATTATACATCGGAAAACAGAAGAAAATTTGGAAAAGTGTCAAAAAACGGAAGAGAAGAGCTGGGAGAAAACATAAAAAATCCATCAGGAATAATGACCCGCAACAAAAAGAAACACAAACAATAAAAGGAAGTAATGTGGTCAATTTATCTGCCCAAACATTGACACAAGATCAACTAGATGTATTGGCTCTGGGACTTAATTTTGTACCAGATACCGACTTTAATCTGTTTATGACCATTCTAGACATCAACAAATTTGTAAGAAATCTGACTCTAAAAAAACATTTCTCTGCAGATGAAATAACTGTGAATCAAGATCATGATATGGAAATTAATGAATTTGAGAACCTTACCTTTAACCCCTTCCCGACCTGTGACACAGCGTATGCGTCATGAAAGTCGGTGCCAATCCGACCTGTGACGCATATGCTGTGTCACAGAAAGATCGCGTCCCTGCAGATCGGGTGAAAGGGTTAACTCCCATTTCACCCGATCTGCAGGGACAGTGGGAGTGGTAGTTTAGCCCAGGGGGGTGGCTTCACCCCCCCGTGGCTACGATCGCTCTGATTGGCAGTTTCACTTTCAACAGCCAATCAGAGCGATTTGTAATATTTCACCTAAAAAACTGGTGAAATATTACAATCCAGCCATGGCCGATGCTGCAATATCATCGGCCATGGCTGGAAACACTTATGTGCACCCACCCCACCGATCGCCCCCCCAGTCCCCCGATCTGTGGTCCGCTCCCCTCCGTCCTGTGCTCCGCTCCCCCGTCCTCCTGTCCGCTCCCCCCGTGCTCCAATCAAACCCCCCCGCACTCCGATCCACCCCCCCGCACTGCGATCCCCCCCGTGCTCCGATCCACCCCCCCGCACAGCGATCCCCCACCCCGTGCTCCAATCCACCCCCCCGTGCTCAGACCCCCCCCCCGTGCCCTGATCTCCCCCCCTTATACTTACCTAGCCTCCCGGGGTCCGTCCGTCTTCTTTCCTGGGCGCCGCCATCTTCCAAAATGGCGGGCGCATGTGCAGTGCGCCCGCCGAATCTGCCGGCCGGCAGATTCGTTCCAAAGTGAGTTTTGATCACTGAGATATAACCTATCTCAGTGATCAAAATAAAAAAAAATTGTAAATGCCCCCCCCCCCCCCTTTGTCACCCCCATAGGTAGGGACAATAAAAAAAAATAAAGAATTTTTTTTTTTTGTTCCACTAATGTTGGGGTAAGAACTAGGGTTAGGGGTAGGGTTAGGGGTAGGGTTAGGATTCGGGATGTGCACACGTATTCTGGTCCTCTGCGAATTTTTCCGCAGAGGATTTGATAAATCCGCAGGGCTAAACCGCTGTGGATTTATCACGGATTTACCGCGGTTTTTCTGCGCATTTCACAACTGCGATTTTCTATTGGAGCAGTTGTAAAACCGCTGCGGAATCCGCAGAAAGAAGTGACATGCTGCGGAATGTAAACCGCTGCGTTTCCGTGCAGTTTTTCTGCAGCATGTGTACAGCGATTTTTGTTTCCCATAGGTTTACATTGAACTGTAAACTCATGGGAAACTGCTGCGGATCCGCAGCGTTTTCCCCAGCGTGTGCACATACCTTTAGAATTAGGCTATGTGCACACGGTGCGGATTTGGCTGCAGATTCGCAGCAGTGTTCCATCAGGTTTACAGTACCATGTAAACATATGGAAAACCAAATCCGCTGTGCCCATGGTGCGGAAAATACCAAGCGGAAACGCTACGTTGTATTTTCCGCAGCATGTCAATTCTTTGTGCGGATTCCGCAGCGTTTTACACCTGTTCCTCAATAGGAATCCGCAGGTGAAATCCGCACAAAAAACACTGGCAATCCGCAGTAAATCCGCAGGTAAAACGCAGTGCCTTTTACCCGCGGATTTTTCAAAAATGGTGCTGAAAAATCTCATACGAATCCGCAACATGGGCACATAGCCTTAGGGTTAGGGTTGGGTTGGAATTAGGGTTGTGGTTAGGGTTGTGGTTAGGGTTGTGATTAGGGTTACGGCTACAGTTGGGATAAGGGTTAGGGGTGTGTTGGAGGTAGAATTGAGGGGTTTCCACTGTTTAGGCACATCAGGGGGTCTCCAAACGCAACATGGCGCCACCATTGATTCCAGCCAATCTTGTATTCAAAAAGTCAAATGGTGCTCCCTCACTTCCGAGCCCCGACGTGTGCCCAAACAGTGGTTTACCCCCACATATGGGGTACCAGCATACTCAGGACAAACTGCGCAACAATTATTGGGGTCCAATTTCTCCTGTTACCCTTGAGAAAATAAAAAATTGCTTGCTAAAACATCATTTTTGAGGAAAGAAAAATGATTTTTTATTTTCACGGCTCTGCGTTGTAAACGTCTGTGAAGCACTTGGGGGTTCAAAGTGCTCACCACATATCTAGATAAGTTCCTTGGGGGTCTAGTTTCCAAAATGGGGTCACTTGTGGGTGGTTTCTACTTTTTAGGCACACCAGGGGCTCTGCAAACGCAACGTGACGCCCGCAGACCATTCCATCAAAGTCTGCATTTCAAAAGTCACTACTTCCCTTCTGAGCCCCGACGTGTGCCCAAACAGTGGTTTACCCCCACACATGGGGTATCAGCATACTCAGGAGAAACTGGACAACAACTTTTGTGGTCCAATATCTCCTGTAACCCTTGGGAAAATAAAAAATTCTGGGCTAAAAAATTATTTTTGAGTAAAGAAAACGTATATATTATTTTCACGGCTCTGCGTTATAAACTTCTGTGAAGCACTTGAGGGTTCAAAGTGCTCACCTCACATCTAGATAAGTTCCTTGGGGGGTCTAGTTTCCAAAATGGGGTCACTTGTGGGGGGTTTCTACTGTTTAGCCACATCAGGGGCTCTGCAAACGCAACGTGACGGCCGCAGAGCATTCCATCAAAGTCTGCATTTCAAAACGTCACTACTTCACTTCCGAGCCCCAGCATGTGCCTAAACAGTGGTTTACCCCCACATATGGGGTATCAGCGTACTCAGGAGAAACTGAGTACAACAACTTTTGGGGTCAAATTTCTCCTGTTACCCTTGGGAAAATAAAAAATTGCGGGCTAAAAAATCATTTTTGAGAAAAGAAATTTTTTTTTTTTTCATGGCTCTGCGTTATAAACTTCTGTGAAGCACTTGAGGGTTCAAAGTGCTCAACACACATCTAGATTAGTTCCTTTGGGGGTCTAGTTTCCAAAAAGGGGTCATTTGTGGGGGATCTCCAATGTTTAGGCACACAGGGGCTCTCCAAACGCGACATGGTGTCCGCTAATGATTGGAGCTAATTTTCCATTTAAAAAGCCAAATGGCGTGCCTTCCTTTCTGAGCCCTGCCGTGTGCCCAAACAGTGGTTTACCCCCACATATGGGGTATCTGCGTACTCAGGACAAACTGGACAACAACATTTGTGGTCCAATTTCTCCTATTACCATTGGCAAAATAGGAAATTCCAGGCTAAAAAATCATTTTTGAGAAAAGAAAAATTATTTTTTATTTTCATGGCTCTGCATTATAAACTTCTGTGAAGCACCTGGGGGTTTAAAGTGCTCAGTATGCATCTAGATAAGTTCCTTGGGGGATCTAGTTTCCAAAATGGGGTCACTTGTGGGGGAGCTCCAATGCATAGGCACACAGGGGCTCTCCAAACGCGACATGGTGTCCGCTAACAATTGGAGCTAATTTTCCATTCAAAAAGTCAAAAGGCGCGCCTTCCCTTCCGAGCCCTGCTGTGTGCCCAAACAGTGGTTTACCCCCACATATGAGGTATCGGCGTACTCGCGAGAAATTGCTCAACAAATTTTAGGATCCATTTTATCCTATTGCCCATGTGAAAATGAAAAAATTGAGGCGAAAAGAATTTTTGTGAAAAAAAAGTACTTTTTCATTTTTACGGATCAATTTGTGAAGCACCTGGGGGTTTAAAGGGCTCACTAGGCATCTAGATAAGTTCCTTGGGGGGTCCAGTTTCCGAAATGGGGTAACTTGTGGGGGAGCTCCAATGTTTAGGCACACAGGGGCTCTCCAAACACGACATGGTGTCCGCTAACGATGGAGATAATTTTTCTTTCAAAAAGTCAAATGGCGCTCCTTCCCTTCCGAGCCTTACCATGTGCCCAAACAGTGGTTTACCCCCACATGTGAGGTATCGGTGTACTCAGGAGAAATTGCCCAACAAATTTTAGGATCCATTTTATCCTGTTGTCCATGTGAAAATGAAAAAATTGAGGCTAAAAGAATTTTTTTGTGAAAAAAAAGTACTTTTTCATTTTTACGGATCAATTTGTGAAGCACCTGGGGGATTAAAGGACTCACTATGCATCTAGATAAGTTCCTTGGGGCGTCTAGTTTCCAAAATGGGGTCACTTGTGGGGGAGCTCCAATTTTTAGGCACACGGGTGCTCTCCAAACGTGACATGGTGTCCGCTAAAGAGTGCAGCCAAATTTTCATTCAAAAAGTCAAATGGCGCTCCTTCCCTTCCAAGCCCTGCCGTGCGCCCAAACAGTGGTTTACCCCCACATATGAGGTATCAGCGTACTCAGGACAAATTGGACAACAACTTTCATTGTTCAGTTTCTCCTTTTACCATTGGGAAAATAAAAAAATTGTTGCTGAAAAATCATTTTTGTGACTAAAAAGTTAAATGTTCATTTTTTCCTTCCATGTTGCTTCTGCTGCTGTGAAGCACCTGAAGGGTTAATAAACTTCTTGAATGTGGTTTTGTGCACCTTGAGGGGTGCAGTTTTTAGAATGGTGTCACTTTTGGGTATTTTCAGCCATATAGACCCCTCAAACTGACTTCAAATGTGAGGTGGTCCCTAAAAAAAATGGTTTTGTAAATTTCGTTGTAAAAATGAGAAATCGCTGGTCAAATTTTAAACCCTTATAACTTCCTAGCAAAAAAAAATGTTGTTTCCAAAATTGTGCTGATGTAAAGTAGACGTGTGGGAAATGTTATTTATTAACTATTTTGTGTCACATAACTCTCTGGTTTAACAGAATAAAAATTCAAAATGTGAAAATTGCGAAATTTTCAAAATTTTCGCCAAATTTCCGTTTTTATCACAAATAAACACAGAATTTATTGACCTAAATTTACCACTAACACGAAGCCCAATATGTCACGAAAAAACAGTCTCAGAACCGCTAGGATCCATTGAAGCGTTCCTGATTTATTACCTCATAAAGGGACACTGGTCAGAATTGCAAAAAACGGCAAGGTCTTTAAGGTCAAAATAGGCTGGGTCATGAAGGGGTTAAGGAACAAGTTACTCTGAACTGTCTAATGAAATTATCCAAAGAAAATCAGGATGAATCAATGGAAGGAACTACAAACGCATCTAAAAACTTTAAGACTAAAAACCCATACTTCTACCCTATACAGACTAGAGTGGAATGTATGGATAAATTTCAAGAACTAGTCGAAAAAGACCTAAAGAATTTAGAACATAGTTTCAATAGTAACAATAAAATACAGAGGAACCTTTCTTATCGGCAGCGGAAAGCACTTAATGAACTAAAATCCTTTAAAATTATTATCATTACAAGAAGTGATAAGGGGGGTCTAATAGTTATCTTAAATGAAAAGGATTACAAGGACAAAATGTATGAATTATTATCTGATAATGCTACCTACAACAAATTAAAAAAGAATCCAACCAAAGAATGTAGTGAGAAAATCAAAAAATTAATTGAGGAGCGTGCATTTTTAGCAGTCCTAAGTAAAAAACAAGCCGAATATTTATATGTAGAAACCCCAAAACTGCCTATCATGTATGGCCTTCCTAAGGTACACAAAAGCACAGGTTTACCAGCCATGCGACCGATAATTTTGGGCATAGGCTCCATGTCAGAACACCTATGTGAATGGGTTGACTCATTATTGCAACCTTTGGTGAAAAAAAATGCCAGGATATGTGAAAGATTCCAGAGAAATTTTAAAAACATTTAAAAATCGTAAATGGGAGGTTAATCACACCTGGCTCAGTTGTGATGTAATCTCGCTATACACAAGCATACCCCATAATGTAGCCATGAAAGCGCTAGAGTTCCATTTAAAAGATTATGGTCAATACTCTCAAAACCTGATAGATTTTCTACTGAGAGTAACGTACTTTCTTATGGAACATAATATTTTTTCATTTGATGGTGAAATATATATTCAGAAGTAGGGAGTCCCAATGGGGGCAAAATACTCACCATTTCTGGCAAATTTGACAATGGCTTATTGGGAACAAGAATTTATTTATGCTGTTGAGAACCCCTATGTTGACCACATCTCCTGGTATGGCAGATACATAGATGACACCCTCATTATTTGGGGGGGTGATGTGTCTGCCATACCGGGATTTGTGGAATACATTAATTCTAATAATTTTGGTATAAAATTCACTTATGTTCAGGACAACAAATCCATTTCTTTTTTAGATCTGGAGCTGAGTGGTACTGTTGGCGAAGAAATCACTAGTCGAACTCATATAAAACCAATTAGCGGCAATACAATTCTACATACTAATAGCAGTCACCCATCTCACACTATAAAATCCATACCAGTGGGGGAGTTCACCAGGCTGAAACGAAATTGCAGCAAAAAAGAGGATCAATCAAAAGAGTTCCAGGAACTAAAAACCAAGCTAAAAGCTAGAAATTATCCAAATTGGACACTGAATAGGGCCATTAATATAGTGGAGAAAAAACAAAGGGAGGACCTTCTAGTCCCTTCTAAAATTAGAAAAGGTGCTAATGACAATAAAAATAAAAAACAGAAAATATGCAAATAATTTACATTTATGTTTACAATTTTCCCCAGTGTTTAATTTAATCAGAAATATTATTAATAACATTACCTATTCTATATGAAGATGAAGGGCTATCACATTTATTAAAGGATGGTGTAAATATAGTTGCTAGAAGGGCACAAACCATTGGTGATATAATTGCCCCTAATTCACTTCAATCTAAAACTAAATCTAAGTCCACTACTTGGTTAGACTGCAAGGGTTTCTTTAAATGCGGTACCGCAGCGTGCAGCACTTGTATTCATGCGCAGCTGGGAAATAAATTCTGGAACTCTGATAAATCTAAAAGCTATAATATAAATAGCTTTATAAATTGCCACACAAAAAATGTAGTCTATGAAATAGAGTGCACTACATGTCAGAAATCCTATGTGGGCTGCACATCGCGCAAATTAAAAACTCGCATTACAGAGCACCTGAAAGATGTCAATATATGTAATATGAATAGAAATATATCAATGGCTGCAAAACATTTTCGTACGATGCATAATGGTGATACTTCATCCTTTAAGGTGCATGGCATAGAAAAAATCTATCCGCCTAATCGAGGAGGAGACATAAAAAGACGTCTACTCACAAGAGAGGCGTTCTGGATTTTTAATCTCAACACTCGATTTCCATCAGGGTTAAACAAAAGAAACGAATTATTATACTACTATTGCTAATTGTTTAGTGTTATTGTTTTAAATTGTATATTATACTCACATATGTGTTTGTAGGACCTTGTAGGACCTTTCACTAGAGATCATGTGATGTGGAGAGGGCGGAACCTTCTGTCTAGGAACACTATATGTGTAGCTTTCACTTGCAATGTAACACAGGCATGAGTAAGACCGATTCAGGTCGAAACGCGTAGCCTTATCTATTACAAACACCTGTCTGGTCCACCACATGTAAGGATTGTCTATTTTAACCATTTGGATTATTAAAGATTTCAAGTTTTTATCGGAGCTGGAGTATCTATTTTCTGTTGGATTTCCAGTTCCCTTCCACCGCACAGGGACTGTGATTGTGCTATTAACTTAATTCCTGGTTGCAAGTTCCCTAAGGGCCGACTTTTCAATCTGTCTGTGCCAGAGCATGCCGCCATGCGGAGTTATGTTAAGGAGTCTTTGGAGAAGGGGCATATTCGGCCCTCTTCGTCACCATTGGGAGCGGGTTTCTTTTTTGTTGCTAATAAGGATGGCTCCTTGAGACCCTGTATTGATTATCGTCTTCTTAATAAGATCACGGTCAAATTCCAATACCCCTTGCCTTTGCTTACTGATTTGTTTGCTCAGATTAAGGGGGCTTGTTGGTTTACTAAGATTGACCTCCGAGGGGCATATAATCTTGTTCGTATTAAACAGGGTGATGAATGGAAAACTGCATTTAATACGCCCGAAGGCCATTTTGAATACCTTGTGATGCCATTTGGGCTCTCTAATGCTCCATCTGTGTTCCAGTCTTTCATGCATGATATTTTCCGCAATTATCTTGATAAATTCATGGTCGTATATTTGGATGATAATTTGATTTTTTCCGATTATTGGGAGTCTCATGTGAAGCAGGTCAGGATGGTGTTCCAGATCCTTCGTGATAATGCTTTGTTTGTGAAGGGGTCTAAGTGCCTATTCGGAGTTCAGAAGGTCTCTTTTTTTGGTTTTCTTTTTTCTCCCTCGTCTATAGAAATGGATCCTGTTAAGGTCCAAGCTATTCATATATTCATATATAATTTTTGGGCTTTGCTAATTTCTATCGCCGTTTCATTGCCAACTTTTCCAGTGTGGTTAAGCCCCTTACTGATTTGACGAAGAAAGGCGCTGATGTGACGAATTGGTCCTCTGAGGCTGTTGAGGCCTTTCAGGAGCTTAAACGCCGATTTACTTCTGCCCCTGTGTTGGGTCAGCCGGATGTTTCTCTTCCTTTTCAGGTTGAGGTCGACGCTTCTGAGATTGGGGCAGGGGCCGTTTTGTCTCAGAGGGAGTCTGATGGTTCTTTGATGAAACCGTGTGCTTTTTTTTCCAGAAAGTTTTCGCCTGCGGAACGCAATTATGATGTCGGCAATCGGGAGTTGTTGGCTATGAAGTGGGCGTTTGAGGAGTGGCGACATTGGCTTGAGGGAGCTAAACACCGCGTTGTGGTCCTGACCGATCATAAGAATCTGATGTACCTCGAGTCGGCCAAGCGGCTGAATCCTAGACAGGCTCGATGGTCCCTGTTTTTCTCCCGTTTTGATTTTGTGGTCTCGTATCTTCCAGGATCTAAGAATGTTAAGGCTGATGCCCTCTCTAGGAGTTTTTCCCTGATTCTCCTGGAGTCCTTGAGCCGGTTGGCATTCTTAAGGAAGGGGTGATTCTTTCTGCCATCTCCCCTGATTTGCGGCGGGTGCTTCAGGAATTTCAGGCTGATAGGCCTGACCGCTGTCCTGTGGGGAAACGGTTTGTTCCTGATAGATGGACTACTAAAGTGATTTCTGAGGTTCATTGTTCAGTGTTGGCCGGTCATCCTGGGATTTTTGGTACCAGAGATTTGGTTGCTAGGTCCTTTTGGTGGCCTTCCTTGTCGCGCGATGTCCGTGCTTTTGTGCAGTCCTGTGGGACTTGCGCCCGAGCCAAGCCTTGCTGTTCCCGCGCTAGTGGGTTGCTTTTGCCGGTCCCTGAGAGGCCCTGGACGCATATTTCCATGGATTTTATTTCGGATCTTCCTGTTTCCCAGAAGATGTCTGTTATCTGGGTTGTTTGTGACCGGTTCTCTAAAATGGTCCATCTGGTACCTTTACCTAAGTTGCCTTTCTTCTCAGATCTGGTTCCATTGTTTTTTCAGCATGTGGTTCGTTTGCATGGCATTCCGGAGAATATTGTGTCTGACAGAGGTTCTCAGTTTGTCTCTAGGTTTTGGCGGGCCTTTTGTGCTAAGATGGGCATTGATTTGTCTTTTTCTTCGGCGTTTCATCCTCAGACTAATGGCCAAACTGAGCGAACTAATCAGACCTTGGAGACCTATTTGAGATGCTTTGTGTCTGCTGATCAGGATGATTGTTTGTCTTTCTTGCCGTTGGCCGAATTTGCCCTTAATAATCGGGCTAGTTCGGCTACTTTGGTTTCACTTTTCTTTTGTAATTTTGGTATTCATCCTCGCTTTTCTTCTGGGCAGGTTGAGCCTTCTGACTGTCCTGGTGTTGATTCTGTGGTGGACAGGCTGCAGCAGATTTGGACTCATGTGGTGGACAATTTGACGTTGTCTCAGGAAAGGGCTCAACGTTTTGCTAACCGCCGTCGGTGTGTTGGTCCCCGGCTTCGTGTGGGGGATTTGGTTTGGCTGTCTTCTCGTCATGTTCCTATGAAGGTTTCGTCCCCTAAGTTTAAGCCTCGGTTTATTGGTCCTTATAAAATTTCTGAAATTATTAATCCGGTGTCATTTCGTTTGGCTCTTCCAGCCTCTTTTGCCATTCATAACGTTTTCCATAGATCTTTGTTGCGGAGATATGTGGTGCCCGTTGTTCCCTCGGTTGACCCTCCTGCCCCGGTGTTGGTTGACGGAGAGTTGGAATATGAGGTTGAGAAGATTTTGGATTCTCGTTTTTCGAGGCGGAGGCTTCAGTATCTTGTCAAGTGGAAGGGTTATGGCCAGGAGGATAATTCTTGGGTTGTTGCCTCCGATGTCCATGCCACCGATTTGGTTCGTGCTTTTCACTTGGCTCGTCCTGATCGGCCTGGGGGCTCTGGTGAGGGTTCGGTGACCCCTCCTCAAGGGGGGGTACTGTTGTGAATTCCGCTCTTGGGCTCCCTCCGGTGGTTGTAAGTGGCACTTTTGTGAGTTCTGCTCTTGGGCTCCCTCTTGTGTTTTCTAGTGGTATGGCTGCTCCTTGGAGTTAGCTGTCAGCAGCTGCCTCCACTGATCGTCTTTTCTGCTCGGCTATTTATGCCTGGCTCTTTCCTTCAGCCAGTGCCACTTGTAAATGGTTCCTGGTTGGATTCACATCTCTTTAGATTTCCCTGTTATCCTGACCAGTTCAGCAAAGCTAAGTTCTTGCTTGCTCTTTTCTGTTCACAGTTTGTGGACTTATCCGTTCTGTGCTTTCTATGTTTGTCCAGCTTATCAGTATGAATTAATTCTGTCTTGCTGGAAGCTCTGGGAAGCAGATTTACCCTCCACACCTTTAGTCAGGTGTGGAGATTTTTTGTAAACTCTACGTGGATTTTTGTAGTGTTTTATACTGACCGCACAGTATTCCATCCTGTCCTATCTATCAAGCTAGACTGGCCTCCTGTGCTCATCCTGGTTTCATTCTGTGTATGTCTTTTCCCTGTCCACTCACAGTCATTATTTGTGGGGGGCTAATCTATCCTTTGGGGATTTTCTCTGAGGCAAGATAGTTTTCCTGCTTCTATCTTTAGGGGTAGTTAGATCTTAGGCTGTGACGAGGTGCCTAGGGAGAGTTAGGAGCATTCCATGGCTACTTCTAGTGTTGTGTTTAGCTTAGGGACTGCGGTCAGTACAGTTACCACTTCCTTCAGAGCTCGTTCCATGTTGCTTCTAAACCACCGCATCATAACAGGCAGCATATCTTAGTCAGTCCAGACCCACCGAAGGACGGTAGCTTCCCCACATGAACAGCACATGTGACCTGTCCAGGTGCTATTCAGGACCTCGTCCAACACCCCAGGCCACCAGCAAGTCCAAAGCCCCACCATGTGCTCTTCAGGACTACTACTCCCAGGAAATCCAACACAGGTTGTTCAGTGTGCTATTCACGACTCCTGCTCCCAGGAAATCCAACACACCAGGCTCACCAGGTCCAAAGCCCCATCATGTGCTATTCAGGACTCCTACTCCCAGGAAATCCAACACAGGTGGTTCAGTGTGCTATTCAGGGATCCGGTCCTACTCCCAGGACCTCCCAACACACAGGCTCTCCAGGACCTTCCACTGGAACCACACAGGAACTATGTGACCCACACCCTGGTCACATTATATATCCTTAACCACTCCCCTGGGTGGGAGTGTGGATGTGTGGTAGTTTGTCCCACCCATCTCACATAACTAGCCCTGCCAAACCTCCCATGACTTGTTATACAACACTATAACTATAGGACTACAGGTCCCAGAACACCACATCGCTTCAGGCTGTCTCCTCCTCTGCGACACACATATCGTCCATTCATCACACAAAAAACGTTCACAGCAACGTTTTTTCTGTGCGGCGAAAAAGCCTGAAGGGACGCTTCTGGCAATAAACGCATGGAACTGATGTGTGAATGAATGTTTCCGGCTACCGAATCCGTTTTTTACACATTGAGCATGCCCAGAAGCTTTGTTTTTGAGTCTGGCATGGGAAAATCTCTTTCTCTCTCTCTCTCTCAGGACTTTGCAGTGACCAGCTCCATTGGAGTCCAACATTCCCAGGGTGAGTAGTCCACCTGCAATCCTGACTTGATAATCTCTATGCTACACACTCCTCACCTTTCCATGCTGCATTGGTCAACTAAGGAAGTAGAAAGAAACCCTTGTGCTTTCATGCTAATTAAAGATGCCCCTCATGCTGTGGTTCTTTGCTTTTGGGGCACATTTGAAAAATGAAGAGACAGCCGAGGTATTACAATTAAAGCGAAATATGTAAAAATATGTTTATTTTACAAATGTTTTGCTGAAAGTCAATAGATAATATAACTTTATGAGCCACGTCTTTTTTTTAATCTCCTAACAATATCCAAATGATGCATTGATAAAGAAAACATTTTGATTGATTTTGCCAATAAATCAACCTGTGAATAGAAGCAATGTAGATTCAGCAGATTCTGCCATGATAAGTGAATCGTCTTTAAAATTTCACAATTTTCACATTTTGAATTTTTATTCTGTTAAACCAGAGAGTTATGTGACACAAAATAGTTAATAAATAACATTTCCCACATGTCTACTTTACATCAGCACAATTTTGGAAACAAAATTTTTTTTTGCTAGGAAGTTATAAGGGTTAAAATTTGACCAGCGATTTCTCATTTTTACAACGAAATTTACAAAACCATTTTTTTTAGGGACCACCTCACATTTGAAGTCAGTTTGAGGGGTCTATATGGCTGAAAATACCCAAAAGTGACACCATTCTAAAAACTGCACCCCTCAAGGTGCACAAAACCACATTCAAGAAGTTTATTAACCCTTCAGGTGCTTCACAGCAGCAGAAGCAACATGGAAGGAAAAAATGAACATTTAACTTTTTAGTCACAAAAATAATCTTTTAGCAACATTTTTTTTTATTTTCCCAATGGTAAAAGGAGAAACTGAACCACGTAAGTTGTTGTCCAATTTGTCCTGAGTACGCTGATACCTCATATGTGGGGGTAAACCACTGTTTGGGCGCACGGCAGGGCTTGGAAGGGAAGGAGCGCCATTTGACTTTTTGAATGAAAAATTGGCTGCACTCTTTAGCGGACACCATGTTGTGTTTGGAGAGCCCCCGTGTGCCTAAAAATTGGAGCTCCCCCACAAGTGACCCCATTTTGGAAACTAGACGCCCCAAGGAACTTATCTAGATGCATAGTGAGCACTTTAAACCCTCAGGTGCTTCACAAATTGATCCGTAAAAATACTTTTTTTTCACAAAAAAATTCTTTTAGCCTCAATTTTTTCATTTTCACATGGGCAACAGGATAAAATGGATCCTAAAATTTGTTGGGCAATTTCTCCTGAGTACACCACTGTTAGGGCACATGGTAAGGTTCGGAAGGGAAGGAGCGCCATTTGACTTTTTGAATGAAAAATTATCACCATCGTTAGCGGACACCATGTCACGTTTGGAGAGCCCCTGTGTGCCTAAACATTGGAGCTCCCCCACAAGTGACCCCATTTTGGAAACTGGACCCCCCAAGGAACTTATCTAGATGCCTAGTGAGCACTTTAAACCCTCAAGTGCTTCACAAATTGATCCGTAAAAAGGAAAAAGTACTTTTTTTTCACAAAAAATTTCTTTTCGTCTCAATTTTTTCATTTTCACATGGGCAATAGGATAAAATGGATTGTAAAATTTGTTGAGCAATTTCTCCCGAGTACGCCGATACCTCACATGTGGGGGTAAACCACTGTTTGGGCACACGGCAAGGCTCGGAAAGGAAGGAGCGCCATTTGACTTTTTGAATGGAAAATTAGCTCCAATTGTTAGCGGACACCATGTCGCGTTTGGAGAGCCCCTGTGTGCCTAAACATTGGAGCTCCCCAACAAGTGACCCCATTTTGGAAACTAGACCCCCCAAGGAACTTATCTAGATGCATATTGAGCACTTTAAACCCCTAGGTGCTTCACAGAAGTTTATAACGCAGAGCCATGAAAATAAAAAATAATTTTTCTTTCCTCAAAAATTATTTTTTAGCCTGGAATTTCCTATTTTGCCAAGGGTAATAGGAGAAATTGGACCACAAATGTTGTTGTCCCGTTTGTCCTGAGTACGCTGATACCCCATATGTGGGGGTAAACCACTGTTTTGGCACACGGCAGGGCTCGGAAGGGAAGGCACGCCATTTGGCTTTTTAAATGGAAAATTAGCTCCAATCATTAGCGGACACCATGTCGCGTTTGGAGAGCCCCTGTGTGCCTAAACATTGCAGATCCCCCACAAATGACCCTATTTTGGAAACTAGACCCCCAAAGGAACTAATCTAGATGTGTGGTGAGCACATTGAACCCCCAAGTGCTTCACAGAAGTTTATAACGCAGAGCCGTGAAAATAATAAATACGTTTTCTTTCCTCAAAAAATTTTTTTTAGCCCAGAATTTTTTATTTTCCCAAGGGTTACAGGAGAAATTGGACCCCAAAAGTTGTTGTCAAGTTTCTCCTGAGTACGCTGATACCCCATATGTGGGGGTAAACCACTGTTTGGGCACATGCCGGGGCTCAGAAGTGAAGTAGTGACGTTTTGAAATGCAGACTTTGATGGAATGGTCTGCGGGCGTCACGTTGCGTTTGCAGAGCCCCTGGTGTGCCTAAACAGTAGAAACCTCCCACAAGTGACCCCATTTTGGAAACTAGACCCCCCAAGGAACTTATCTAGATATGTGGTGAGCACTTTGAACCCCCAAGTGCTTCACAGACGTTTACAACGCAGAGCCGTGAAAATAAAAAATCATTTTTCTTTCCTCAAAAATGATGTTTTAGCAAGCAATTTTTTATTTTCACAAGGGTAACAGGAGAAATTGGACCCCAATAATTGTTGCGCAGTTTATCCTGAGTATGCTGGTACCCCATATGTGGGGGTAAACCACTGTTTGGGCACATGTCGGGGCTCGGAAGTGAGGGAGCACCATTTGACTTTTTGAATACAAGATTGGCTGGAATCAATGGTGGCGCCATGTTGCGTTTGGAGACCCCTGATGTGCCTAAACAGTGGAAACCCCTCAATTCTACCTCCAACACTAACCCCAACACGCCCCTAACCCTAATCCCAACTGTAGCCATAACCCTAATCACAACCCTAACCACAACCCTAATTCCAACCCTAACCCTAAGGCTATGTGCCCACGTTGCAAATTCGTGTGAGATTTTTCAGCACCATTTTTGAAAAATCCGTGGGTAATAGGCACTGCGTTTTACCTGTGGATTTACCGTGGATTTCCAGTGTTTTTTGTGCGGATTTCACCTGCGGATTCCTATTGAGGAACAGGTGTAAAACGCTGCGGAATCCGCACAAAGAATTGACATGCTGCGGAAAATACAACGCAGCGTTTCCGCGCTGTATTTTCCGCACCATGGGCACAGCGAATCTGGTTTTCCATAGGTTTACATGGAACTGTAAACCTGATGGAACTCTGCTGCGAATCCGCAGCGGCCAATCCACTGCGGATCCGCAGCCAAATTCGCACCGTGTGCACATAGCCTAATTCTAAAGGTATGTGCACACGCTGCGGAAAATGCTGCAGTTTACAGTTCAATGTAAACCTATGGGAAACAAAAATCGCTGTATACATGCTGCAGAAAAACTGCACGGAAACGCAGGGGTTTACATTCCGCAGCATGTCACTTCTTTCTGCGGATTCCGCAGCGGTTTTACAACTGCTCCAATAGTAAACCGCAGTTGTAAAACCGCAGTGAAATGCGCAGAAAAACTGCGGTAAATCCGCAGCGGTTTAGCACTGCGGATTTATCAAATCCACTGCGGAAAAATCCGCAGAGGACCAGAATACGTGTGCACATACTGAAACCCTAACCCTAGCCCTAATCCCAACCATAGTGGAAGAAAAAAAAAATTTCTTTATTTTATTATTGTCCCTACCTATGGGGGTGACAAAGGGGGGGGTCATTTAGTATTTTTTTTATTTTGATCACTGTGAGGTTTTATCACAGTGATCAAAATGCACTTGAAATGAATCTGCCGGCCGGCAGATTCGGCGGGCGAACTGCGCATGCGCCCGCCATTTTGGAAGATGGCGGCGCCCAGGAAAGAAGATGGACGGACCCCGGGAGGCTCGGTAAGTATGATGGGGTGGGGTGGGGGGAGCACAGGGGGGTGGATCGGAGCATGGGGGGGTGGATCGGACTGCAGGGGGGTGGGATTGGAGCACGGGGGATGGATCGGACTGCAGGGGGCTGGGATTGGAGCACGGGGGGAGCGGACAGGAGGACAGGGGAGCGGAACACAGCGGACCACAGATCAAAGGGCTGGGGGGGGCGATCGGTGAGGTGGGGTGGGAGCACATCAGTGATTCCAGCCATGGCCGATGATATTTCAGCATCGGCCATGGCTGGATTGTAATATTTCACCAGTTTTTTAGGTGAAATATTACAAATCGCTCTGATTGGCAGTTTCACTTTCAACAGCCAATCAGAGCGATCGTAGCCACGGGAGGGGGGGGGTGAAGCCACCCCCCCAGGCTAAAGTACAACTCCTCCTGTCCCTGCAGGCCGGGTGAAATTACAGTTAACCCTTTCACCCGGCCTGCAGGAGCCCAATCCGGCCATGACGCATATGCTGCGTCACAGGTCGCAATGGCACAGGTTTTCATGATGCATACGGTGCGTCAAAGGTCGGGAAGGGGTTAAGATCAGGGCTCTGTGGGGCCATATCATCACTTCTAGGACTCATGGTTCTTCTTTACTCTAAGCTGTGAGCTTAGTTCTTAATTGCATTGGCTGTATGTTTGGGGTTGTCATCTTTTTGCAGAAAAAAAAATGGTATTGCATGATGGATAAATATTAAATAATTGCCTGCATTTCTAAGCACTGAGGACACCATTAATCCTGTCAAAACTTCAATTTCCGTTCGATAAAATGCAGCACCAAATTTGCAAGGAACCTCCACTATCGCCTGCAGGCACTCATTCTCCTACTCTCTAGCCGTTCAGCGAACAAACTGCCTTCTGTAACAGTCAAATTAAAATTTGGACTCCTCAGTCCACAGCAGATGCTGCCCTTTTTCCTGCACCCTTGTTCAAATGTTTTTTTATGCATAGTTGAGTTGCTTTACCTTGTTTTCCTGTTGAAGGTATGGCTTTTTGGTAACAATTCTTCCATGAAGATCACTTCTGGACAGACTTCTCAAAATAGTAGATGGATGTAGTTGGGTTCTACTGGTTGCGGACAGTTCAGAGTTGATGGCACTTATGGACATTTTCTGAAGGGAAGAAAAAAATGTCTTTAATTTGCTGCATTAAGTTTTCTTTGATGGACCACTGCATCAACAGTGCTCAATTTTGCCCATTTCTAAGGGCTTCTTCAAAATAGCTTGACAAGCATATCTTGAAACCCCAGTGTCATGCATCTGGTTTAGGACCCTTCACCCTGTGCTTTGTGGTCAGCTTCTCTGTCCGCCGAGCCACAGCAGATACATCTTGTTTCCGTCTGCTTAGTTTCTGTTATCCTTGCTTCAGTCTGTGTAGGGTAACAGGTGTTTTCATTTACTTGTCTGCCCTATCACATTTCTGGTGAGGCTTTTTTTTTTACTTTCCCCCTGCTGCTATTTCTTGCTGGTGATAGTCTCATTTGGATGTCCAGTCATACTGCTGTAGTTTAAGCCAGTCAGTGAAAGATCAGCTATGGTTTATCTCTCTGCAGTTTATGTTCTTTGCCTTAAACCTATCTTCTGGTCCTTTTTAGGAAGTAGAAGGATATTCTCTAAAAGAAGTACTTAATCCATTATTTTGCATTTCGTAGTTTGTTTTACTCACTCCGGGATCTCTATTTATGCACACTTACCCTTATGTAGGTAATTTGCCCTCTGCTCTGCCCTCCGGTTCTTTAGGAATGTGAAGAGCTCGACGGCCTTGGTCCAATTTGTCATTGTCTAGTCTGTGGTTAGGGCTATCTCAGCTCATGCAGGAACCACTAAGGACTGCAGGGTCAGCATATCTAGTCTGTACAGAAATCTGCAGGGTCAGTGGCAGTGTTTACTGTGTGACCTATTTTCCTGAGTGATTGCTACACTATCATAATACCCAGGCTGCTTTAACTCCTTCACGACATTTGTTGTACCAATATGTCATGGTCAGATAGGGATTCCCAAACAATGATGTATTGGTATGTTATGGTGATTGTGCGTGGCACTGGAGCTGTGAGAGTTCACTTGCCAACAGGAGCTCAGATTACATGATAGCAAAGTCCTGACTTTCACAGGTGGTCCTGGCTGTTTAACCCCCTAAATGATGTGATTGATATTAATCCTTTTTCATCGATGGGACTATTAGTCCAATGGTTGCCATAACGACCTCAGGGTCTGCTAGTGACTGTGGCTTGCTTAAACCATGGTCTAAGAAGCTTCTGTCAGTGAAATACTCACATGCGTAATGCATTGCAATGATGGTATTGAAAGTAATGAAAGTTAAAAGGGGTATTCCCTTCTCCAAAATTCTATGTAAATATGTAGTCGGTGTTATAATAATATTAGCAAATACCTACAATTAGAAATGTAGTATAGTTTTTCTGATTTGCTATGTCTCTTTCCTCATGTGCAGGTATTGCAGGACTTCAGGTATCCATGGTTACAACCACTGGCATCTACAAACACTGGCAACTAGCTGTCACTATATCACTGGTTGTAACCATTTATATTTAAGATCCTGCAATGCCTGCATATGAGAAAAGAGACATAGCGAATCAGAAAAACTATGCTATATTTCGAATTTCAGCTATTTGCTGATAGTATTATTACACATACTACATAATAAGATAGGATCTTGGAGATATTAATACTCCTTTAAAGTCCTAAAAGGATCAAGTAAAAAAAAAAATCACTAAAAAAATGATACCCATAAATATGTATATTTATGTACAAAACAAAACGAAAGCAAATAAAAGTACACATTTGTTCCCCACGTTTGGAACGTTCTGATCTATAAAACTGTCACACTAGTTAACCCTTTCAGAGAATGCCATAAAAAAAAAGCGTGGTATAAAACTGTTTTGTCATATCGCCGTACAAAAAGTGGAATAAAATGTGATCAGAAAGGCAAATGTAAATAAAAATAGCTGAAAAAGCTATCTTGTCCCGCAGAAACCAAGCCGCCATACAGCTACATCAGTGGAGTATTAAAAGAAGCCATAGCTCTCATAATATGCTGATGCAAAACCAATTTCTTCTATAAAATATTTTATGCAAAAGCGGCTAAACATAAAAAAATCATATAAGTGGGGTATCGCTGTAATCGTATGGACATGAAGAGTAAAATTGTGTTATCACTTTTACCACACAGTGAACGGCATAGCTTCCCCTCTCCCAGCAAAATAAATCCCTGACTTGCTGGTTTTTCTTCATTCTGCCTCCCAAAAATTGGAATAGAAAGCGATTTAAAAATGTAATGTCCTTGAAAATAGTACCAATAAAAACGTCAACTCGTCCCGCAAAGGTTATGAAATGTCCCATGTAGCGTTTCCCTTACTTCGGGTCTTGGGGGACGCTCACTTTGCACGGGAATAACGCATAAAAGCACGATTTCTCACACAAATTAAGTCCGTTCCGGTTTATTAAAGCATCATAAACCGCACCGTAAGCCACGTTACAGTCTGTTACTTTAACATGTGTGGCTTTACAAAACAATCGTTAGTCACGTCTTTTCATTACATGCATCAACGGAACATATTAAACCCCGACAGTCTGTTCCAATGGCAGCTACGTCTCTGCCGTATATTACAGATTTTATCCCATGCCAGGAATTACCTCAGGAGCTTCGGCTCCACACACTGACTCCTGCCAGTGCTTGTTCACAGGGAAACTGCCTCACTGTGATCACCGTCCTTGTGACCGGGGCACCTCGGATAGTCCAGACCCACAGTAGGAACTGTAGCTTCCCCAACACAGAAACCGTCTCAGGCTCTGTAGATGCAGCCTTTCCATGCGCTTCCAGGAAGTCCAGTCACAGGCACTTCCAACACACAGGCTATCAGTCCATAATCTTACCAAGTGCTTACAGGACTCCAGTCCTTCCGCGGACAATCCAACACTCTGACTATTCCAGGACTCACACTCTTACCAGGTGCTTGCAGGACTCAGCCCATCCCAGGACAATCCAACACCCTCGAGCATTCAGTCCATAGCCTCAGCAGTGCTTCCAGGACTCCAGCCCACTTCAGGACAATCCAACACTGACCGTTCATCAGGTCCACGGTCTCAGGTGCTTGCAGGACTTCTCCAATGCCAGGAGACTCCAACGCCAACCGTCCAGGACCTTGCACATGGACCAAACAGATCCATACACAGGAACCACACAGGAACATGTGACCCACACCCTGGTCACATTACATACCTGTAACCACTCCCCTGGGTGGGAGTGTGTGTGTGTGTGTGTGGCTAGTTTGACCCTCCCATCTCTCATAACTAGCCCTGCTAATCTCCCATTAGCAATTACACAATTACTTGTGGGACTACAGGTCCCAGCACACCAACCAAACTTCAGACTGACAGCGCAGAGTGTCTTCCTCTGCAACAAACACACCGGCCATTTACACTCCTGCCGGACTGTGTCTCCTCACATTTATGCCTCCAAGCGCATCTTGAAGTGCACATACAGCGCCCCCTGGCTGTAACGTGGGTCACTGCACCACACCCATAAATGTCTGTTTTATTCCTGACCTAAGGATCTAGGCTTTTAGTTTAGATGAATATGTACTGCACTTTATGTACATGCTCAGTAGTGAGGCAGTGCTGTGGAGTCATAGTCTTGAGTCAGGGAAACTGAAGAGTTGGAGGTTTGGCTTACCGACTCCACAGCCTTGCCTGCAATGCACCCAAGCAGTAGTTTTCCACTACATATGGGGTATCTGTGTACTTAGGAAAAATTACACAACAGATTTTGGTGTCTATTTTCTTGTTACCCTTGTGTAAATTAAAAATGTTGGGGCTAACATTTTTGTGGGAAAAATTTTATTTTTTATTTTCACGGCTCAACGTTATAAAATTCTGTGTAGCACCTGTGGGTGTTGAAGGTGCTCATCACACCTCTAAATTCCTTGAAATATGTAGTTTCCAAAATGAGGTCACTTGTGGGGAGTTTCCATTGTTTAGGCACATCAGGGGCTCTAAAACATTCCATATTCCAGACAATTTTGAGTTTCAAAAGTCCCTTCCAAGCCCTGCCGAGTACCAAAACAGTAGATTTCCACCATATATGGTCAGTCACTTCAAATGTGATGTGGTCCATACAAAAAAAAAAATTGATTTTGTATATTTGGTTGGAAAAATGAGGAATTGCTGCTCAACTTTTAACAAAAAAACCCAAATTGTTTAAAAAATGATGCAGATGTAAAGTAGACGTGTCAAATGTTACTTAAGAATTTTCTATGATATAATCTGGTTTAAGGGCATAAAAATTAAGTTTGAAAATTGCAAAATTTTCACAAAAATTCCAATATTCTCACAAACAAATGCAAAAATCTTATAAAGTGGCATTGGTTTGAATTTTGTCCTGGTTTGGAAGGTGAAAACAGGCTTGAGGGTAGAGCGGCTAAAATCTTTGCTGGGAGAGACCTGGCTGATTAAGGCTACATTCACATTAGCGTTGTGCGGCGCAGCCTCGGCGACGCATGCGTCATGCGCCCCTATATTTAACATGGGGGGCGCATGGACATGCGTTGTCTTGCGTTTTGTGACGCATGCGTCATTGTGGCGCAACTGTCAGGGCGCAGAGGACGCTGCATGATGCAGTTTTTTCTGCGCTAAAAATCATGCAAAAAATGAACGCATGCGTCACAAAACCCTGCGTTGTGCATGCGTTTTGCATGCGTTGTGCATTGCGTCGCCGACGCATCGCCGCACGCTAATGTGAATGTAGCCTAAGTATAACTACATTGTGTCTTGCTGCTGTGCTTAGTCTTGTTTTGTGGCATGAAACGGTCTTCCACTACCACATCATTGTAGCAGAGCTTGTAGGTTCCTCACCCAGTTTTAAGCCTCCTAACAGATGCTTCAGTTAATGACAATGCTTCATTCTACATATGTTTCATCATACAAGTAAAAGTGATTACCACCTTTTTGGTATAACTGGTTCCGAATACACCTGACTATAATCCCACACAATTCCTTACTTTTTGCAAGTGAACCTAGAATATGTTGTTTTGAAAGCAAAACATGGTCAGTCACAAGAAATGATGAGATTTAGATTTTTGCTTTTGTTCATGCATTTTGTTAATTGATAAAATAAACTATTAACACTTTTACTCCAAGGTGCTCCAGAAGCATTTTTCAACACACAACCAGGACACAATTTGCTCATGCTACTGTGGGTTGCCTACATGGCCTAAACATGCTACCATAGAATCCAGCAGCTCCTGACTTGATTCCCATTGAACACATCTGAGATTTCATTTATTGGCAATTACAAAGAGGGCAGGCAACAGTGGATATTAATGATTGGTGAGAACAAATATTTTCAGCCAGTAGCCCAGGCCCAGTGCTTTGAGGGGGCCCACCGATATATGCTGATAGTCACATTATGCGGCAGAGCAGGGTCCATTATATTAGGGTGTTGTGAATTCTGTGGCTGAGTTCACTTCTGTGGTCACAAGTGGTATTGCAGTCTCTGGGCTTCCTCCCTCAGGTGTTTTGGTGAGCTCGTTGGCTGCCTTGCTATTTAGCTCCACCTGAGTCTGTCTTCCTTGCTCCTTGTCAATGTTCCAGTGTTGGATCTGAGCTACTGCATCTTTCCTTGGGCCTGCTGCTCTGCTAGATAAGTGCTTCTAGTTTGTTTTCTGTTTTTTTTCTGTCCAGCTTGCTATTGTCTTTTGCTGGAAGCTCTGAGAAGCAGAGGGGTGCACCGCCGTGCTGTTAGTTCGGCACGGTGGGTCTTTTTGCCCCTTTGCGTGGTTTTCGTTTTAGGGTTTTTTGTAGACTGCATAGTTCTCTTTGCAATCCTCGCTCTGTCTAGAATATCGGGCCTCACTTTGCTGAATCTATTTCATTCCTACGTTTGTCTTTTCATCTTGCTAACAGTCATTATATGTGGGGGGCTGCCTATTCCTTTGGGGTATTTCTCTGAGGTAAGTCAGGCTTGTATTTCTATCTTCAGGCTAGTCAGCTCCTCAGGCAGTGCCGAGTTGCATAGGTAGTTGTTAGGCGCAATCCACTGCTGCTTATAGTTGTGTGAGGATAGATCAGGTACTGCAGTCTACAGAGATTCCACGTCTCAGAGCTCGTCCTATTGTTTTTGGTTATTGCCAGATCTCTGTATGTGCGCTGATTACTGCACGCTGTGTTGCCTGATTGCCAGCCATAACAGTACAAGGAGCCACACCAATGATTCCCAATAGAGGGAAAAAAGAAATCCTGACATCATTTTTTTTTCTTAGCTCTGTCTTCAGTCTTTTTTTTCCCCTAGACATTAGAGTGCTTCAGGACACAGCTGTGGACATGGATATTCAGGCTCTGTGCTCCTCAATGGATAATCTCGTTGTAAATGTACAAAAGATTCAAGATACTATTGATCAGAAATCGATGCTAGAACCAAGAATTCCGATTCCTGATTTGTTTTTTGGTGACAGAACTAAGTTCCTGAGCTTCAGAAATAATTGTAAGCTATTTTTGGCCTTGAAACCTCATTCTTCTGGTAATCCTATTCAACAGGTTTTGATTATTATTTCTTTTTTGCGCGGCGACCCACAGGACTGGGCGTTTTCTCTTGCACCAGGAGATTCTGCATTGAGTAATGTTGATGCATTTTTCCTGGCGCTCGGATTGCTTTACGATGAGCCTAATTCAGTGGATCAGGCTGAGAAAAATCTGCTGGCTTTATGCCAGGGTCAGGATGATGTAGAAGTATATTGTCAGAAATTTAGGAAATGGTCCGTACTCACTCTGTGGAATGAATCTGCACTAGCGGCTTTGTTCAGAAAGGGTCTCTCTGAAGCTCTTAAGGATGTAATGGTGGGATTTCCTATGCCTGCTGGTTTGAATGAGTCTATGTCCTTGGCCATTCAGATCGGTCGTCGCTTGCGCGAGCGTAAATCTGTGCACCATCTGGCGGTACTGCCTGAGAGTAAACCTGAGCCTATGCAGTGCGACAGGACTATGACTAAAGTAGAACGGCAAGAACACAGACGTCTGAACAGACTGTGTTTCTATTGTGGTGATTCTACTCATGCTATTTCTAATTGTCCTAAACGCACTAGGCGGTTCGATAGCTCTGCCGTTATTGGTACTGTACAGTCCAAATTCCTTTTGTCCATTACCTTAATGTGCTCTTTGTCATTGTATTCTGTCATGGCGTTTGTGGATTCAGGCGCTGCCCTGAATCTGATGGATTTGGATTATGCTAAACGTTGTGGATTTTTCTTGGAGCCTTTGCGGTGTCCTATTCCGTTGAGAGGAATTGATGCTACACCTTTGGCCAAGAATAAGCCTCAGTACTGGGCCCAGCTGACCATGTGCATGGCTCCTGCACATCAGGAAGTTATTCGCTTTCTGGTACTGCATAATTTGCATGATGTGGTCGTGTTGGGGTTGCCATGGCTACAAACCCATAATCCAGTATTGGATTGGAACTCTATGTCGGTAACCAGCTGGGGTTGTCAGGGAGTACATAGTGATGTTCCATTTTTGTCTATTTCGTCATCCATTCCTTCTGACATCCCAGAGTTCTTGTCGGACTTTCAGGATGTATTTGAAGAGTCCAAGTCTGATGCCCTACCTCCGCATAGGAATTGTGATTGTGCTATCGATTTGATTCCTGGTAGTAAATTCCCTAAGGGTCGTTTATTTAATTTGTCCGTACCTGAACACACCGCTATGCGCAGTTATGTGAAGGAGTCCCTGGAGAAGGGACATATTCGCCCATCGTCGTCACCATTGGGAGCAGGGTTCTTTTTTGTAGCCAAGAAGGATGGTTCGCTAAGACCGTGTATTGATTACCGCCTTCTTAATAAGATCACTGTTAAGTTTCAGTATCCCTTGCCATTGATTTCTGACTTGTTTGCTCGGATTAAGGGGGCTAGTTGGTTTACTAAGATTGATCTTCGTGGTGCGTATAATCTGGTGAGAATCAGGCAGGGAGATGAATGGAAAACGGCATTTAATACGCCCGAGGGTCATTTTGAGTATCTGGTGATGCCGTTCGGACTTGCCAATGCTCCATCTGTTTTTCAGTCTTTTATGCATGACATTTTCCGTGAGTATCTGGATAAATTCTTGATTGTTTACTTAGATGACATTTTG
Source organism: Ranitomeya imitator (assembly GCF_032444005.1). NCBI lineage: Eukaryota > Metazoa > Chordata > Amphibia > Anura > Dendrobatidae > Ranitomeya > Ranitomeya imitator. Next base: position 343,333,312 of record NC_091287.1, read on the forward strand.
ATCTTCTCAGATGATTGGGAGTCTCATGTGAAGCAAGTCAGAATGGTTTTCCAGGTACTGCGTGCTAATTCCTTGTTCGTGAAGGGATCAAAGTGTCTCTTCGGTGTGCAGAAAGTTTCATTTTTGGGGTTCATCTTTTCCCCTTCTACTATCGAGATGGATCCGGTTAAGGTTCAGGCCATCCAGGATTGGACTCAGCCGACATCTCTAAAAAGTCTGCAGAAATTCCTGGGCTTTGCTAATTTTTATCGTCGCTTCATCTGTAATTTTTCTAGCATTGCCAGACCATTGACCGATTTGACCAAGAAGGGTGCTGATTTGGTTAATTGGTCTTCTGCTGCCGTGGAAGCTTTTCAGGAGTTGAAGCATCGTTTTTGCTGTGCCCCTGTGTTGTGTCAACCTGATGTTTCTCTTCCGTTCCAGGTCGAGGTTGATGCTTCTGAGATTGGTGCAGGGGCGGTTTTGTCACAGAGAGGTTCTGGTTGCTCAGTGTTCAAACCATGTGCTTTCTTTTCCAGGAAATTTTCTGCTGCTGAGCGTAATTATGATGTGGGCAACCGAGAGTTGCTGGCCATGAAGTGGGCATTCGAGGAGTGGCGTCATTGGCTTGAGGGTGCTAAGCATCGCGTGGTGGTATTGACTGATCATAAGAACTTGACTTATCTCGAGTCTGCCAAGCGCTTGAATCCTAGACAGGCCCGTTGGTCGTTATTTTTTGCTCGTTTTGATTTTGTGATTTCATACCTTCCGGGCTCTAAAAATGTGAAGGCGGATGCTCTGTCTAGGAGTTTTGTGCCCGACTCTCCGGGGTTATCTGAGCCGGCGAGTATCCTCAAGGAAGGAGTCATTGTGTCTGCCATCTCCCCTGATTTGAGGAGAGTGTTGCAGAAATTTCAGGCTAATAAACCTGATCGTTGTCCGGCCGAGAAACTGTTCGTCCCTGATAGGTGGACTAGTAAAGTTATCTCTGAACTTCATTGTTCGGTGCTGGCCGGTCATCCAGGAATCTTTGGTACCAGGGAGTTGGTTGCTAGATCTTTCTGGTGGCCATCTCTGTCACGGGATGTGCGTGCTTTTGTGCAGTCCTGTGGAATTTGTGCTAGGGCTAAGCCCTGCTGTTCACGTGCCAGTGGGTTGCTTTTGCCCTTGCCGGTCCCGAAGAGGCCTTGGACACATATTTCGATGGATTTCATTTCTGACCTTCCCGTTTCTCAAAAAATGTCGGTCATTTGGGTGGTCTGTGATCGCTTTTCTAAAATGGTCCATCTGGTGCCCTTGGTTAAATTGCCTTCCTCCTCTGATTTGGTGCCTTTGTTCTTCCAGCATGTGGTTCGTTTACATGGCATTCCTGAGAATATTGTTTCTGACAGAGGTTCCCAGTTTGTCTCGAGGTTCTGGCGAGCCTTTTGTGGTAGGATGGGCATTGACCTATCTTTCTCCTCGGCCTTCCATCCTCAGACTAATGGCCAGACCGAACGAACCAATCAGACCTTGGAAACATATCTGAGATGTTTTGTTTCCGCTGACCAGGATGATTGGGTGTCATTTTTGCCGTTGGCTGAGTTCGCCCTTAATAATCGGGCCAGCTCGGCTACCTTGGTCTCTCCATTTTTCTGCAATTCTGGGTTCCATCCTCGTTTCTCTTCAGGACAGGTTGAGTCTTTGGACTGTCCTGGTGTGGATTCTGTGGTGGACAGGTTGCAGCAGATCTGGACTCAGGTAGTGGACAATTTGACCTTGTCCCAGGAGAAGGCTCAGCTTTTCGCTAATCGCAGACGCCGTGTGGGACCCCGACTTCGTGTTGGGGATTTGGTTTGGTTATCTTCTCGTCATATTCCTATGAAGGTTTCCTCTCCTAAATTTAAACCTCGTTTTATTGGTCCGTATAGGATTTCTGAGATTCTCAATCCGGTGTCTTTTCGTCTGACCCTCCCAGACTCCTTTTCCATACATAATGTATTCCATAGGTCGTTGTTGAGGAGATACATGGCACCTATGGTTCCATCTGTGGAGCCTCCTGCCCCTGTTTTGGTGGAGGGGGAATTGGAGTATATTGTGGAGAAGATTTTGGATTCTCGTGTCTCTAGACGGAAACTCCAGTATCTGGTCAAATGGAAGGGTTATGCTCAGGAAGATAATTCCTGGGTTTTTGCCTCTGATGTCCATGCCCCAGATCTTGTTCGTGCCTTTCATGTGGCTCATCCTGGTCGGCCTGGGGGTTCTGGTGAGGGTTCGGTGACCCCTCCTCAAGGGGGGGGTACTGTTGTGAATTCTGTGGCTGAGTTCACTTCTGTGGTCACAAGTGGTATTGCAGTCTCTGGGCTTCCTCCCTCAGGTGTTTTGGTGAGCTCGTTGGCTGCCTTGCTATTTAGCTCCACCTGAGTCTGTCTTCCTTGCTCCTTGTCAATGTTCCAGTGTTGGATCTGAGCTACTGCATCTTTCCTTGGGCCTGCTGCTCTGCTAGATAAGTGCTTCTAGTTTGTTTTCTGTTTTTTTTCTGTCCAGCTTGCTATTGTCTTTTGCTGGAAGCTCTGAGAAGCAGAGGGGTGCACCGCCGTGCTGTTAGTTCGGCACGGTGGGTCTTTTTGCCCCTTTGCGTGGTTTTCGTTTTAGGGTTTTTTGTAGACTGCATAGTTCTCTTTGCTATCCTCGCTCTGTCTAGAATATCGGGCCTCACTTTGCTGAATCTATTTCATTCCTACGTTTGTCTTTTCATCTTGCTAACAGTCATTATATGTGGGGGGCTGCCTATTCCTTTGGGGTATTTCTCTGAGGTAAGTCAGGCTTGTATTTCTATCTTCAGGCTAGTCAGCTCCTCAGGCAGTGCCGAGTTGCATAGGTAGTTGTTAGGCGCAATCCACTGCTGCTTATAGTTGTGTGAGGATAGATCAGGTACTGCAGTCTACAGAGATTTCACGTCTCAGAGCTCGTCCTATTGTTTTTGGTTATTGCCAGATCTCTGTATGTGCGCTGATTACTGCACGCTGTGTTGCCTGATTGCCAGCCATAACATTAGGGGCTGCATTATACTATAGAGTCTGCCTATGGGGGTGCATTATATTAAGGGCTGCATTATATTATACCGGCTGCCTATGGGGATGTATTATATTAAGGGCTGCATTATTCTATAGAGGCTGCCTATAGGGGTGCATTATACTATAGAGTCTGCCTATGGGGGTGCCATATATTAAGGGCTGCATTATACTATAGAGTCTGCCTATGGGGGATGCATTATGCTATAAAGAGTCTGCCTATGGGGAGTACATTATACTATATTAAGGACTATATTGAGGATTATCTTATGCATTATACTACACTGCTCAAAAAAATAAAGGGAACACTAAAATCTCTGAATGAAATATTCCAGTTACAAATTTTTATTCATTGCTTAGAATGTGTTCAGAACAATAAAACATAATTATCAATGTAAATCAAAATGAATATCCTATAGAGGTCTGGATTTGGAATGATACTCAAAATCAAAGTGGAAAATCAAATTACAGGCTGATCCAACTTCAGTGAAAATGCCTCATGACAAGGAAAAGATGCTCAGCATTGTGTGTGGCCTCCGTGTGCTTGTATGACCTCCCTACTGTACAATGCCTGGGCATGCTCCTGATGAGGCTGTGGATGGTCTCTTGAGGGATCTCCTCCCAGACCTGAACTAAAGCATCCGCCAAATCCTGGACAGTCTGTGGTGCAACGTGACGTTGGTGGACGGAGAGAGACATGATGTCCCAGATGTGCTCAATCGGATTCAGGTCTGGGGAACGGGTGGGGCCAGTTTATAGCTTCAATGCCTTCATCTTGCAGGAACTGCTGACACACTACAGCCATGAGGTCTGGCATTGTCCTGCATTAGGAAGAACCCAGGGCCAACGGCACCAACATATGGTCTCACAAGGGGTCTGAGGATCTCATCTCGGTACCTAATGGCAGTCAGGCTACCTCAGGCGAGCACATGGAGGGCTGTGCGGCCCTCCAAAGAAATGCCACCCCACACCATTACAGACCCACTGCCAAACCGGCCATGCTGAAGGATGTTGCAGGCAGCAGAGCGCTCTCCACGGCATCTCCACTCTGTCACATGTACTCAGTGTGAACCTGCTTTCATCTTTGAAGAGCACAGGGCGCCAGTGACGAATTTGCCAATCCTGGTGTTCTGTGGCAAATGCCAAGCGTCCTGCATTGCGTCCTGTGGACATCGGGCACTCAGACCATCCTCATGGAGTTGGTTTCTAACCATTTGTGCAAACACATGCACATTTGTGGCCTGCTGGAGGTCATTTTGCAGGGCTTTGGCAGTGTTCCTCCTGTTGCTCCTTGCACAAAGGCAGAGGTAGCAGTCCTACTGCTGGGTTGTTGCCTTCCTACGGCCCTCTACACGTCTCCTGGTGTAAACCTGTGGATCAAGGATATTCGAGCCAAACAAGTAAATTATTGAGGCATCAAAGAGACTTCGCAAATAGAAGGATTTATAGATGGCGCAAATATATCCCCACTGAAAATGTCAGGGACCGGATTAATTCTACATCATCTAACCCTGCGATGGGGGATGTTTCTGGTGCCTCCTTTTCTGCCTCTTTTTCAACTTCAATCGCTTCAACTCCAAAATGCAAACGTGAACCACGATATGTACCAGCTGAACGTAACTTTGGGTACTCCTTGAAGAATTCTAGGACTAATTTAAAGGTGATTAATTTAAGTACGCATGTATTATCAGATATTGAGATTGATATTCTTAAAAGGGGTCTTATGTTTTGCCCAACAGCACAGTTTGATAAATTTAGAGCCATAAAGGACTTGCATTTATTTGCAAGAAAATTGATGTTTAAGCGACACTTCCATAATCAAAACATAATTGTTTCCTACAGAGGCGGAACAGGAGGCACTAAACATCCTGGATGAATTGGCTCAGGAGCATAATGATCCAGTGGGAGGTAAGGTCCCGATATCCATTCGACCAAGGTCCCGTAAATTTCCCCCTTTGTCAGCCTGTTCCACGATTGATGTCTTTGTGAAGACTAAGTATTTTGATAAGATTCCCTATTTTCCTGGTATAGAGAATTTGAACAAAAAAGAAAAATTGGCACTGAAGGGGTTAAAAAATATACCTGATGTGGTTTTGAAACCGATTAAGGGGGAAATGTGGTTGTCTGGCCCAAACAATTATATGAGAATGAGGCGTTTTGACAATTAAGGGACAGTGTGTGCAACAAAAAATTAACTATAAATCCATTGGATAAATTTAGGGTAGAACTCCTGACTATTCTTTGGGAAGCTTTGGATGCGGATACTATTACTAAAGAATTATTTACAGCCCTTCAGATGTCTGAACCTACAGTATCAACATTTTATTTACAAAAATCAAACTATCCCACCAGGTAGAACCATCATTTCGGGTTGTGGGAAATTATCTTAAGAACGTCAATAAATTTGTGGATTCTTGGCTACAACCATTGGTTGAGGAACTGCCATCATTTATAAAAGATACCAATGAGTTTCTTAAAAAAAATTGATGGTTTGCATGTTGGTGAAGACACTCTTTTGGTATCCTGTGACGTTGAATGTTTATACACTAATATTCGCCATAATGATGGGGTTCAAGCAGCACAATATTTTTTAGGGTCATCATCCATACCCAGATGTATGAAACAGTTTACCATACAATTGCTTGAGTTTTCGCTATCACACAACTTTTTTCTATTTAAGGGGTCCATCTACCTGCAGCTTCAGGGTACAGCAATGGGTGCTTCTTTTGCGCCGCATATGCTAATTTATTCCTGGGGCTGTGGGAGAGGGACCTCTTTCTGTCTGAGCCAGTCCGGCTATGGATCGCATCCTATTATAGGTGTGATTCATTGATGACATATTTTATTTGGCAGGGGTCGGAAGATTCCCTACATACCTTCATGTCACATCTCAATCAAAATTCCCGTAATATACACTTGACATATAAGTCTGATGTGAATTTAATGGAATTCCAGGATGTGAGTATCTATTAGAGGGGAGGATAGCGGTCTATGTGTCAATATTTTTTGGAAATCAACAGCGGTAAACTCTCTCCTACACGCAACTTCCTCACATCCCCCTGCAATGATACGATTCCTATAGGACAAATTTTACACCCAAGCATTTTTTCTAGTGAGATTTTGAGAGACAGGCTCAAGACTTAAAAGAAAGATTTCTTGAATGTGGATATAGTCGGCATTCTATTAAAAAGGGTTATAATCGCGCGAAAAATACAACTCGACACCAAGCCTTGTATGGTATAAAAACGCCTAAGTCTAAATCAATTAGTCAGATACATCACTCAATACCATGGGCAAACTGATTTAATGAGATTTTATTTAACTAAGTCTGGGCAATTCTTAAAGCAGACGCTATCTTGTCCCGATATATTGGTGAAAAACCTAATATCACATATAGAAGGTCTAGGAATTTAAGGGACCACCTGGTAAAGAGCCATTATGCTCATAATCCAACTTCTTCTTTCCTAATGAGTGCTAAACTTCCAATGGGTTGTAGATCATGTGGGAAATGTGTTGTGTGCCCTAATATCATAAGGGAGCAAACTTTCTGTAATTCTAAAGGGACAATAACACATGAAATTAAACATGCTATAACATGCATGACCAAGGCTGTGATTTATTATGCCACATGTCCATGTTCGTTGATCTATGTGGGCAGGTCTACCCACCAATTGAAAGTTGGGGTTCTGGGGATACAAGCTTCAAGGGAAATCAAGGATATTTCCCGATTAAAAACCATCCCAAAGCATTTTAAAATTCACCATAATTGCGATGCATCCCTTTTGAAGGTAATTGGTATTGACAGGATTGAACCAAATGAAAGAGGAGGGAAAATAAGTATACCCCTGGTACAGATGGAGACGAAATTATTTGGACTTTAGATACGGTGTCCCCAAATGGATTAAATGAAAACTTGAGTTTTGCCCCCTTTTTGTAAACCCTTTTTTAGTCTTAATAGTTATTTTTGCTTTTGTATTATTTTATTGTTTTTATATAAGTATTTTAATATTTTATATTTTACTTTATTTTAGTATTAATTGGTACTTACTCTGTGCGATTCGTGTATCCGAGATGTCTGTTCTCTTGTTGGCCACATTGGACGGACTATCTTTGGGTCTTGACTCAGTATTCTGGATAGACCAAGATGGAGGATTCTTCTTTTGATTCCTGGAGTTCAGCATTTGGACTTGATATATACTCCTTAGGGAGTAGATGAATCAATATGCTTTATATTATTTACTGTATAAAATTTCTATTATATTCTATTATCTTTATTGTCTGGATTTATATATAAATTTGTGGTTATACTTATATTTATTCATGTTATTAACATTTCGATTATTTTTCTAGTATTTATTATTTTCTATTTTATCATTTATTATATTTTATTTATTTTTATTATTATTTTTTACATTTATTCTTGTTTAAAATTTTTTTATTTATTATATTTATTTTTCTTCATTATTTATATTGGTTAATTAAACAATTATATTATTTTTCTTTAATGTTATTTATTCACATTTATTACTATTTAATTATTTAATTATTATTTATTTATATTATTAATTCTCAATTTACACATCTTCTGTCTGGTTGGTAATGATTCTGATTGGTCCATGAATAATATATAAAATAATGTATTTTTTTATTTTGGTCCTTATTTGTGCACTATATATATATATATATTTTTTTTTTTTCCCATTATTTACTATTATCTATATATTCTTGTTAGTCATATCTCACATTAAGTTTCTTGTCCTCTGCACAATTTTTTTTTAAATAGTAAATATACAGTAGAGACCAAAAGTTTGGACACACCGTCTCATTTAAAGATTTTTCTGTAATTTCATGACTATAAAAATTGTATATTCACACTGAAGGCATCAAAACTATGAATTAACACATGTGGAATTATATAACAAAAAAGTGTGAAACAACTGAAATTATGTCTTATATTCTAGGTTCTTCAAAGTAGCCACCTTTTGCTTTGATGACTGCTTTCACACTCTTGACATTCCCTTGATGAGCTTCAAGAGGTAGTCACCGGGAATGGTCTTCCAACAATCTTGAAGGAGTTCCCAGAGATGCTTAAAAATTGTTGGCCAATTTGCCTTCACTCTGCGGTCCAGCTCACCCCAAACCATCTCGATTGGGTTCAGGTCTGATGACTGTGGAGGCAGGGCATCTGGCGTAGCACCCCATCACTCTCCTTCTCGGTCAAATAGCCCTTACACAGCCCGGAGGTGTGTTTGGGGTCATTGTACTGTTGAAAAATAAATGATGGTCCAACGTCCTACACGGGATCCTAATGCAGGAGGTGGATATAATTTTTTGTGCACCTTAGTTTTTTCTTACCCTACGCTTTCTTTCATTTCTTTTATTGGCTCATTGTTTTCCCTCCTATAGTTTGTTAGTTACTTAACAGGGTGAGCAGGTGTTAGCCGCCGCGGAGTGGGGGCGCCAAATAATCTATCAGGGTGCCAACCTCCACTGTTGGGAAGGGACAGCAGGTAAGCGCAGGGTTATTGTATTAGGATAGGTGCACTAACAGATTCATATATATATTTATTTTTTTCTGTTTTCACTGGGAAGTGGTATTTTGAGATTTTTTGATTAAAAATATAATTTTAAGGGGACAATATGTTACACGGTTTTTGAATTTCCCTACTGTTTATCTCTTTTACTTTGACGCCTTTACTGTTATGTCAGGGGATCAAATGTAATTTCAGAGGTGTGGAAGAAAGATACACGTCAATGTTTATTAAAGACACAGAACACTTACGGTACCTTGTGAACCATTACTTTGGGTACATGCTCTGTATAAAGGAAAACGCAAGTACCACGTATCTTTCATTGCATAACCGAAACCATAACTGCAATTTTACTAAATATTTGACATTGGTATGGGTCCATTAATCTGCAAACACTAAAACAAAAGAAGCACAAGTACTTAGCTGAGTGCTGCTCTCCTTCAAGACTGAATAGAGTCAGACTTTATCAAGCCAGACAAGTCTCAGCTTAGCCTCTAACAACTGATCTCAATATTCAAACTCCCACAGATCAAGATATCTGGCACGTCAAAAGTTGTGTAAACATGTAGTACAAAGTGGTGCATCATTTCTTAAAAACGGTGACGAGTCTCAAATTTGATGTGAAAAATTTGCAAAGACATAAAAGAGCAGTCATCTAACTACAAGAACCACCTTTGAGAATAGTACTATTTGCCTATGATGAACAAATGTCTTTTATGACATAAAACAAATAGTGACACACACCAATATCTACAAAATGATCGGTTTTATTAAATGAAAGAAAATCTGTTTTGGAGGGTCAGATATGAAATAGAATATACAAAAACTTTACATTAGTCCTCTCATTATGAATAAAACCCTATTGCAAGTTAAGCTATAGCAATGAATTCATCTGCCTAAAGAACATCCAATTTCATAAATTTCTGTCCTTGAAGCACCAGAACAGAGAGTCAAGCGTAAAAAAAGCTAAACACTGCTTTTCTAGCAATTCCAAACTAATGCACAGAGGAACGTGTAAAAACAGGAGATTTACTCAGTGAAATCAGTTAGAGGCAAGTGACAAGTCAAGTTTACAATTTCTCATATCACATTTTCTACATCTATACAAATATATATATATATTGTATATATTTAAAAAAAGTTTTATTTTGATATATAAGGAAAGAATGTGTTTCCTTCCATGTGATGGAACTTCAGCCGCCAGTGGACAGCTCCTGCTCTACTTCTCTGACTAAAGTCAGAAAAGCAAGAGACACATAAAAATGTAGAACAAAAACAAAAACCCAAATCTCTCAAAATCTACAAAGCTTTGACAAAAGCATTATGTCTTTGGCATAGCACAAATTTCCCAGTTAATACTTGTTTCCTTTGCCTTAAAGAAGATGAAATAGTATCCTTATGTAAAACACCCTTAAAAATAATTAGCTCAAAATGTGTAAAACAAGTTGTGTCCCCAGCAAAATATACAAATATGCTACTGTCAAGAAAAAAGAAAGTGAAAACAAAAAAATAGACAAAACTGAAGTAGCAAAACAACAATTGGTTTCAGTTATGTGTGCAATTACACAATTTTTTAAGGTTTTCCTTTCGGCAGATGTGTCAAATGAAGTCGTTGAGCTCTGCTTCAATGGCTGCTGCCATTTCATCTGCCTCCGAACTGCTTCCCTCTTCATTACTGGATTCTTCTTCATCAGCATCATCTTCATCCTCCTCATCCTCTGCATCCAACTTTCTCTTCTGACCTCTATAAAAACAAACAAATGACCTGATCAATTACGGTTTATTAATCGTTATGATCACAAAGCAGGAATTTGGATAGAAAAACAGGCTTATTAGCTTTAATGTTAGAAACCAATTTCAATAAGCCACGTGGAACTTAATAAAGCAGGTAAACAATCAAAACAAAAAAAAAATACTGACATGGGGCAGATGCGGAAACTTTGGAATAAAACAAAACAAAGCACATAAGGAAGACTATTTTAAATTTACAATATATCTTGACCTAACATAATAACATCATTTCATGAGGCGAAATTACTTCACCCAGCTAAATATGGCAGCCTACTTACTAAATGACATATGGGATATGTCAAACTCTGATAACTAGCCTTCAGATGTCCCAGGGGGCTTCATTAAATCACTTACCTTGTCCCAGTCTATACAGCAAAGTTAACCAGTGAGCAGAAGAAGAAATAGTGGTCTTTTGCTGCTCAATGGCTCTTTGCTGTATAGACTGGGACAGAATGGGAGATTTAATGAAGCCTCCTGAACACAGCTGAAAACCTAGATAAGGCACTGCATATGGACACACATACACATTGCTCAGCATAAATGAGTACACCCGCTTTGAAAAGTACAATTTTTATTAATATCCAATTGAAAACTATGTCCAACATTTTGAAACATTTTTTTAACCCATAACATGAAATCAAGGTTATTTTAACTCATTACAAAATCTTGAGTTTTACCCAAATTTGTTAAAGCCTTAACAAATTATTAAACCCTTCACGACATATCTCCCCCTTTGATGTGGGCTCTGGCGCTGAGTCCACATCAGCTGACATGTGCCCCTAACAGCTAAGGGTGGAATCACGTTCCACCTGCGGCTGTTAACATGATAAATGCCACTGTCAATCTCTGACAGCGGCATTTAACATGCTTGCACCGGAAGCGCATCACATGACCGCGGGTCGTCGAAGGGTTGGCATGACAACCCGGGGTCTGCAGGAGACCCCTGTGGTTCTTATAGCCAGATAGCTATTATCGCCACCCAGCGGTCGGCGCTCATAGCAAGTATCATTTTAGCATAGCTAAATCGGATGATCGCAGCTTATAGTCTCCCATGGAGACTATTGAAGCTACTACAAAAGAAAAAGTTTTTAAATATATATTATATATATCTATATATAGATATACCGTATGTACTCGAGTATAAGCCGACCCCCCTAATTTTGCCACAAAAAATGGGAAAACTTATTGACTCGAGTATAAGCCTAGGGTAGGAAATGCAGCAGAAACTGGTGAATTTCAAAAATAAAAATAGATACCAATAAAAGTAAAATTATATATATATAATACTCTGCAACCATATAGATTGCTCTGCACCGTTCATTATCCATCGATGTGCCATAGAAAGCTGTGCCCCATATAGATTGCTCTGCACAGTTCAATATTGCCCCATAGATGTGCCATAGAAAGCTGTGCCCCATATAGATTGCTCTGCACCGTTCATTATTGCCCCATAGATGTGCCATAGAAAGCTGTGCCCCATATAGATTGCTCTGCACCTTTCATTATTGCCCCATAGATGTGCCATAGAAAGCTGTGCCCCATATAGATTGCTCTGCACCGTTCATTATTGCCCCATAGATGTGCCATAGAAAGCTGTGCCCCATATAGATTGCTCTGCACCGTTCATTATTGCCCAATAGATGTGCCATAGAAAGCTGTGCCCCATATAGATTGCTCTGCACCGTTCATTATTGCCCCATAGATGTGCCATAGAAAGCTGTGCCCCATATAGATTGCGCTGCACCGTTCATTATTGCCCCATAGATGTGCCATAGAAAGCTGTGCCCCATATAGATTGCTCTGCACCGTTCATTATTGCCCCATAGATGTGCCATAGAAAGCTGTGCCCCATATTGAATGCTCTGCACCGTTCATTATTGCCCCATAGATGTGCCATAAAAAGCTGTGCCCCATATAGATTGCTCTGCACCGTTCATTATCCATCGATGTGCCATAGAAAGCTGTGCCCCATATAGATTGCTCTGCACCGTTCAATATTGCCCCATAGATGTGCCATAGAAAGCTGTGCCCCATATAGATTGCTCTGCACCGTTCATTATTGCCCCATAGATGTGCCATAGAAAGCTGTGCCCCATATAGATTGCTCTGCACCGTTCATTATTGCCCCATAGATGTGCCATAGAAAGCTGTGCCCCATATAGATTGCTCTGCACCGTTCATTATTGCCCCACAGATGTGCCATAGAAAGCTGTGCCCCATATAGATTGCTCTGCACCGTTCATTATTGCCCAATAGATGTGCCATAGAAAGCTGTGCCCCATATAGATTGCTCTGCACCGTTCATTATTGCCCCATAGATGTGCCATAGAAAGCTGTGCCCCATATTGAATGCTCTGCACCGTTCATTATTGCCCCATAGATGTGCCATAGAAAGCTGTGCCATTGCTGCTGCTGCATTAAAAAAAATTAAAAAATGACATACTCACCTCTCTTGCTTGCAGCTCCTCAGCGTCCAGTCTTGGCGTCTCTCCGCACCGACTGTTCAGGCAGAGGGCGGCGCGCACACTAGTACGTCACCGCGCCCTCTGACCTTAACACTCAGAGCCAGAGGACGGGAAGACTGAGCGGCGCCCAGCGGGTGGAACGCGGACAGGTGAATATGTAATACTTACCTGCTCCCGGCGTCCCTGGCTCCTTCTCCCGGACAGCTGGTCTCCGGGTGCCAAAGCCTCTTCCTCTGTCAGCAGTCACCGTTACCGCTCATTAGAGAAATGAATATGCGGCTCCACCCCTATGGGAGTGGAGTCTATATTCATTACTTTAATGAGCGGTCCCACGTGACCGCTGAACAGGGGAAGAGCTGCGGCACCCGAAGACCGTGGGACTGCAGGGACAGCGCCAGGAGCCCCGGAAGCAGGTAAGTATGCCTCAGACTTCTCTCCCCCTCGCCCACCGACCCTGCCACCGAGTATAAGCCGAGAGGGGCACTTTCAGCCCAAAAATTTGGGCTGAAAATCTCAGCTTATACTCGAGTATATAGGGTATATATATATATATATATATATATATATATATATATATATATAAATTAAAGTTTAAATCACTCCCCATTCAACTAAAAACAAAAAGAAATTACATTTGGTATCCCCGAGTTCAGAAACGTCCAATCTATCAAAATATAAAAAGAATGAATTAGATCGGCAAACGTCATAACGAGAAAAAAATCTAAACGCCAGAATTATAGCTGTTTGGTCACTGCAACATTGCATTAAAATGCAATAACAGGAGATCAAAACATCATATCTACACCAAAATGGTATCAATACAAATGCCAGCTCGGTGCACAAAAATTATCCCTCACCCAGCCCCAGATCCTGAAAAATGGAGATGCTACGAGTCTGAAAATTCTGCAATTTCTGTTTTTATTTTTAACAAACTTTGCAATAAAAAAAAGAACCTAGACATGTTTGATGTCTGTAAACTCGTAATGACCTGAAGATTTATAATGGCAGCTCAGTTTTAGCATTTGGTTAACATGATAGAAAAAAATCTTTTGTAATTTCACCGCACTTGCAATATTTCCCCAGTTTTCTAGTACACTATATGGTAAAATCAATGGTGTCGTTCAAGAGTACAACTTTTCCAGCAAAAAAAAAGTCCTCACATGGTCATATTGATGGAAAAATAAAAACGTTATGCCTCTGGGAAGAAGGTGACCAAACAACAAAGCAAAAAACGAAAATGGCCTAGGGTGAAGGGGTTATTGCACCCCCACCAAAAACTACTACAGCTAGTATTTTGATTGACCTCCAAGAACAGCACCAAGTCTTCTAGGCATTGAATAAACAATATTGCAATATTTTTTTCCATTCTTCAAGAACAATCTCTTTCAGAGCCTGAATCCAGAGCCCGAATCCTGGATGAGAGTGATGCTCAACTTTTCTCTCTAGATAAATGAACGGGTTAATGTGGATATAACCTGCGCTGCTGAATGATCGTATATCCAGACGTATTTCACATAAAGAAATGTGGTTTATTCATCGCGTTTCAAAGTGTAAGTGACTTCTTCATCAGGAAATACCACACGAATACAGAGTCAGAGCTCAATTTAGCTCTGACTGCGTATTCATGTGGTATTTCGTGATGAAGAAATAACTTAGACTTTGAAACGCGATGAATAAACCACATTTCTTTATGTGAAATAGGTCTGGACATACGATCATTCAGCAGTGCAGGTCATATCCACATTAACCCGTTCATTTATCTATAGACTGGTCACTTGCTGACCCGTGGATCAGCCGCAGCGGATAACTTTATATGCTTTATCAAAAGCTCCATCTAGTGAGTCGAATTTGATAAAATCTATTCATTTTGCGTTGATCTCTCCAGCAGTATTCCTTCAAATTGTCTCTTTAGAGTTCCCCACAGGTGTTTGGTTGTGATCAGACCAAGAAGCCCGCTTGGCCACTGAAACACTTTCACCCTGTTCTTCAGAAATGCAAGTGACCTTAGATATGTGTTTTGGATTATTATCATGGTGGAACAGTGTATAACTATGTAAAGCAGTCAATACAAGAGAAGATCGTATTCTGCTACAGATGGATCTGAATAAGTTGGAAACTTGGGCCAAGAGGTGGCAGATGCAGTTTAGCAATGATAAATGCAAGGCAATACACATGGGAAGAAGGAATCAATATCACTATTACACACTAAACTGGAAACCACTGGGTAAATCTGACATGGAGAAGGACTTGAGGAGTCTAGTTAATGATAAACTTACCTGGAGCAGCTGCCAAGGCAAACAGGATCATGTGAGGCATTAAAAGAGGTCTGGATACACATGATGAGAGCATTATACTGCATCTGTACAAATCCCTGATTAGACCGCACATGGAGTACTGTGTACAGTTTTGGGCACAGGTGCTCAGGAAGGATATAATGGAACAAGAGCGAGTACAAAGGAGGGCAACAACATTAAAAAAGGGGATGAGGGAACTACAATACACAGAGAGATTAGCAAAATTAGGATTATTTAGTCTAGAAAAAAGGCGAACTAATACCCATGCATTAGTATACAAGTGGACAATACAAATATCTCTCCGAAAATCTGTTTATGCTAAGAAAGGTGACAGCCACAAGAGGGCATTCTCTGCGTCTGGATGAGAGAAGGTTTTTCCATCAACATAGAAGAGGATTCTTTGCTGTTAGGGCAGTGAGAATCTGGAATTTCTTTCCTGAGGAGGTGGTGATGGCGAACTCAGTGGAGGGGCTCAAGAGAGGCCTGGATGTCTTCCTGGAGCTTAACAATATTGTATCTTACAGTTATTAGGATCTTTAGAAGGACGTAGATCTGGGGATTTATTCTGACGGAATATAGGCTGAACTGGATGGACAAATGTATTTTTTCGGCCTTGCTAACTATGTTACTATGGGCATAAAGTGATGGTATTATCTTCTTTCAATATAGAGTAGTACATCTGTGAATTCATAATGCCATCAATGAAATTTAGCTCCCCAATACCAGCAGTCTCACATAGGGATACTGCCACGACCATGTTTCACTGTAGGCACCATGACATTTTTCTTTGTACTCCGCACCGTTGCAATGCCATGCAGTTTTGAAGTCTTTTGTTCCAAAAATATTTATTTTGGTCTCATTCCAGAATCCCTGTATTCTTCATATTTTTCAGCATGAGCCCTGGCAAGTTACAGACAGGCATTTTTATGCATAGGCTTCAAAAGAGGCTTCCTTTGTGGACAATACCCATGCACGCCAATATTATGCAGTGTATGCTGTATGGTGTCACGGGAAATACCGATTCAGCTTTCTTTTTCAAGCTAACTGCAGTGAACCTTCATGTTATCTTCAACCCTTTTCATGAGAAAAAAATGTTCTTGTGACATTTTCCTTCCATGTGGTTCCATGAAAGGTGAAGGGGTTTTGGTTGATAACTATTGCTCTTTGATAGTCAACTATCTACTGAACACTGGTTTAATGAATAAATACTTAACTGCTGAATTGTTGTTAATGAGTTTTGGAGTCATTTTTGCAGCATGGTCTTGATTAAATTTGTTAAAGGGAACCTGTCACCCCCCCTCAGGCGTTTGTAACTAAAAGAGCCACCTTGTGCAGCACAAATGCTGCATTCTGACAAGGTGGCTCTTTTAGTTATGATGCCTGCACACGCTGAAATAAATGCTTATAAAATGTGCCCCCTCATACCGGGAAACCGTCCCGAAGGCGGGACTTTCCTTCCTAATCACACCCAGTACAGCCGTCACTCCGGGCGCCGCCTCCTCTTGCAGCATTATCGTCCCCGGCGCATTAACTTTTTTTCGTGCATGCGCAGTTGCGCTGCCCTTTGTACTTACAGCGCAGGCGCTGGGGACGATAATGGAGTAAGAGGCGGCGGCGCCCGGCGCGCACAGGCCCAGAGTGATGGCTGTGCTGGGTCTGATTAGGAAGGAAAGTCATGCCCCCGGGACGGTTTCACGGTATGAGGGGGCACATTTTATAAACGTTTATTTCAGCGTGTGCAGGCATCATAACTAAAAGAGCCACCTTGTCAGAATGCAGCATTTGTGCTGCACAAGGTGGCTCTTTTAGCTACAAATGAGGGGGGTGACCGGTTCCCTTTAAGAAAATTACTTTTCTCTAGTAACCCCCCCATGACAGCACACCTGGAGGATGTTACCCCTTTCCTAATAGGGACAAGAAATGACAAGAGGTTAAATAACCCCTCCCTCATCCTCCCCCTCAGTGTTCTTTCCTGTCCCTACTAGGGATGAAGAGGTCATCCCAGGTGTACTGTGCCGGCAGCGGTCACCGGGGGGAATAGATATAGTTTGGCCGGGCAGCTGGGATCGGACTTACGTCTATTCCCCGTCGCTGCTCCCGTCTCCTCCGACTCGGGACTCCTTCACCACCATTCCGCACCTTCGGGTAAGGTCTGGGGCGTTCTTTGGCTGGAGGCCACTCTGAGCTCTCCAGCCCTTCTCCTCCTCCGCGCGTGTGTGCACTTCCGGTCTGAAGCCGGCGGCAGGATATGACGTCAGACGCCGGCCGGCTTCACTGAACTGGAAGGTCCTTGTGCGTTCCAGCTGGAGCGCTAGGAAGACAGCATGGAAGACGTCGGCGTTCTCCTCCCACGTACTTCCGGACACCGGAGGTCCTCATCCTGGAGGACAGGTGCTGCGGTACGGTCGCCTATATATTTAGGCCCTGGACAGGAAGACATCGCAGGTAGGACCACTGTGTGGTGAAGACCGTGGAGATGTCTGCTTCCTCACGCTCTGCACCTGCAGATCATAGCACCATCCCGGCCCCAGTGAGTAGTCTGGCCCAGGGTGTCCATTCCCTGATGTGGGTTATAGTCTTATGATTCCTTCTCCCCTTCCTTTTTAGGGGGACAAGGAACCCACATCAGGAGGCAAAACTAAAACTACCCGCAAATGCGCAGTTTGTATGAAGAAGCTGTCCTCTTCATACAAGAAATCATTGTGCAAAGAATGCACAGAAAAAATCATCAGGGAGGAACAGCCGTCTCTGATGGATGAGATCAAAACCTTAATCCAGCATGAAATTAGAACATCGCTGGCCACTCTTTCCCAGCCTACACCATCTCCTAGTGCCCCTCCTGAGGCTAAGAAAAGAAAACTTAATCCACAGGAAGAAGGGCAGGAGGACTCTCAGGGGGAGACATCGGACGAACCCCCAGAGGAAGGTGAATTATCCTTTGACTCTGAGACCGTCCAGCAAGAGAGATACTACTTCTCTTCAACTGACATAGAACTCCTCAAAGCTGTGAGGAAGACTATGGAAATTGAGGAAGAGAAGACGGCCCAGTCAGTACAAGAAGAGATGTTCGGAGGGCTTCGTTCTAAGAAGCGTCAGGTGTTTCCTATTCACCAAAATATCCAGGATTTAGTTCTGGAAGAGTGGGAATTCCCAGAAAAGAAGCGGACTACTCCAGCGGAAATTAAGGACAGATTTCCTGTAGATGCCGAGACAGCTTCATGCTGGTCGGAGGTTCCAAAAGTGGACGTTCAAATTGCCAGAGTAGCCAAAAAAACCACGCTATCATTCGAGTATGCCTCCCAACTGAGAGACCCTCTGGAACGTAAGATGGACGGACTACTAAGGAAATCGTGGGAAACATCAGCGTCCTTATTGAACATTAATTCAGTATCCACTTGCGGCTAGATCAATGCATCGCTGGCTGGGGCAGCTAGAGGAGCACTTGTCCTCAGGTACTCCGGGAGAAGATATTCTAGCCTCTTTGCCTATCTTCCAGAAAGCAAGAGGCTTTTTAGCGGATGCTTCCGCAGAATCCGTGAGAGTGACGGCGAGATCAGCTGCACTGTCAAACTCAGTAAGGCGTGCACTCTGGCTAAGATCCTGGTCTGGTGATATGACTTCTAAGATGAGGCTGTGTTCTATTCCTTTTAAAGGAAAGTATATGTTTGGACCAGCCTTGGATGATCTTCTGGAGAAGGCTTCAGACAAGAAGAAGAGCTTACCAGAACCTAGGAACCCTAGGAAAAGACCCTTCCGCGCTCAGCAAGAGCATACTCCTCAATACAGAGGGAAGGGAAAAACAGGTCGTTGGAGTTATCCAAAAGGAGGGAAAGACAGGAATCTTTTTCTTTCCCAACCCCAAAATCAGAGAAAGCAATGAAGCTATCATTGTGGGGGGTCGGATCTCGAACTTCCTCCCATTCTGGCAAGAGATCGGTGTGCATCAGTGGACTTTAAGATTGGTCAAAGAGGGAATGAAAATAGAGTTCATATCATATCCCAAAAAAAGAATAAAAACGACAACGTTATCTACACCAAAGCTACAGTCCACATTGATAGCGGGGATAAAGGATCTCTTAGTCAACAATGTGATCTCCATAGTCCCAGAAAACGAGAGAAACAAAGGTCATTATTCCAACCTATTTCTGATCAAAAAAAACAAACGGAACCCATCGGATGATAATCAATTTAAGACCTCTGAATCAATATGTAACTTACAGAAGATTCAGAATGGAGTCCGCCAGATCGACAGTACCCCTAATAGGGCAAGACTTCGTCATGGCAACCATCGACCTACAGGACGCATATTATCACGTCCCAGTCCATCCAACTTATCGGAAATTTCTAAGGTTTCCGGTCACCAGAGGAGAGGCTATAGACCACTTTCAGTTCAATGTCCTCCCATTCGGACTATCCTCAGCTCCAAGGATTTTCACAAAGGTCATGTCTGAGGTAATGGCCTACATCAGAAGTTGGCAGATATGCATAATCCCGTACCTCGACGACCTCTTGGTAGTGGCCCCCACGGTTCCAATTCTACAGGAACATCTTCAAACAACATTCCAGATCTTGTCATCCCTGGGATGGGTGGTAAACCCCCAAAAATCGGATATGGTTCCGTCCACAACGAAGATCTTTTTAGGGGTCTTATTAGACTCCCACAACCAAACATCTTTCTTACCCAAACAAAAGCGGTCCCTGCTTACATCAAAAATAAGAATGTTGCGGGACAAGAAGATAGTATCTCTAAGATGGGCCATGTCGGTTCTAGGGACCATGACATCATGCATCCAGATGGTGGCATGGGCACAAGCCCACACCAGGATAATTCAGACCCATATTCTATCAAGCTGGGACGGATCCCCAGGTTCTCTAGACAAAAAGATCCGGATACCACCGCATGCAAGGTCCTCATTGACATGGTGGCTACAGAAAGAGAACTTAATAAGAGGAGTTCCCTGGTTGCAGGACCCAGCAGTGACCATAACAGTAGATGCCACGGAAAAGGTTGGGGAGCTACGGTAGACCAGCACATATTCCAGGGATACTGGTCAACCGAAATAGCACAGCAATCCTCAAATTTCAAAGAACTAAAAGCAGTAGAAGTTCTCAGAGCAGCAGTAACTCTTGTGCAGAATTCCCATATAAAAATATACTCGGACAACATGACAACAGTTGCCCACCTTCGCCATCAGGGAAGTACAAGACACGAGGATCTAAAAACAATATCAGCGAGAATATTTTCGTGGGCCGAAGAACATGTTCTCTCCATATCCGCCCTACATATAAAAGGAGAAATAAACGTACAAGCCGACTTCCTGAGCAGGACAAAGATCCATCCAGGAGAATGGAGCCTAAACCCGGAAGTCTTTCAGATACTGGTCAGAAGATGGGGACAACCAGAAGTGGACTTGTTCGCGAACAGTCAGAACACAAAAGGTAGACCAGTTCTTGCTAGACCCAATGAATCCGGGGTTAGCTGTGGACGCATTGGTCCAGCCATGGACATTCACACTAGCATATGCTTTCCCGCCATTGCCAGTCCTATCAAGAGTCCTGCAGAAGATAAGGGCAGAGAAACTCAGGGTGATCTTGGTGGCTCCACTTTGGCCCAAAAGAAACTGGTTTGGGGCCCTCATCAGCCTAAAAATAGATGGACCCATAGCACTTCCACCAGTTAAGAACCTTCTCTACCAAGGGCTGATACTCCATCCAGATCCCGAGAGGTTGCACCTAAATGCCTGGCTTCTGAATTCTCAATTCTGAGGACCAGAGGGCTACCAAAGAGAGTCATTAAGACACTACAAAAAAGCCGAAAAACAGTAACTAATTCTATCTACCAAAAAATCTGGAAGACTTATCACATGGCGTGCTCCTGAACAACCTAACCCAGACAGACCGAACCTAGTCAGGATCCTGGATTTCCTACAAGATGGGCTGGAAAAAGGTCTCATACCCAGCACCCACAAGGTACAAGTGGCAGCCTTGAGCTCTTATTTTGACCAGTCTTTAGCTGACCATAGATGGGTGAGAAGATTCATGACGGCGGCATCCCGCATATCTCCAAGACCCATAAATATAGTTCCATCCTGGGACCTGAATATAGTCCTGAAAGGACTTACTCTTCCACCGTTTGAGCCCTTGTCATCCATAAGTATGGATAAACTCGCCTGGAAGACCACCTTCCTGGTAGCTATAACAACAGCCAGAAGAGTTGGTGAACTACAAGCCCTGTCAATCAATGAGCCCTACATGAAGATTCTTCAGGACAGGCTTATCCTGCGATTGGACCCATCCTTTCTCCCAAAGGTCGTCTCTGATTTCCACAAGTCGCAGGAGATAATTCTTCCGTCTTTCTATCAGGAACCAAAGAATGAGGAAGAGGAACATTTCCATACTTTGGATGTTCGGAGAATGGTAGTTTATTATCTTCACGCGTCAGAGAAGATTAGAAAGGATCAGAATCTGTTTATTCATCTTCTCGGCCAGAATAAGGGGAAGAAGACTTCCAGATCCACAATTGCAAATTGGATCAAAAGAGCGATCCTGGAGGCTTATCAAATTCAAGGCCTTCCACCACCAGAAAAGCTCACAGCTCATTCTACTAGGGCAACAGCTGTCTCCTGGGCCGAGAAAGCCAGTGGTTCCATTGAGCAAATATGCAGAGCGGCTACGTGGTCCTCGGTCCATACGTTCTCCAAACATTACAGGCTTGACCTGATGTCAAAAGAAGACTTAGCCTTCGGAGAAAAAGTCCTTAGTGCTGTAGTCCCTCCCTAAATATTACTCTTGGGTACTGCTCCAGGTGTGCTGTCGTGGGGGGTTACTAGAGAAAATAGAATTATTCTTACCGTTAATTCGGTTTCTAGTAACCCACCACGACAGCAGGAGTAATCCCTCCCTTTGCTTGATATACGTTCTGAAAAGAATAAATATAATTTGAAGCACTCCATCTCCTGTGGTCCTTTATAATAACACTGAGGGGGAGGATGAGGGAGGGGTTATTTAACCTCTTGTCATTTCCTGTCCCTATTAGGAAAGGGGTAACATCCTCCAAGTGTGCTGTCGTGGTGGGTTACTAGAAACCGAATTAACGGTAAGAATAATTCTATTTTTTTGGGGTGCAAAATAATAAATCTGATTTGCAATGAATGGCCCACATTTGTGGGAGTATTTTGTATATCTTAAAAAAAAAACCCAAAACACTGCCATAGAAGCAACATCAAGTCACAATACTAACGCTTAAAGATGGAGGCAGCACAGGTGGAAAATACTAATGAAACAACCATTCACAACCTACCATTCATAAAGTGCATTAGTATCATGACCTGGTATTGGTAAATGCAGTTTGTTTGTTTTTTTGGTGGGGAGGTGATTTGTTTTCATTTTGTATGTCCTTTTTTTTGGGGGGGGGGAGGGGAGTGGGAGTCAGAGTTGCATATGTAATCTGGGTAAAAAAGAAAAAAAATATTCTGAACATTTTGCCATCCTGATAATATTCTGTACAGTCAACTATTTCCATATTACTCAAGAGTTGCAAATATTAAAAGTAACTTAGCTCTTCAAGGAAGGGGCTGACTGTAATCTTCAAATGGTAAGTGGTTTATTAAAAAATCAATGAAGCAAAGCTAAAGGGAATCAAGAAGACATTCTGCCAAACAAAAATCGCCCTTTTTTCAGTTACCGTAATTTAACACAAATAACCCAAGTCCACAAAGCCAGGAAAATACATGGAGTCAGCACAAATATGATTTTATGTAAACTTCAAAGTCAAAAACGCTTAAATTTGGTTGTTTAGAAAAAAGGTGTACTTCAAAAGACATGCAGATGGAAGAGCATAGTGCATGAAATGAAAGTATGAGAATAGTGACTACGTGATCTGATCTCTGCACTTTAAGGGTAAGTTCACACTAGGTATTTTTTCCCAGAGTTTTTCGTTTCTGCAGCAAAACCTGATCTCTTGACAGACAAGAAGCAGCAGAAAAAAAATGTTTTCCTTGGGTTTCGCTGTGATTTTTGCATGCTAGATTTGTGTCTTATGCATGCTGATAAAGTTTAGTTTTTGAAACTAAAAAGTCCTATTCTATAAGTATGGCACAAAAAACAGCAAAACCTGATACCTGCGCTTTTTTTCACCATCCATTCATTCCAATGGGTAAAAAAAAACATTGAAAAAAGTGAAATGCTCCATTGTGCAAAAAAAACCATGCAAAGCACAAAATCCTGATGACAAAAAAAAAAAAACAAGGTATGGGGCGTGAGATTTCTGAAATCTCATCGACTTTGCTGGTACTGTAAAAAGCAGCTGGAAATTTTCATTTAAAAAATGCAAAAACACCTAGTGCGAACTTAGCCTAAATGATTATACCTGACCGTAATACAGGGCATAATCAAAGGCCCAAAAACCAGTAAGGGTGTGTGTCCACTGTCCGGATTGACGGCGCTTTGGACGGAGCGGAAAACCAGCTCCACTCAAAGCACCACCCCTTCTGTACGCGCGGTGATTCCGGATGTGTTCATTGTACATATCCGGAATCACCGCACCCTAAACATAGGACCCTGTTATTTACCTTGCGGCAACGGAGCGTCACCCCAAGGTAAAGAGACATGCTGCGTTCTAAAAAGACGCGCTGCATGTCCATAAACGCAGGGCTGCCGGATGTGTGTTCGCACACATAGTGGAGATGAGATTTCATAAAATCCCCTCCACTATACTGTAACATCTGGACGCTGCGGGTTGAACCCTACAGCTAATCCGGATGTAATCTGGCCCATGGACACATACCCTTAAATATTACATAATAAAACAGATGGTAAAGCGATAAGTCATTTTCTTTCCTTAGTGCAGCGTTCCTCACAAACTGACTAACACCATCTTATAAAATGGCTGCACATTATAATAATTTTGTTATTATTATAGCGCCATTTATTCCATGACGCTTTACATGTGAAAAGGGATAAACGGTACATAATGAAAACAAAAAATAATCTTGATCAAAACAAGTCACCAACTGGTACAGGAGGACCCTGAGTGCTCACAGTCTACAAGGCATGGGCGAGGATACAGAAGGTGACCGTAGAGCTGGTCATGCAGCGGTACGGTGGATTGGGGGTTACTGCAGGTGTAGGCTTGTCAGAAGAGGTAGGTCTTCAGGTTCCTTTTGAAGGATTCCATGGTTGGCGAGAGTCTGTTATGTTGTGGTAGAGAGTAGGGGGGATGCAAGGGAAAAATCTTGTGTGCGATGAGGAGATAACAGGGGCATAGAGAAGGAGAACTTGTGAGGATCAGAGGTTGAGTGCATGTAAGAGCCAGGAAACTAGATCACAGATGTATGGAGGAGACAAGTGGTGGATGGCTTAATATGCCAAGGTTAGGGTTTTGAAAAGGAGTCTCTGGGCAATGGAGAGCCAGTGAAGGGATTGAGAGGCCGGGGAATAGTGGGGGATAGGTGGATTAGTCGGGCAGCAGAGTATAGGATAGATTGGAGGGGTACGAGAGTGTTAGAAGTGAGGTCACAGAGCAGGAAATTGCAGTAGTTGAGGTGCAAGATGATGATGAGGGCATGCACGAGTGTGCACATGGACCAGACCTGTCCATCAGACTCCTCTAGTAGAAAAACAGCTTTCCAATGTGAGGCATTTTCCTGTTGGAGGAGATGGATGGACAGGCCTGGTCACATGCTCCTCCACCAGCAGCCATTATATAGACAGACGTGCTGGTCAACCTGTGAGGAAAGCTGCGCTAACAACAGCGAGTCCGAACTCTCTAAGGAAAAAACCCCCAAACACTTGAATCTTAATTGTGACCAACGAGGGTAACCAGACAATTACTCTTCTTTAAACTAAACTGTTGCTTATATTTAAAGTGGTTCTCTGGTCACATGATACTCATGACCTATCCTGAGAATAGATATATGAAAAATACTTTGGCACCAAATTGATGGGAGAGGAAATGAAATCTTGATATATGATTTTTACTACGGATTTAAACCAACCTATTTAAAACAGAACAGGCAGACGTTTCGGCGGTATAAAGCATTTTTCAAAGTACCTCTGAATGAGTAAATAAAAAGAAAATTCAGAAGTACAAAAATGAAGACTCGTTGAAGCTCACACTGACAGGGGCTTTTATAATCTTCTATTAACGTCTGATTTGTCTGTATTATCCTTTGGATTAATTTAGTCACTGCCTCCTAGCAGGTTTTTTTAAGAGTTTATTCCAACCACTATACTGAAACCATACCTCTCTGCTTAATTTCCCTCGGTTTCCCTCCCAAGAGAAAAAAAAGCCGAATTACTTACCTGTAATGCTCTTTTAGTGAGTTCACGACAGCACCCACTGGAGAGAGGGATCTGCCCCATAGGAACAGGAAGCCTACAGAAAATAAAAGGGGACGATCCGCCTCTCCTCCTCAGTTGGATTTCAGAGTACCAGGAGGACCGCCAAGTATTAGGCAAAATATTATTTTATGTTTATGCTTACTTACTCTCTATTTAACAAGAAAATATCCTATTAGTACGTGCTATATTAATTTCAGGGAGGGACGTGACTGGGTGCTGTCGTGGACTCACTAAAAGAGCATTACCGGAAAGCAATCCGACTTTTTACTCTTCGCCACGACAGAACCCACTGGAAAGATTTCTAGAGACCATCACCTAGGGAGGGACCACCGTGCTGAGGACAGTCCTGCCAAAGTCCAGGTCAGAAGCTGACAAGAAGTCAAGCCTATATTGGTTATAGAAGGAGCTGACCACATTGCCGCCTTACATATGTCTTCAATTGGAACGTTTCCCCTTCCAGCCCAGGAAGATGCCATAGCTCCAGTACAATGCGCTTTAATGTCCTCTGGAGGATTTTCATTTCTCGTGGAGTAAGCCAGGCGGATAGGCCTTCTTGCGGCCCTGGAAGGATATGAACAGAGCCCTACACTGCCTCCAACTCCTAGTCCTTTCAATAGAGTTTAAAACTATTCTCTTAACATCCAGGGTGTGAAACGTCAAGAGTGGAGGGATCCTTAAAGAAGGTATGAAATTTTCCTGCAACCTTAGGAAGGTATGAGGGGTCTGGTTTAAAAATCAGTCTATCCTGAAACGTCAGTAGAAAAGGTGGATCTATAGACAAAGCTTGAATGTCACTAACTCTCCTAGCAGATGTTAGTGCTACTAAGAGGGCCGTTTTGAGTGATAGGTGTTTTGGGGATGCTGTATCTATTGGCTCAAAGAGAGATTCTGTCAGAGCGGCTAGGATCAAGTTTAAATTCCAGGGAGGAATTCTGGGTATGTTAACAGGACTGATCCGTTCACAAGCTGTGATGAATCGGGACACCCATATATTTCCTGCAACATTATGGCAATAAAGGGCCCCTAGTGCAGACACATGGACTTTAAATGTATTTACAGATAAACCTAATTCTTTCCCCCCTTTGTAACAATTCTAAGATGGGCCCTATCGGGACTTCTGTAGGATCAGAATTTGTATGGAATTGTAGGAATTTCCTCCATATTTTAGTGTAGAGTTTTGTAGTAGACTGTTTCCTGTTCTGCAGGAGTGTACCAATTAATCCTTCTGAAAAACCCCATGATTTTAGTATCTGCCTTTCAAGTTCCAGGCCGTCAAGTGGAGACTGTCCACCTGAGGATGGAAGAAAGGTCCCTGATAGAGTAGGTTGCGGATTGAGGGGAGGACCCAGGGGTCTGATATCGACATGGTTTGTGGCCACGAGAACCATGGTCTCTTGGGCCAAAATGGTGCTATTAGTATTATCCTTGCCTCCTCCTCTCTGATTTTCCAAATAACTTGTGGCAATAGTATTATTGGAGGGAAGGCGTATGCCAGATTGAATCGCCAAGGAATTTGAAGAGAGTCTAGAATGTCTGGATGATCTGCCAAGGATAGGGAGGCAAATTTCCGTACTTGTTTGTTTTTCCTTGTGCCAAAATGTCTATTTGAGGATGACACCACAGAGATACTGTTTGAAGATGCGATGATTTAGGCACCATTCCCCTTGTCGTAGTGTATATCGACTTAGGAAGTCTGCTTGTTGGTTGTTTTCTCCCCTGATGTGAAGGGCAGAAAAGGATAACAGATATTTCTCGGCCAGGTTCAAAATTTCTACTGCAGAAGACATGAGAGTTTCTGATCGAGCACCACCTGTATCACCACTATCTGTTTAGATATGCCACTACTGTGGTGTTGTCTGATAAAATTTTGACATGTTTCCTCGTAGCTGCGGAAGAAAATGATGTAACATGATTTACTGCATTTAGCTCTTTTAGGTTAGATGAATACTGGAGTTCCTCTGTATTCCATATCCCTTGGCAGAAGCTGTTTCCCATATGGGCACCCCATCCGCGGGGGCTAGCATCAGTGGATAAAGTATGGGATGATGTTATTACCCACAGGACACCACCCGCCAAATGGTTACTATCTAGCCACCATATTAGAGAAGTCAAGACGTCGTGGGACAAGGTTAACTTATTCTCAAGGTGACAGAGTAGCAATCTTTCCTCTCAGGGAATCTGATGTTGCAGTATCCGAGTATGGTATTGTGCCCACTGAACTGCTGGGGTACAGGAGGTAAGGGATCCTAACAATGAAATTGCTTCTCATTCGTGGTTTGTGCATTGCAGCTGTAACTTTGTTTTTAATAAGCCATATCTTTACCTGAGGAAGTAGACACTTTTGGCTTGTGGAGTCTAGATGGAACCCTAAAAACATCTGGAGGAAACGTGGGTTAAGTCTGGACTTCTTGAAGTTGATGATCCAGCCTTGATTCTGTAAAGATGAGACAGTGAGAGCTAAACATTTAGCGCACTGGACACCCGAATTCCCGACGACTAAAAAGTCATCAAGGTAAGGGATAATTAAGGTGTCTTTTTGACTAGTTTAAGCCATCACCTCCAACATCACTTTGGTGAAGATTCTTGGTGCTGTGGAGAGGCCAAAGGACATGGCTGTATACTGGAAGTGACAGATTTCGCCTTCGAATGTTACTTCAACCCCGAAGTATCTTTGGTATCTGTCATGGATAGGGAAATGGTAATATGCATCTTCTATGCCCCCCATCGTGCAATTTGGGAAAAGAAGCTTAATGGTGGATCTGATTATTATATTTTAAATTTATGGTTTTGAATAAATTTATTACGTTTTTTTCAAATTTATGACTGTTCTAAATGAACCATCGGGCTTGGGAACTAGGAATACGGTAGAGTAAAATCCTCTACATTCTTGCCCTTCTGGAACCTTAACTAAGACTCTTTTGGCTAATAGGTTTTGAATTTCTATATCAGGGGCTTTTTGTTGTATTGGTGAATTGAGGGATGTTTCAATAAATGAATCGTGGGGATTCTGAAGAAATTCTATTTTTATTCCTTTCCTGATTATATTCAAGATCCAAGAATTAGCTGTTATTGTTTCCCTCTGTGAGAAGAATAATTATAGTTTACCACCTACTGGGGTGACTGGTTCTTTAGTACTTATTTTCCTTTCGGAAGCCAGGTCCTCTAAACATAGTACCCCTCTGTTTCTCTTCCTTTGTGGGCCATCTCGTTGGTCTTTCTGCTTGTCTTCTTTTACCAAATAGCCTTCTTTTAAATGCTCTCCTATAGACAGGAATAGAAGAATCAGGAAAAGCCTTTCTCCTTTCTTTTGCCTTGGTGAGTATGTCATCTAAGGTTTTCCCAAAGAGAAACTCACCCTCACATGGGATAGCGCAGATCTTTGATTTCGTCTGTGTATCCCCTTTCCAACTTTTCATCCACAGAGCCCGGCTGGCATTATTTACCAGACCTGCAGATCTCGCTGCAAGGCGTTGTGTGTCCGCTGATGCATCGGCCATAAAGGCTGCTGCCCCTCTAATTAAAGGAATAGCATCCCGCAGTTTATCTCTAGAGACTTTTTTCTCAATCTGTTGGTCCAGTTGCTCAATCCATACGAGCATTGATCTGGAGGTGCATGTACTGGCCACTGCTGGTTTAAATATGCCCTTAGTTGCTTCCCATGACCTTTTTAATGATGATTCTGCCTTGCGGTCAAGAGGATTGGAAAGCAGGCCCACATCTTCCACTGGTAGTGTGGATTGTCTAGAAATACAGGCAATGGCTGTGCCCACCTTAGGGACTTTAGCTCACGTTAGTAGCTCTTCATCACTAAATGGATATTTTCTTTTTGAGGCTGATGGGAGGAAGCTTCTCTGGTCTTGCTTTTCCCATTCTCTTTATATCAAGGCTTTCACCGCCGGAATGACCGGGAGGGCTCTCCTTTTCTTCTCTGCTAAACCCGCAAACATTATGTCCTGCATGGTTTGAGCACCTGTTGTCTCCTCACACCCCATAGTGTTTCTTACTGATTTCACTAAGTTATCTACCCTATCCAAGGGGAAGCATGATAGCCCCTTCAATTTCTGATGCTGATGATGAAGAGGATGCGTGTGAGGAGTCCGCGGCTATTCCCTGGTCATTATCAGATTCCGAGCTGGAAGCTACTTTCTTTTTGCTTTTACTCTCTGAGGCTGTGTTAGGATGGGCAATAGCTCGCAACTCCTCTCTAATTATAGCACGTATGTCTGTAACTGACATCGCTGCCCCTGCATGGTCTCACTGATGCATTCCTTACATAGCTTCTTGGGGTAAAAATCAGGGAGAGGTTGACTGCATAAGGCGCACTGCTTGTTTTGATTTTTGCTTCTTCTAGGCCTGAAAGAGGGGGGATACGCGAGAGAGAAAAGGGATGTCAGCTTAATAGGTTTTAAACACTCACCCAGTGAAGCTATCGGTACCGGATCGTGAGGCCGAGGTACAGTCCTGAATCTGGAGTCCGCTGCGTCACTCGTGCGACTGGCATCTGTGGAACCTCTGCCTGCGGAGTTCCCTGCTGGAGGATTCGTGATCTGGCCTGGGGATGACATAATTGCATCGCCGACTACCAGCGATGCTGCGCTTTTATAGAGAAACTAGATGGTGGCTCAATTCCAACACATTGGGTATTCTAGAATATGTATAGTAGTATATAGCACAGCCCACGTAGTATATAACACAGCCACGTAGTATATTGCCCAGCCACGCAGTATATTGCACAGCCATTGCATAGGCAGCATCAATAGTAAAAAGTTGGTCACACAGGGTTAACAGCAGCGTTAAAGGACTGCGTTACACCGCGTTCTGCCGTGGTGTAATGCACTCCGTGCAACGGACTGCTAAAACCTTATGTGGCTGCTGAATGGAGGGGAGTAGGGAGGGGCCAATTCGCGGCCGGACTGTGCCTGTCGCTGATTGGTCGTGCGACCAATCAGCGACCTGTGATTTCCGTGACAGACGGAAGTTAGAAACAGACGGAAGTACCCCTTAGGCATATATATATATATATATATATATATATATATATATATATATATATATATATATAAATATATATATATCAATCACTTTTTTTTGTGACCCAGAAGTCCCCATCTAGTTCCGGGTCAGCAGCTGCAGTGTACTGCGCATGAACCTATCAGCGCTTCCCCCACGGCTTGTACCTCGGCCTGTGTGCACCGAAGTTCCATCTTCACTTCTGGGGTAAGAGCATCTGTGTCAGTCGGCGCATACGTGGACCTGGATTCCCACACCGGGCCGCGTCCCGGAGCGCTGTTTTTCACCCAGTGCGACCGCTATGTCGGTCGGGCCCTGCTCCACTCCTGGGCCGCCCCTGGGGCTGTTAGGGATGTGCTCCATGCACCGGACTGCGAGTCTCCTGAGAGACCGGGCGGCCCTCCCAGACCCGGTCATCACTCCATCCCACCAGACAAGAAGGGAGCCGTCAAACGGAACTCCCCCGACACTGCCGCTGGACCGCAGCCCCTGCCGTTCTCACGGAAACCGCACAGGTGGCATGCACTGGCCCAGGTATGTCTTCTTGTAGGAGAATCCTACAGTTCCCGTAGGAACAGGAAACCAACTGAGGAGAGGCGGTCAGCCCCCTTTTATTTTCTGTAGGTTTCCTGTTCCTATAGGGTGGATTCCTCTCTCCAGTGGGTGCTGTCGTGGCGAAGAGTAGAAAACACAATCGTTGGTTAAAGTTACTTAAAGAGGTTGTCCACTCTTCAGACAAACTATTTTTTATCTAAATGTTTGGCCCCGATAACATTAAAAAGCCTATAATCACCTGACATTCCTGTGGTGTTGGCACGCGCGGTCCTGGGGATCTTGTGCTGTTAGGACATTTGAGCCCAATCAAAGCTGACATCACTATCGCCACCTTTGAATGAAATGAACATGAAGAGGAAGTGAGATTAGCTGCAACCTGGACTTCCTCTTCATGTTCAATTCGTACAAAGGCGGGGTCAGTGACGCCAGTGCTGATTGGACGCTGGGCTTACATGTCACAACCACACATAAACCCCAGGACTGCGAGCGCCAACATCGCTGGAACAGCACCAGCACGGGAGGAGGGAACAGGCTTTCTTATTTTATCGGGGCCAGACATTTAGATCAAGGGGTTGCCCTAGTAGCGGACAACACCTTTAAAACTGCCTCTAGAAATCATATCCCAATATGGCTGCATGTATATTTGTGAAGAAACAGTATCCTGTTATCAGCATCATTCACTTGGGATTATACCCTCATTATAATGGATCCCTATAATGTTTGTAAACACTGTAACCTGCGGTTTAAGATACATATTTTATTTTGTTATTATAATGCATTTTGTTTATCATTATAGTACTTTTATTGAATTTTCTGTTTATTTACTCATTTAGTGCTACCTCGAAAAAGGTGTTACATAGCCGAAATGTCCGTCTTTTCAGTTTTACACACGTCGGTCTAAATGCAGTAATAAAAATTACAACGAGATTTCATCATCATCTCCATCAATTTGGAAGTATTTTTAATACATTTACGACCGCATCATTCTCCAGAGCACCCAGATCTTTGTTGGACAGTTAGAGCGAGCTTATCCGATGTTTTTACTATCCTGAGAATAGAGACATCCAGCACCAACAACGATCAGTTATTAGCTCCAGCAGTGGCCGGATGTAAACACTTAATGAAACTGCATAGCATAGTCCCATAAAATATTTAGCAGCCACTGCCAAGTCATGCAGATATGTTCCTATTCTATAACAGCTGATCAGATATTGGAGAGCTATTGTAATGACAGGTTATCAATGATATGAGACCAGACAACCGCTTTAATGGCATTTGATCCAAATGTCTGGCCCCCATAAAATAATACCACCTTTAGTCCCCTCCTGTGCTGGTGACGTTCCCAAGATGTCAGCACTTCAGGTCTCGGGGCGAAGGTGCGGCTGTTGTGACACATGACACTGGCGCCCAATCAGCGTCGGTGTCACTGTCCTCGCCTTCAGACAAATCAAACATGAAGAGGAAGTCCAGGCTGCAGCTGGTCTCTGACTTCCTGTCCCTGCTCAATTCGGCATGAGGCGGGGGACAGGGACACCAGCATCATGTGTCACAACAACAGCACGGGAACCCCGGGAGACCTAGTGCTGATACCACGGGAACAGCACCAGCACAGGAGGAGAGAATAAGTTTTATAATTTTATGAGGGACTAGCAACGGGTATGAGAAGAAGTTGTCCAAGTGGTGGACCATTTCCTTAAGGCTATGTGCACACGTTGCGGATTTTGTTGCGGATCTGCAGCATTTTTTCAGAGCGGATTTGCACCAAATCCGCAAAGAGTGCTCACGCAATGTTAATCAATGGGAACCCAGAATTGGTGTGCACATGCTGATTCTCAATGTTTTATTTTCCGCAGCATATCAATTCTTTTTGCGGATCTGCAGTGTTTCTGCACTCATTGACTTACATTGAGTCAGCCAAATCTGCAGCTAAACTGCAGGTCTGTGGATTTGCTCTGGATTTGCGTGCCAAAAACGCTGCAGAAAGGAAGGAGGAAGAGTGTGTGGGTGGGAGGAGAATGAGTGCGGACGGGCGGAGAATGAGTGCGGGTGGGCGCCTGTGTGTGGGTGTCTCTGTGAGTGTGTCTGTCTGCAGGTGACTGTATGTGTGTGTTTGGGTGTCTGTCTGCAGGTGTCTGTGTGTACCCAGGCAACGTCTGATGGGACTAGTATTCCCATCCGGCTATGTCTGGTGTCACATAGAACAGTGACAGCATATGCCAATGATGGGAGTAGTAGTCCCATCATCCGGTGACTGTGTTCAATTGTAAAACAACAACAAAAACAAAACAAAAATTCATACTCAAACACCTAATTCCCCGATGCCCTCAATCTCCTGCAATAAAAATAAAATAATAAACCAACACCATGTTCCAAATTATTATGCAAATTACATTTTTCTCGGATTTTCCTAAATGGTCGGTGCAAATGACAGTCAGGCTAATAAAAGCCATCACCCGTTAAGAGTATACATCAAATTTTATTGACGAAACCTCCCAATGATAACAGTATAATCTCCAAAATGAATAAAAACTCAAAATGCGCTGTTCCAAATTATTAGGCACAGTAGAATTTCTAAACATTTTTAAAGAACTGAAAATGCTCAATTGTGGAATTTGCAGCATTAGGAGGTCACATTCACTGAACAAAAAAGCTATTTAAATCTAAAACATCCTAACAGACCAAGTTACATATTAACATAGGATCTCTTCTTTGTTATCACCTTCACAATTCTTGCATCCGTTGAACTTGTGAGTTTTTGGAGAGTTTCTGCTTGTATTACTTTGCATGAAGTCAGAAGAGCCTCCCAGAGCTGCTGTTTTGATGTGAACTGCCTCCCACCCTCATAGATCTTTTGCTTGATGGTACTCCAAAGGTTCTTTATAGCAGGGGTCCCCAACTCCAGTCCTCAAGGCCCACCAACATGTCATGTTTTCAGGATTTCCTTAGTCTTGCCCAGGTAATAATTGCATCACCTGTGCAATGCAAAGGAAATCCTGAAAACATGACCTGTTGGTGGGCCTTGAGGACTGGAGTTGGGGACCTCTGCTTTATAGGGTTGAGGTCAGGGGAAGATGGTGGCCACACCATGAGTTTATCTCCTTTTAAGCCCATAGCAGCCAATGACTTAGAGGTATTCTTTGCAGCACGAGATGGAGCATTGAAGGTGATTTTGCTCCTGAAGGCACGTTTCTGCTTTTTATTCCATGGAAGAAAGTGGTCAGTCAGAAACTCAATATACTGTACTTTGCAGAGGTCATTTTCACACCTTCAGGAACCTTAAAGGGCCCTACCAGCTGTTTCCCCATGATTCCGGCCCAAAACAAGACTCCTCCACCTCCTTAGAACATCTAATTCCACCAACAATTATCCATTAACGTGGATCACTCTAATACTACAGATATCACATAAGGGAGTTTCAATTAAGAAAAAGACCCAAAAAAGAGTGTTTATACAAAAAATACAAATTTATTTAGACATAAAATATACAAAATTATAACAAGGTAGAGCTAACCCTGCAGGATGGGGGAAATAGCAGTCCGCACTTCACTATGGTATCAATATAAGCAATATATAGCTAATTTCAAGTAAAAAGTATCAGGAGACATTTCCTATTAGATACCATCATATAGTCAAAGGCATTAAAGCAGCACAGATGTAGAGAGATCTCAATTAGCCTAATGAGGTCAGTGTAAATACATCGACATAAAGTGGCATAGTGCAAACCGATATCAGCAAATGCTGTGTCTAGGGATGACGCTGAAATATCAAATAGGCGATAAATATAATGCTTGCATAAATTACCTATTAGGAAGTGTGGTAGCCGGACCCCTGCCTGCCGCAGGGGTCCGGCTACCACACTTCCTAATAAGTAATTTATGCAAGCATTATATTTATCGCCTATTTGATATTTCAGCGTCATCCCTAGACACAGCATTTGCTGATATCGGTTTGCACTATGCCACTTTGTCGATGGATTTACACTGACCTCATTAGGCTAATTGAGATCTCTCTACATCTGTGCTGCTTTAATGCCTTTGACTATATGATGGTATCTAATAGGAAATGTCTCCTGATACTTTTTACTTGAAATTAGCTATATATTGCTTATATTGATACCATAGTGAAGTGCGGACTGCTATTTCCCCCATCCTGCAGGGTTAGCTCTACCTTGTTATAATTTTGTATATTTTATGTCTAAATAAATTTGTATTTTTTGTATAAACACTCTTTTTTGGGTCTTTTTCTTAATTGAAACTCCCTTATGTGATATCCTCCACCTCCTTGCTGACGTCGCAGCCTTGTTGGGACATGGTGGCCATCCACTACTCCATCCATCTGAACCATTCAGGGTTGCTCGACACCCATCAGTAAACAAGACTGTTTGAAAATTAGTCTTCATGTATGTCTGGGCCCACTGCAACCGTTTCTGCTTGTGAACACTGTTTAGGGTGGCCGAATAGTAGGTTTATGCACCACAGCAAGCCTTTGAAGGATCCTACACCTTGAGGTTCGAGGGACTCCAGATGCACCAGCAGCTTCAAATAACGGTTTGCTGCTTGGTATTTTGGCAGCTGCTCTCTTAATCCAATGAATTTGTCTGGCAGAAACCTTCCTCATTATGCCTTTATCTGCATGAACTCTGTCTGTGCTGTTTCAGTCACAAATCTCTTCACAGTATGATGATTACTCAAGTTTTCGTGAAATATCTAATGTTTTCATACCTTGTCCAAGGCATTGCACTATTTAACGCTTTTCATAAGCAGAGAGATCCTTTTTATTACCCATATTGCTTGAAACCTGTGGCCTGCCTAATAATGTGGAACATCATTTTTAAGCAGTTTTCCTTTAATTAGAATCACCTAGAAAACTAATTATCACACGTGTTTAAGATTGATTTCAGTGATCCATTGAGCCCTGAGACACAATACCATCCACGAGTTTACTAGAAAAACAATTAAATCTTTATGACCCTTAAATCCAAATTGCATAATAATTTGGAACACAGTGTACTCCCTGTCCATAGTAGTCCATTTAATAACGAGTGTCCCACGGCGATCTCACTTGTAGAACAGTCACATCGGGCTATGTCTGGTGTCACATCGAGCTACCACTCCCATCCGGATATGTTTGGTGTCACATATAACAGTGACAGCATGAGCCGATGATGGGAGAGTAGTAGTCCTATCATCCGGTGATGGTGTTCAATTGTAAAACAAAAAAAACAACACATTCATACTTACCAAACACCTAATTCCCGGACGCCCTCGATTTCCTGCAATAAAAATAAAATAATAAACCAACAGACATACTCCCTGTCCGCCGTAGTCCATTTAATAACGAGTGTCCCATGGCAATCTCACTTGCAGAACAGTTACATCGGGAGACATGACCGCTCTACCAGACTTCCGGTGATACAGTGACAGAAGGTATCCTAATGCAGTGTATCACTGCGCGGCCATGGAGGTCACCGGAGTTCGTGTTGTCACTTGTGGCACCGCTGCATGAGAAAATTCTCAGAGTGGTAGTGTCTTGCATGAGAGCACGAACTACGTTGAACTCTCAGTGTATGACCAGAGACCGTGTAGAGCATGTGACTATTCTACACGTGACATCGTCGTGGGACACTCGGTAAATGGACTACGGCGGACAGGTATGTGTGTTGGTTTGTTTTATTTTTGTTGCAGGAGATTGAGGGATTCGGGGATTAGGCGTTCAGTAATTATGGTTTACTGTATATACTCGAGTATAAGCCGACCCGAGTATAAGCCGACCCCCCTAATTTTGCCACAAAAAACTGGGAAAACTTATTGACTCGAGTATAAGCCTAGGGTAGGAAATGCAGCAGCTATCCGTGAATTTCAAAAATAAAAATAGATGCTCCATACCATTCATTATTGCCCCATAGATGCTCCATATAAAGCTGTGCCACATATAATGCTAGGCACCGTTCATTATGGCCCCATAGATGCTCCATATAAAGCTGTGCCCCATATATAATGCTCTGCACCGTTCATGGCCCCATAGATGCTCCATATAAAGCTGTGCCATATAGAATGCTCTGCACCGTTCATTATGGCCCCATAGATGCTCCATATAAAGCTGTGCCATATATAATGCTCTGCACCGTTCATTATGGCCCCATAGATGCTCCATATAAAGCTGTGCAATATAGAATGCTCTGCACCGTTCATTATGGCCCCATAGATGCTCCATATAAAGCTGTGCCCCACATATAATGCTCTGCACCGTTCATTATGGCCCCATAGATGCTCCTTATAAAGCTGTGCCATATAGAATGCTCTGCACCATTGATTATGGCCCCGTAGATGCTCCTTATAAAGCTGTGCCCCATATAGAATGCTCTGCACCGTTGATTATGGCCCCATAGATGCTCCTTATAAAGCTGTGCCCCATAGAGAATGCTCTGCACCGTTCATTATGGCCCCATAGATGCTCCTTATAAAGCTGTGCCATATATAATGCTCTGCACCGTTCATTATAGCCCCATAGATGTTCCTTATCAAGCTGTGCCATATAGAATGCTGCTGCTGCAATAAAAAAAAAAAAATCACATACTCACCTCTCTTCGCTCAGGACCCCCGGCGCTTTCAATATTTACCTGCTCCTCCTGCGGCTCCGTCTCCAGCACTGACGCTCAGCAGAGGGCGCGCACTGACTAAGTCACCACGCCCTCTAACCTGAGCGTCACTGCCAGAGGACGCTAGAGACGGAGCAGCACCGGAGCGAGGAGCAGGTAAATATCGCGCAGCGCTCCCCTCCCCGTATACTTACCTGCTCCCGGCGCGGTCCCTGCTTCTCCCGGCGCTGCATCTTCTTGCTGTATTGAGCAGTCACAGTTACCGCTCATTTTCAGTCATGAATATGCGGCTCCACCTCTATGGGAGGTGGAGCCGCATATTCATTTCTGTAATGAGTGGTACCATGTGGCCGCTCAATACAGGAAGAAGATGCAGCGCTGGAATAAGCAGGGACTGCAGGGACAGCGGCAGAGCAGGTAAGTATAACTAGATAGCCCCCGCTCCCCCTCACCTAACGACCCCCGGGTATGACTCGAGTATAAGCCGAGAGGGGGACTTTCAGCCCAAAAAAATGGGCTGAAAATCTCGGCTTATACTCGAGTATATACGGTAATTAAGATTAATAAAGGAGTCTGTGTCATTATTTCAAATAAAGGACTTTATTCTGGTTGTGTCTTTATTTACTAAATAACTACAGGATTAGTAATGGATAGGCGTCTTATTGACGCTTCTAAATTACTAAGCCGTGGGCTTGATGTCACGGACAATACACAGGTGACATCAACCTCACAAATATTACCCCACTTGCCACCGCTACAGTGCACGTGGGAAGAGAGAGGCTAAGTGCCAGAATTGGCACATCTTAGGCTGCCGTCACGCCAGCAGTATTTGGTCAGTATTTTACATCAGTATTTGTTAGCCAAAACCAGGAGCGGAGCAATTACAGGAAAAGTATAATAGAAACATATGCACCACTTCGGCATTTATCACCCACTCCTGGTTTTGGCTTACAAATACTGATGTAAAATACTGACCAAAATACTGCTAGTGTGACGGCAGCCTTAGAGATGCATCTTTTCTGGGGCAGATGAGAGCTGATGTTTTTAGCCTGGGAGTGCCATTATAAATGGCCCCTTCCCAGGCTATTAATATCAGCTCGCAGCTGTCTGTCTAGCCTTTGCTGGTTTGATTTTATAGGGGTTCCCCATGTCAATATTTTTCTGGAGTTCCCCTGTAAACTAGCCAGTAAAGGCTAAGCAAAC